>NC_044565.1:21288598-21648243 GCF_007565055.1 Rhinopithecus roxellana | reverse complement strand
ATCTTTGATTGGCTAAGTAAATCATGGTGGTGCTGTATGTGCAATTGGTAACAAATACAAAACCAACCCATTACTTAAGGTTCAGTACTTGAGCCCTCTCAGCGTCCTCAGCCCTTTGCTATGATACCTTCTCCACTTGGTGCTCTACCCACCTATGGCTGAGCTAATACCTAAGGTGAAAGACAAAGTCCTCTTTATGTTTACCTCCACTTTTCTCAAGCGATGGAGTCTCTCCACATAGCCACTATGGCTGGGAATGTGCTGTGTCTCACTTAAAGCCAGCAACGTCAGACTCATACCCAAGGCCCATGGCATACTACTTGAGCATTGCTGCCGGTTATTCAGGGTCCAAAGGCTCTTTAGTCAGCAAGTGATGGATCCTGCTAGGAGGAGGTCCTTCCTTTCAAGGCCTTGAGTTCCCTTCTGGCCCAGGGTATGTCTAGAAATGTTATCCAGAAGCTAGGGCCTAGAAAGGGGGGCCTCATGACTCAGACTAGTGCCCCATCCTACTGTGGCAGAGCTGGTATCCAAAACGCAAGGCAAAGTCCTCTTTACCCTTCCTTCGCCTCTTCTCTCCTCAAGTGGAAGAAGGGAATCTCCTTTGGAGCCATGAACTATGCAGCCTGGGGTTGGGAGAGCGGTGGCACAAGCATTCTCTTAGCTGCCCCATCTGTTGTCTCTGTAGGTCACATACCCCTGCCACCAAGTCCACAGGCTCTGAGCCCAGTTCAGCAATAGGACTCACCTAGGAGCTGCAATCCTTGTGACCTAGACTGGCTTTCAAGTTTATTTAGGGCCTCAGAGCCATTTAGCCCACAGTGGTGAGGCTTTCTAGAACTCAAGTTCTGACTTGGGCATTCTGAGTTGCCCACTGGGTTGGGCAATTCCTCTCTGGCTATGGCTGGTTTAAATGTTCCCTTCATGGGTAGGCATCAGTTGAGTTCAGCCTGGTTTTGCTTTCTACTATGACGGGGCAGCACTAACTTCAATGTGATGTCTTACAATTGCTGCACTCTCCCCATCCCAAATGCATAATTCTCTCTCTACACCACACAGTCACTGCCAGAATGTGGTGAGGGGTGGTGTCGGTGATTCAAGACTGTTTTTTCTACCCTCCCTCTTTAACGCCTCTTTCAGTGATATAAAGTCAAAACCACGTATTGTGAGTGCTCACCTGATTTTCAGTTCTTAACAAAGGTGCCTTTTTGCATAGGTAGTTGTTAAATTGGTGTCCTTGTAGGGCAGATGGTTGGTGGAAACTTCTATTTGGCCATCTTGCTCCAACTGTCATAATTTTTGAATAAATAATGAACATAAAACAATATTTGAAGATTGGAATAACTAGTGGATATGAAAATATCTATTATTCCTATTGATGGCAAAGTCATAGTTATTGCTAAAGCTACTGTGGTTTATTGGCTACATATATAATTAAATGAAATACTAAATTTTAATTACAAGTTAGAGAAAATAAAGTGTAATTTTTTTTCTCTTCCAAGTACATGGACCAAATGAAGATGCCCTGCTATATAGATGGAAGATGCTGACTTCAGTGAGAACATCCGATAGGAGCAGAAGACTCTGTCTGAGTCCAGGTTGCACAAAACCCATCACCTTTCACCTCTTTCCTCTTCTCTATTCTCATTCTATGTGGGATAAGCATCAATATTTAACAATATTGAACAATATTTAACCCAAAATGACCAATAAAACTACCTATGCCTCCTAGGAGACCCTCACACTTTCTCACAGGATGTGATTATTAAAATTATTGTTGTTACCTTGTGATGTGGAAGAAATAACTATTTTTAAGACTAGAGCCAATATGCAGAATAACACAACTAAAGGACAGAGAGGAACCTGGTCCAGAGGGAATAATGCAGTCTTTGATCAAGTCTCTCCTGACAACAGCTATCTCTGGACTTTATGTTACATCTCCTTTTCTTAAACCATGTTGGGTCTGGTTTTCTAGCACTTGCAAATGACATATACATGTAGTATGGAAGTTTCAGGAAGATATTCTAATAGAAGCAATATTTTAGTTGAAGCCCAAGGATAGATTTGAATTAACTATTTGGGATAAAAGAAGAGAGGTAATTTTCCAAGCAGAAGAAAGAACATGTACCCAGGAAATATGGCTGGGGAGAACACAGTGTGTATGAAAGAAAGAAACTGATAAAATGTCAGGTTAACCAGAGCACAAAGAACAAGGGACTGAAAGCAGTAAGGGGAGGATGGAAAGGAGCGTGCACAGCTGTGGAGTCAGATGTAAGGGCTTTGGTCATTATTGTAAGAGAAACAAGATGTCATGAAAATGATTGAAGCGAGAGAATGACATGATAATCTAAGTATTTGGGATCACACTATCCATAATATGCAGATCAAATGAGAAGTACAGGATAACCAGTTAAAAAGCTATTGCAAAAGTTGTCTAAAAAATGCTGAAAAAGTGAGGCAGGAGTCACAGAGAAGATACCATGACAGGAGCAGAGGTCAGAGTGATGTGGAACCAAAAGCCAAGGAATAGGAATGGCTTCCAGAAGCTGGGAAAGGCAAGGAAACAAAATTTCCACTAGATTCTCAAGTAGGAAATCAGTTTTCTCAATAACGTCACTTTAGCCCCATAAGACCATTTCACACTTCTAACTTCCAGAACTGTAATATAATAAATTTGTATTCTTTTTTTTTAAAAAAAAAAAAAAAAAAAAAAAAAAAAAAAACAGCAATTGCAGTCATCCATGAGAAAGGTGATGATAGCTTTCTTGGACCAGTATGCTACACTGTTGCAGTAGTAGAAATAGAGAGAAATAGAAAGAAATTGAGAAATATTTAGGAGCTGAAACTGATAGGTCTTGATGATACCAAACCTGACCTCTAAATGTTGGACTGCACCAGAGATTCATTTTAGGCTTTCTTCTTTAGTTCCAGTCTTTCCCTAGAATATCTCATCCCATTCCAAATATGGTCTCTAGCCCTGACTTCTTCAAACTCTGTATTACATTCATTCTATTTCAAAGTCTCAAAGTCATGGCCAATCTGTCCATCACCACTACCACCCCACTTTTGTCACCATCACCACTGACACCTTTCCCACATCAGTAAGTGACACCACCCTTCTATCTAGTTGCCCAAGCCTGGGAGTCATCTTTGATTTCCCTTTTTTCCTCATCCCCACATTGAGCAATTTCCTACTTATGGTTTTCTCTATCTTCAAAATACTTTTTTAATCTCTTTATTTTCTCACCTCAACTACAAATACCCAAGTCCAAAACACCATCATCTCTCACCTGAATTAATTCAAAAAATGCTTAAATGCAGATCTTGCCTCTGCACCTTCCAATCTATTTTTAAAACAGGGTCAGTGCGATAGTTAAAAATACAAGCCCTACAATGTTTTTTCTGCATATTACGGTAGCCATATTATCATGCTTCATTAGCTTACCTTTACATTTCCTTCTCTGCTTTCTCTTTTCCTCTTAGATACAATGTTCCAGCCATGCTGGTCTTCTGGACACCAAATCTCTTCTTATCTTCAGACCATTGTGCTTGCTGTTTCCTCTGCCTTAAAAGAACTTCACTTCTAGCTCACACGTCCCCTGTTCACAATCGCCTCCCTGAGGAAGACTTCCCTAACTATGACATCTAAATTCGGCTTCCCCTATTCCAACCAGTGTCTCCCTGTGGCATGTTTGGTTTCCTTGTGAACATTTTTCAAAATATGTACCTGCTTGCTTGTTATCATCTCCTTCCTTTCACTACACATGCTGCATGATGACAAGAAAGTGGTTATTTATACCACCATGCCCCTAGCACTTTAGAAAATGGTGGTGCTCAGGAAGTACTCAGTAATCATTTGATGAATGAAAAATAAGGGAATGGATTAGCTGTGATGTGTGAAGAGAAATGAAGCTTCAAAAATCATCCCTCAGTTTCTGGTTTGTTCCTTGACAGATGGCTATGCCAATTACTGACAGAGGGGATTCCAAAAGAAGACCAGTCTTAGGGGAAAGATCATGAATTTTGAACAGTGGACTTGGATATGCATTTGAGACTTCCATGTGAAGATATAAAACGGGCAACTGAATTTATGGGTTTAGAATGCAGAAAACAGAATTGTGTCGGACGTAGAAATGTAAGTAATATAAATGGCATACAATCAGGAACTGGATATATGGGCATAAAGATAGGCTTGGGCATGTCCTAATGATATTTTCGTGTGGTTCTCCAACTATTTCATCTGCATGTCTTCTTCAAAATATTATTGTCTGCACAATTTGTATTTTCCAAAAGCATCTTGCACATGCATTGCCTTGTGTCTACCGTCAATTTCAATCAAATACTGCCAGAAGGTATCCTTGAACAAATGCCTGTGTATGCCACTTTACTCACCAAGTTACACTCATAGATAAACCAGTACCCATTTCCTCTTAACATTTGGTATTTTTATATTTTCATTTCACTTATATTTTCTCATGATGAGTAAGCAGGGACTATACTGAAAGTCTTCCACTGATTTGACAATGAAATAAATATTTCTTCTTCCTTCGATGGCTTGATACAGTCTTCTTTGGCAATCCTATATTCAAAACCAGAGTTTTTTGATCCAATGAGGGAAAAGAAATAAAGCTGTAACAAGAGAGACAGTCAATACATAAAAGGTCTCCTACCACCACTCTCTAATTATTTTTGTTTGTTTTAAACATATTGCCTAAGGGTTTGGATGTTACCTGGTCAGGCAAGTAATGTGAGATCAGCCCTCTGGACTCAAACACCTAGTAAATTCAGTCTAAGAAACTCATTTCATGGAGGCAATTAGTTCAACTAACTGCTTGATTGCTCTGGTAAAATTGGCCAGTTGTCTGACCTTCTATAGAACCTTGGAAGAAATTTTCTTCCCCCCATGAGTCTGGCAAAGATATTGTTTCTGCTTTCTCCAAATCAAAGGGGAACATCAGACTCCTGGGGCTTAAGTGACCCAACATTTTGTTGCATTAACAGATTCAAGGAAAACATATGGGAAGAAATGCTCATTTCAGGATTTAGTGAAAATCCAATTGTTGAACTTTGAGGGTACTTTTTGAATTGTAATAACCGCACTTTGAAGAGGATCTCCTAGTCATATACAGACAAATTCAGTAAATACATTATACCTGCCAGTGAAAGTTCACTATTTTAGCTAGTGCTTGCTGCTAGTGACTTCCAAATTGTTGATCCCCAGAATTGTTGGGCAGACTTTCAGGATGCTACAGAGGAGAAAATAATGCCAATGAGGCAAGACTTGAATTTGCATAGCATTTTACTTTTTATAAAATGCTTTTTATTATCTTAGTTGATTGTCTAAATAATCCTGTGATGAGGGCAGGAGTTAATATCTCTATTTTAAAAAATGAAAAAATAGCAACTCGGAGATGTTAGGTAACTTTTCTATCCTTGCAGCTAATTAGGGATGGATTCAGGCCTGTAATGCATTTCTTTTTCTTTGCCTCTAAATCCAGTGCTCTTTCTGCTGTGCTCCACTATTCCCTCTCAAAGCTCTTGAAATCAGAACTCACATTTAGAAATGTTTTAGTTTTCTATCTCCTCAACTGCAGTGGATGTGTATGTGCATGTAAATGTATTTAAAAGACACTGTGAAATACTTAAAATGCATTTCCAAATGATTTTGAATGCACATATCTAAATATACAAACTAATTAAACCTGCTAAATACATTTATTTTCATACATTCTAAAAACTGGTAAATGTTTGTATCATTAGTCAGAGAGATATTATCAAATGCATTTGAAAAATGCACATCAGGCAAAATTCAGAAAATGTGTACAAGGTCATTTAGCTAGCATGTGGTTGAGTTTATATTTATCCAGACTTGACATTGTCTTCAGCAATGCTTGTTTTCAGGTGTTTTATACAAAGAAGGGAGAGAAGCACAGGTTTCCAGCATGGGATTAATTAATAGAGGACATTTAAGAATAGTCAATGTCTTTGTCTATCAGAGAGTCAGTTCTGTACCATCCACTTTGGGTGAGACTGTCTTGTCAGGAGCTCAGTGCTGTTGTTTGGTAAGCACACTTCCTGCAAAATACAAAGGGGCACCCACCTGACATAAAATCTCCTTGTAGAGCAAAATGGGATTTAACAAAGACTCAGTACCTTTATTCAGGAAGATACCATGGAGATAGAGAAGGTTTTTAAAAAAGAGATGGGTCAAAACCAGCAGAAGAGGGAAGACTGGTGGCTTTGAGAGAAAATATTTTACAAATAATAGAAAAAAGAGGTCAGGATCTGCTGGAGCCAGAACCTGTCTGTCAGCAGCCTTCATCCTCCTTCAGGTCCCTCTACAAATCCTGATAGCCTCTGGCCACATTTAAGGTTTAGCTAGTGCCTTCAAGTAAAGCACAGCTCCATTTTCTGGGTGAAGCAGGGCGTGCCAATCTAATACTCGGGGAGCTTGGGCCAGTCCAACAGCTGTTTTTCTACAGTTTTGATGTCCTGTCTTGCTCAATCCTCTACAATTTGAAACTCTACGGATGCAGCTCCAGAACAAAGGTAACAATGACCATAAAAAAGGCTTTTTTGGAACACAGCCATGCTCATTCAGTGACACATATTATCCACCTGCTGTATCCCTGCTTTTGTTCCACAGTGGCAGAGTTAAGCAGGTGTGACAGAGACACATAATGTCCAGGAATCTAAAATACTTCTCTTCTAATCCATTACAGAAAAAGCTTGGCAACCCCTGCTTCGGACCTATTGTATTCCCTGAACCTCTTACTTCACTAGTCCCCTGCCTTGCCTCCCTGCTCTGGACTTGCTAGAATTTCTAATTCTTGCCTCATCTTTCAAGATTTTCCTTTTAATGAGATACTTGAGATACTTTGGTTTTGATAACCTATCTGGAATCTATAACCACTAACACCCTGCTTCACAGCACAATCTATTAAAAATACATCTGTAAGTCTTATTCGATTAGCATTTGTTTTGCTGAGGGAAAAAAAATGATGACTCTCTGCCTCATGTCTCCTCTTGGCTTAATTAACACATTAGCAGCTAATAAAGATGCACAGGGTACCATCACATGACATGGTGGTGTGTTTGCTCATGTTTGCCAGAACTGGAGTTCTCTACCATGCTCAGTGAGATGAACCATTCTTACAGAGGATACTACAGAGCACAGAAGACGGTTATGGGAACTGGAAAAGAAAGGAATAAGAAACAACATGCAAATCTGTCTTAACGCTAGGAAATGACTTAAGTTTCTGTGAAGAAACAGAGGGTTTAAAAATTAATCATTTTTACAGACTTACCGTGTTTCAACTAACATGCTTATAATTGTATTGCCATGGTCACACATAAGCATCAAAATTTCTCCCAAGAAGCAGGGATCTTACTTATTTTACAGATGAGAAACCAAGGCACAGAAGGGCCACGTAGATACCAACTGGCAAACCAAGGATTAGAACCCATTTCCCTGACAACACTGCTTGTGGCAGTGACTGCTACACTTTACTGTCTCCCTCGGCTCCACCTTGCAAGATCCAGTTAAGACGATCAGAAATTTGTTCTGCAAATCAAAAAAAAAAACAAAAAACAAAAAACAGGGCTAAGTGTAAATCAGTCACAATGGTGTGGTGAGGAAGAAGAGGAGCAACGGATTGAGTGAGAACATATGTTCTACATCATTTGAAAGGAAAAATTTACTGATACTATTCATACACTGTGAAATTCAGTATAAAATTAGACTGACTTGGGTCTCATCCAAAGGCAAATTACCTTTTGAGGAGTGTCTGAAAGACTGTATGCCTATCAAAAGCTCTTCAAAGACAGTAATGTTCCAGTGCACACAATCACATCCCATAGGAAAAATTAAGTGGGAAAACACACCAGGATCCCATTGATCCTCTAATCCAGTTTATTCCTTTTACAGATGTGGATATTGAAACCCAAACAAAGGAGGTGAATGGCCGGGTGTTATACAACTGTTTGTGGCAGAGGCCAGGTTGCATTACAATTTCTGTCACCCTATGACCCATGACACAGTGACTAATGCATAGACTTTGGAGGCAGACAGCCTAGGGGCTGTAACCCTGAGGAGTTGGACTGATGGCTGGTAGTGAGCTGTTCTCCTCTTAATGTCCCTCTCCATCTCCAGAAACACAGAGAGTTTGTCCCTTCTCATTGATACCTTAGCTCAAATTAGTTCATCAGATGCCACTAAAGATAATTACCACTAGCACAGAGCTTTATATTCTACAAAGTGCCTTCACAATGATGGTTATTATTCATATCTAACAAAGGAGGAAATCTGTATGAAGAGAAATAAAGAAACTGCATCTATGTCATCCCAAGAGGCAATGCCCTTCCTCCCACCTGGGCCTGACTCCCAATAAAGAAAAGAGACATTCTCATGGGTTCTCTAGAAAGGCATACCCCTTTCTTCCTCAGGGCTTTCGCTAATCACAGTCTTTCATGGGCTTAGCACCTATTCACGGGTCAAATATTGTTTCAAAGTCTTTATGAAAAAATTTTCTCTGGTTTCCCAAATCACCCTGAAATGGAGTCCATTGTACTTTTACTAGTTGAGTTTATCTGAGTTTTTAAGAATGGAAAGGTCTTACTGTAGTCACTGATTCAACAAACCTGATGGCAGTTCTGAAATGTCTGAAAAAATGTTAGCTAGATTGTGGCAAATCCTCACAAGAATCCTGTGAGACAGGCACCATCATCTCCATGTGCACATAAGTAAATTGAATCTCTTTAAAGATTAAGTAACTTGCCACAGGTCACAGTGTAAGTGGAAAAGACAGAATTCAAGTAGTTTGCTCTACATTATGCTGCTTTTTTTTCTCTTGTGAAGTCTTGTCAAATCCCTATGACAACCAAACAAAACTATTGGTAAGGTAGATTGATCCCATTTTATCCATGGGGAAACTAAAGCATGGAGGGTCAAAACTATTTGCCAAGCCTCATAACTAGTAAACTGGAGAGTCAGGATTCAGATTGAGTTTTCTGATTAACTTTTGCAGTTTCCTCTGGTGTTTTACCAAACGCCCCACTGACACCTACACGTCTCCTCATTTTAGCAAATAATCTTGCTTTAGGAAACGATTGCTAGGGATACAGAGATTACAGAGATGTGTTTCTGAAATTCCATTATCCTTTGCATCTAAATTATATACATATAGTTTATGATGAGGGTGGAGATAAGTGGGAAGATTTCTGCCATGAGCTACAGAATAACAATCTGATTTGGAGTTCTTCAATTTTTGAGATTTCTCTGGAGAATTAATCTGCATTCCAGGCCCATAAAAGCCATTCTGGCTGTTCATATAATATTTCCAACACATTTGTAATAATAATTCTCTTTTATTTCCCTGTAAATGGGGATATGCTGCTCAAATAGACCATTTTTATTTACCTTGTGAGTCATATATGAAAAAAATACAGCCAATTTGAAAGCAGCACAGCATTTCCTTGGGGTCTTTCACTGAAGGAATTGCATGATGCATCAGACTTGATGGCAAATGAGACACAGAGGGGCCCACTGATGCACCAAATCCCATTTTGGGAAGTCTGTTTCAGTAGAAGGTTGCAAACAAGCCATTATTTTGTCAGTTGGAACAAAAGCCCTGATTAAAAATTAAAATACATTCTGTACTGATAAATATACAGCTGCCTAATTACTTGCAAGATTTATATTTTGCTGTGTTAATTCCCTCATAATGGTTATTTCTTACTCCATATAAACCAGAACACCACAAGCTTGACAGGGACAAGCTTCAGTAAACATTTGGTTGTGCCTTTCATTAGATAGATCAGTTCCTGATT
Source organism: Rhinopithecus roxellana (assembly GCF_007565055.1). Lineage (NCBI taxonomy): Eukaryota > Metazoa > Chordata > Mammalia > Primates > Cercopithecidae > Rhinopithecus > Rhinopithecus roxellana. Next base: position 21,638,418 of record NC_044565.1, on the reverse strand, counting down.
ATTAATGTTTTCAGAATCTTACTTTAAAATATTTCTCCAGGAGAAAATTGTGTCCCTTCCATCGCGTGGCATTCAGTGTAGGCAGAAATGTGTCTTTAGAGACATCTAATTATGGCTAATTTAAAATATAATAACTTCTGCCAACTGGATCTTCTAACTTGCCATCACTCAACTTTCCTCAACATTCACATACATATGCAACCATAACATAAAGCAGTAAAAAAACAAAACAAAACAAAAAAACTAGAATAAAACAAAACAAAACAGAATAACAACTTTCAGTAGCTTTACAGGAATTTTTGCAGACTGAGATGGAGAAGAAAATGGGAGCCATGATCAAAAGGACATTACAAAGATAAATGAAAGAGGCATTAGTAGAGTAGGTAGCCCCAAGGGTCCATCTCTCCACAGAAAGATTTAAAAATCACATAAAAACTGTCAGTATCAACTTTATGAGAACACTAATAAACAGTCACAAGTTTACAGCAATCAAGTAAATGCTGAATCCAGGAAACGAACCTTTAAAATGGTAGAAAAGGTTCATAACATTTTTATTTGTCCTTGCCCCATCTCCTCCCTGGCTCAGCTGAGCCGCTGACTTGAAGACATCAGTCCACATACCCAGTGTAGGACTCTGAACCCTACTTCTACTTTGGAGTAAAGCAAACTTTATTTGCAAGTATTGGGTTTGTCTGTCCTAGACTTTTTAAGACTATCTGAAGGCCTGGCACAAGGCACTTGTGTTTGTTTCAGTAATTAAGAACTTACTCGGGGAGAAAAGCAATAGATATTACTCAAAAACACAGTAAGTTAAATTACACACGGCTGCCTGGGCAAAAGACTATGGCAGAGACATACAAAAGAGTCTCAAAACATGGAAGGAAAAACTGAGGATGAAGTTTCTTGAGGAAATTAGGACATTAAAAAGTGCCTGTATGTACTAGGGACCTTAGGGGGTCACACACATGCCCAGCACAGGGAGCATGCTCAGAAAAGACTTGAGAATTCCTTAAGCCCTAAGGTTTCACCTTTGGCTGATCTCCAATCTCAGCACAAGCAGAAAGTGAAGCCTAAGACAGAGGTGTAAACAGCCAGGCTAAGCAATGAAGCACTGCCCCAAGAGTACCCCAGCATAGAACCAAATCTCTTCAAAGAGAATATTCTCTGTGAATATTCTCTCTCCTTCTCTTCTCTTCTCCCCTCCTCTCCTTCTTCTTCCTCTTCCTCTTATTCTTCCTTTTCTTCTTCCTCTTCTTCTTTCTCCTCTCTCTCTCTCTCTCTCTCTCTTCCCCTTTCTCCCTTTCTCCCTCTCTCCCCCAACCCCAATCCTCTCTTTCTCTGTTGGCAGATAGCATTCAAGAAAACTTTTGTCAAGACATCAGCTAAAGGCAAGCTGAAGGAATAGGAATTTAAGAAACCATACAGGAAGAAAAACACATATTTTACAAAAATCATTTAGAAAAGTTGCTAAAACAAAGAGTTATAGCCTACAGCAAACAACACAAACAAACCTGGAGGAGAAGAAGATCCTAATTCCCAGAGTTACCATGTTGTAATATGAAAATGTCCAGTTTTCAACAAAAGGTGACAAAGCATGCAAAGAAACAAGAAAATATGGGCCATTCCTAGAAGAAATGTGAAAACAAACAAACAAACAAAAAAATCTGTCCCTCAGGAAGCACAGACATTAAACTTACCAAAAGAAACTAGAAATAAATAATTTTCAATATATTAAAATTGTGAAAGGAAAACATAGACAAAGAGCTAAGGGAAACCAGAGTAACAACACAGGAACAGAGAATAGCAATAAAGTGATAGGAACTATAATGAAGAACTGAACATAAATTTGGAAACTAAACTAAATTTGGAAACTTAAAGGTACAATACCTGAAATGAAAAACTCACTAGCAGGTTTCAATTGCAAATTTGAACAAGCAGAAGAAGCAATTGAACTGAAAAGACATCAGTTGAAATTATCCAGTCTGAAGGGAAGAATAAAAGATGAATGAAGTAAAATGAATAGAGCCTAAGAGACCTATGAGTCACCATCAAGCATAGCAGCACATGTATAATGGGAATTCCAGAATAGGAGAAAGTGAGAAAAAGTATTTAAAGAAATAATGCCAAATTCCCAAATTAACAAAAGATGCAAATTCACATACTCAAGAAACTCAATGAACTCCACAAAGAATAATTGCAAAGATAGCTGTGCCAAGATATATTATCAAATTGTTGAAAACCAAGAACAAAGGGAAATTTTTGAAAGCAACAAGCCAGAAGCAATTTTCATGTACAAGGGCTATTCAATAAAATTAACATCAGATTTCTTACCAGAAGCCATGGAGACCAGAAGATAGTAGGGAGACATTTTTAAAGTGAAGGGAAAAAAAAGTACTGTCAAACAAGAATTCTATATGCACAAAATAACCCTCAAAAGTGAAGGAGAAAAGAAGATATTCTCAGATAAACAAAATCTATAGGAGTCTATTGCTAGCAGACCTGCCCAGAAAATGATAAAAGAAGTCATTCAGACTGAAATTAAAAGACATTGGACAATAACAAGAAGCCATTTGAAGAAATAAATAACTCTGGTAAAGTACTATATAAATAAGTAAATATAGAAGCTAGTATTATTATACTTTTTTTGTAACTTCTTGTATTAGTTTGTTTTCATGCTGCTGATAAAGACATACCAAAGACTGGACAATTTACAAAAGAAAAGAGTTTTATTAGACTTACACTTCCATGTGGCTGGGGAAGCCTCACAATCATGGCAGAAGGCAAGGAGGAATAAGTCACATCTTACATGGATGATGGCTGGCAAAGGGAGAAGTACTTGTGCAGGGAAACTCTTCTTTTTATAAACATCAGATCTCATGAGACTTACTCATAATTACGAGAACAGCATGGGAAAGACCTGCCCGATGATTCAATTACCTCCCACCAGGTCCCTCCCACAACATATGGGAATTCAAGACAGATTTGGGTGGAGACACAGCCAACCATATCATTCCACCCCAGCCCCTCCCAAATCTCATCTCCTCATATTTCAAAACCAATCATGCCTTCCAACAGTCCCCCAAAATTTTAAATCATTTCAGCATTAACTCAAAATCCACAGTCCAAAGTTTCATTTGAGATAAGGCAAGTCCCTTCCGCCTATGAGCCTGTAAAATCAAAAGCAGATTAGTTACTTCCTAGATAAAATGGGGCAATAGACATTGGGTAAACACAGCCATTCCAAATGGGAGGATTTGGCCAAAACAAGGGGGCTACAGACCTCATGCAAGTCTGAAAGCCAGTGGGGCAGTCAAATCGTAAACCTCCAAAATGATCTCCTTTGACTCCATGTCTCACATCAGGTCACACTGATGTAAGAGGTGGGTTCCCATGGTCTTGGGCAGCTCCATCTCTGTGGCTTTACAGGGTACAGCCTCCATCCAAGCTTCTTTCATGGGCTGGCATTAAGTGTCTGCAGCTTTTCCAGGGACATGGTGCAAGATGTCAGTGGATGTACCATTCTGGGTTAAGAAGGAGGGTGGCCCTCTTCTCACAGCTCCATTAAGCAGTGCCCCAGGAGAGACTTCATGTTGGGGCCCTGACTCCATATTTTCATTCTGCACTGCCCTAGCAGAGGTTCTCCATGAGAGCCCCACCCCTGCACCAAACTTTTGCCTGGACATCCAGGCATTTCCATATATCCTCTAGAATCTAGGTGGAAGTTTCCAAACCTCAATTTTTCACTTCTGTGCACCCACAGGCTCAAGACCATGTGGAAGCTGCCAAGGATTGAGGCTTGTACCCTGTGAAGCCAAGGCCTAAGCTCTACATTATCCCCTTTCAGCCATGGCTGAAGTGGCTTGGACACAGGGCAGCTAGTCCTGAGGCTGTACACAGGACAGGGACCCTAAGCCTGGCCCACAAAACTGCTGTTTCCTCCTAGGCCTCCAGGCCTGTGATGGGAGGGACTGCTATAAAGACCTCTGATATGCCCTGGCTACATTTTCCCCATTGTCTTGGGGATTAACATTCAGCTCCTCATTACTTATGCAAAGTTCTGTAGCCAACTTGAATTTCTCCTCAGAAAATGGGTTTTCCTTTTCTATTACATTGTCAGGCTGCAAATTTTCTGAACTTTTATACTATGCTTTCTTTATAAAAGTAAATGCTTTTAACAGCATCTAAGTTACCTCTTGAATACTTTGCTGCTTAGAAATTTCTTCCATCAAATACCCTAAATCATCTCTTTCAAGTTCAAAGTTCTACAGATCTACAGGGTAAGGGGGAAATGCTGCCATGCTCTTAGCTGAAACATAACAAAAGTCACCTTTGGTCCAGTTCCCAGCAAGTTCCTTACCTCCATGGACTTTATTGTCCATACTATTCATTATCAGGCTTTTGGTCAAAGCCATTCAACAAGTCTCTAGGAAGTTCCAGACTTTCCCACATTTTCCTGTCTTCTTCTGAGCCCTCCAAACTGTTCCAAATTCTGTCTGTTACCCAGTTCCAAAGTGGGTTCCACATTTTTGGGCCCCACCCTACTGGTACCAATTTACTGTATTGGTCCCTTTTCATGCTGTTGATAAAGACATACCTGAGGCAGGGCAATTTACAAAGGAAAGAGGTTTAATTAGACTTACAGTTCCACAAGGCTGGGGAAGCCTCACAATCATGTCAGAAGGCAAGGTGGAACTTGTACAGGAAAACTCCGCTTTTTATAACCACCAGATCTCATGAGACTTATTCACTCTCACGAGAACAACATGGGAAGAACCTGCCCCCATGATTCAATTACCTCCCACCAGGTCCCTCCCACAATACATGGGAATTCAAAGTGAGATTTGGGTGGGGATTATGGCCAAACTATATCACTTCTCTTCCAGCTATCTAAATGGTTTAAAAGAGAAATGCATAACACAGTAATTGTAAAGCAATGTAATGGATACACAATGTATGAAGATGTAATTAAAACAAAAAAAAAAAGGTGTATTATAGGAGATTTATGCTATTGAATCTAAGTTGGTATCAATTTAAAGTAGATTGCTATATATTTAGAATATTATTTGTAATCCCCATCATAACCATTGTGAAAAAATATATATGTAAATAAAAAGGTGATCAAATATGGTACACTGCAAAATACCAATTAAACACAAAGAAAGTTAGTAATAAAGGAAATAAGGAAGAAAACATGTTAAAGACATATAAAAATTAGCAAAATGGTAGTAAAAAGTTCTTCACCAGTTATTATCTTAAATTTAAATAAGTTAATATTTTTAATTAAAAGGCAGTTATGGGCATAATCAATTAAAAAACAAGGCTTAGTGACATCCTGTATATAAAAATTAACTTTAGACCTAAAGAAACAAATACATTTAAAGAGAAAAGATGAAAAAAGAATATCCCATGCAAATAGTAAACCAAAGAAAGCTGATTGGCTACATTAGTACCAGACAAGTATACTTTAAGTAAAACTCTGTTACAAAAAACAGAGAAGAACATTATATATTAATAAAATGGCCAATTCACCCAAAAGATGTAACAGAAACATATATGCACCTAACAACAGAGCCCCAAAATATATTAAGGAAACATTTACATATTTGAAGAGGGAAATAGATAGTTTTAAAATAATAGCTGGAGACTTTATGACTTCATTTTCAATAATATAAAAATATCTCAAAAGAAGTTCAATAGGAAATAGAAAAACAGAACAACACTGTAAACCTAACAGGCTCCACCAAACAATAACAAAATACACATTCTTCTGAAGAATGTGCGTAGAGAATATTTTCCAGAATAGACCATTTAATAGGCCATTTAAAAAGTTTTGATGGACTTTAACAGGTTGAAATGATACAGAATATCTTCTCTGATCACAGTGAAATGAAGCTAGACATCAACAGAGGGAAACTAAAAAATTCACAAAATATGTGGTAATTAAACAACACACTCTTAAATACCCAATAGTTCAAAAAATAAAACACAAAATAACTGTAAACTACTTTAAGATGAATTCAAATAAAAATACAACATAACAAACATGAAGAATGCAGAGAAAGCAGTGCTAAGAGGGACATTTATAGCTGTAAACACATACACGAACAATAAAGAAACATCTCGATTAATAATCTATCTTTATACCCTAAGGGACTAGAGCACAAACAAACTAAACTGAAAGCTAGCAAAAAGAATGAAAAAAAAGAGCAGAGACAAATAAAATAAAGGGGAAAATATAGAATCAATAAACCCGAAGTTGTCTCTTTGAAGATATAAACAAAAAAATTACAGACTTAGCTATATAGTTTTTAAAAGGGTAAACCAAAACCATTCAATGAAGAGGGAATAGTCTCTTCAACAAACTGCTGGGAGAGCTGAATATACACATACAAAATAAATGAAGGTAGAACCCTACTTTACATCACTTACAAAACTTGAACTGGATCAAAGAGCTAAATACAAAAGATAAAACAATTTTAAGTCTTAGAATAAAACATAAGATGTAAATCTTCATGACCTTGGATTGGCAATGGCTTCTTAGATACAATATGAAAATAAAAAGCAACAAGAAATAAGATCAACTGGATAAATTTAAAACATGTGTGCATCAAAGGACATTATCAATAAAGTGAAGAACAACCTGAAGAATGGAGAAAATATTTGCAAATTATATATCTGATAAAAGAATCTGATACTCAGAATACATAAATAATTTTTACAACTCAACAACAAAAATAAACAACCCAGCTGAAAAATGGGCAACATCTTTGAATATAAATTTCTCCAAAGAGGATATACAAATGGCCAACAACCACATGAAAAGATACTCAATATAATAAACCACTGCAAATCAAAACCTCAAAGAAGTACCACTTCACACCTATTAAGATGGCTATAAAGAAGAGAGAAAGGAGGAAAGTGGGGAGGGAGGGAGAAAGAAAAGTGTTGGCAAGAATGTGGAAAAATGGAACATTCATACATCTCTGGTGGGAATATAAAATGGTGCTGTCACTTTCAATAACAGTTGGGTGGTCCCTCAGAAAGTTAAACATAGAGTTATATTGTCCAGCAATTCAACTCCTAGGTATATACACAAAAGAATAAAAAATAGGTACACAATAAATACATGTACATACATGTTTATATCTGCATTGTGGTTAATAGTAACAAACTTGAAATGACACAAACTTCCATCAATAGATAAATGGGTAAACAAATTGCGTTATATACAATCAATGGAATATTATTCAGCCCAAACAAGAAAATGAAGTGGTGAAATATGCTATAATGTGGATGTATCTCAAAAATATTGTGCTACATGAAAGAAGTAAGATACAAAAAGTCACATATTATGTGATTCCATTTATTAAAAAATGTGCAGAATAGATAAACATAGAAACTGAAACAAAATGGTAGTTCTCACATTCCTGGGAGAGGTAAGAAGTCAAAAGTAACTGTTTGATGCATATAGAGTTTCCTTTTCATCATCACTGAGATGATGAAAATGTTTTGGAATTAGGCAGAGATGTTGGTTTCAGTACATTGTGAATGTACTAAATTCCAGTCAGTCGTTCACTTTGAAATGACTAATTTTATGTCATTTGAATTTCACTTGAATTTTTTAAATTAAAAATAAACAAAATAAAGAATAAATGGAAATAAAGGTCATATATCACAAGCACCCAGCTAACATCATACTCAATGGTGAAAAGCTAAAAGATTTTCCCCTAAGATTAGGAACAAGACAAGGATGCCCACTGTCACCACATTCAACATAGTACTGGAAGGCCTGGCCAAAGCAATTAGGCAAGACAAGGAAATAAAAGGCACCCATATTAAAAAGGAAGAAGCTAAATTGTTTCTGTTTGTGGATGACATGATCTCATATATAGAAAACCCTAAAGATTACACACAGAGAGAGAATATTAAAACTATTAAATTCTGTAAGGTTATAGGATATGAAATCAACTTATACAAATTAGTAGCATTTGTATACATTAACAATGAATTTCCCAGAAGAGAAATCAAGAAACAATTCTATTTATAAGCACTCCAAAAAAATTAGAAAAATAATTAACCAAGGTGGTAAAAAATCTATACACTGAAAACTATAAAACATTGATGAAAAAAACTAAAGAAGATCACTGGAAAGGTATTTCATGTTCAAGGATTAGAAGATGTTAAAATGTCCATACTGCCCAGAGTAATCTATAGATTCAATAAAATTCCTACCCAATAAAATTCCTACCCAAATTTCAATAACATTTTTCACAGACATAAAAAAAGCAATTCTAAAATTTATGTGAAACCACAAAAGATTCTGGATAGCCCAAGTAATCTTGAGCAGAATGAACAAAGCTGGAGGAATCACATGACCTGATTTGAAAATCTACTACAAAGTTATAGCAAATAAAAAATGGTACTGGCATAAAAACAGATACATCGACCGATGGAACAGAATAGAGAGCCCAGAAATAAATCCACACATTTACAGTCAATTGATTTTCAACAAAGATGTCGAGCACACACTATGGGGAAAAAGCAGTCTCTTCTGTGAGTGGTGTTGGAAAAATATTTTCCTCATGCAAAAAAACATAGTTATACCATTACGTCATATACAAAAATCAACTCAAAATGGATGAAATATTTAAACATAAGACCGGAAACTGTAAAACTACTAAAAGAAAACATAGGAGGAAACTCCATGATAGCAATCTGGGCAACGATTTGTTTTTGTTTTTGTTTTTTCATTTTTATTTATTTATTTTTATTTTATTTATTTATTTATTTATTTATTTATTTATTTATTTATTTATTTATTATACTTTAAGTTCTAGGGTACATGTGCATAACGTGCAGGTTTGTTACATATGTATACTTTTGCCATGTTGGTGTGCTGCACCCATCAACTCGTCAGCACCCATCAATTCGTAATTTATAGCAGGGATAACTCCCAATGCAATCCCTCCCCCGTCCCCCCTTCCCATGATAGGCCCCGATGTGTGATGTTCCCCTTCCCGAGTCCAAGTGATCTCATTGTTCAGTTCCCACCTATGAGTGAGAACATGCGGTGTTTGGTTTTCTGTTCTTGTGATAGTTTGCTAAGAATGATGGTTTCCAGCTCCATCCATGTCCCTACAAAGGACACAAACTCATCCTTTTTTATGGCTGCATAATATTCCATGGTGTATATGTGCCACATTTTCTTAATCCAGTCTGTCACAGATGGACACTTGGGTTGATTCCAAGTCTTTGCTATTGTGAATAGTGCTGCAATAAACATACGTGTGCATGTGTCTTTATAGCAGCATGATTTATAATCCTTTGGGTATATACCCAGTAGTGGGATGGCTGGGTCATATGGTACTTCTAGTTCTAGATCCTTGAGGAATCGCCATACTGTTTTCCATAATGGTTGAACTAGTTTACAATGCCACCAACAGTGTAAAAGTGTTCCTATTTCTCCACATCCTCTCCAGCACCTGTTGTTTCCTGACTTTTTAATGATTGCCATTCTAACTGGTGTGAGACGGTATCTCATTGTGGTTTTGATTTGCATTTCTCTGATGGCAAGTGATGATGAGCATTTTTTCATGTGTCTGTTGGCTGTATGAATGTCTTCTTTTGAGAAATGTCTGTTCATATCCTTTCCCCACTTTTTGATGGGGTTGTTTGTTTTTTCTTGTAAATTTGTTTGAGTTCTTTGTAGGTTCTGGATATTAGCCCTTTGTCTGATGAGTAGATTGCAAAAATTTTCTTCCATTCTGTAGGTTGCCTGTTCACTCTGATGGTAGTTTCTTTTGCTGTGCAGAAGCTCTTTAGTTTAATGAGATCCCATTTGTCAATTTTGGCTTTTGTTGCCGTTGCTTTTGGTGTTTTAGACATGAAGTCCTTGCCCATGCCTATGTCCTGAATGGTACTACCTATGTTTTCTTCTAGGGTTTTTATGGTATTAGGTCTAACATTTAAGTCTCCAATCCATCTTGAATTAATTTTCGTATAAGGAGTAAGGAAAGGATCCAGTTTCAGCTTTCTACTTATGGCTAGCCAATTTCCCCAGCACCATTTATTAAATAGGGAATCCTTTCCCCATTTCTTGTTTCTCTCAGGTTTGTCAAAGATCAGATGGCTGTAGATGTGTGGTATTATTTCTGAGGCCTCTGTTCTGTTCCATTGGTCTATATCTCTGTTTTGGTACCAGTACCATGCTGTTTTGGTTACAGTAGCCTTGTAGTATAGTTTGAAGTCAGGTAGCGTGATGCCTCCAGCTTTGTTCTTTTGACTTAGGATTGTCTTGGCAATGCGGGCTCTTTTTTGGTTCCATATGAACTTTAAAGCAGTTTTTTCCAATTCTGTGAAGAAACTCATTGGTAGCTTGATGGGGATGGCATTGAACCTATAAATAACCTTGGGAAGTATGGCCATTTTCACGATATTGATTCTTCCTATCCATGAGCATGATATGTTCTTCCATTTGTTTGTGTCTTCTTTGATTTCACTGAGCAGTGGTTTGTAGTTCTCCTTGAAGAGGTCCTTTACATCCCTTGTAAGTTGGATTCCTAGGTATTTTATTCTCTTTGAAGCAACTGTGAATGGAAGTTCATTCATGATTTGGCTTTCTGTTTGTCTGTTACTGGTGTATAAGAATGCTTGTGATTTTTGCACATTGATTTTGTATCCTGAGACTTTGCTGAAGTTGCTTATCAGCTTAAGGAGATTTTGGGCTGAGATGATGGGGTTTTCTAAATATACAATCATATCATCTGCAAACAGGGACAATTTGACTTCTTCTTTTCCTAACTGGATACCCTTTATTTCTTTCTCTTGCCTGATGGCCCTAGCCAGAACTTCCAACACTATGTTGAATAGGAGTGGTGAGAGAGGGCATCCCTGTCTTGTGCCAGTTTTCAAAGGGAATTTTTCCAGTTTTTGCCCATTCAGTATGATATTGGCTATGGGTTTGTCATAAATAGCTCTTATTATTTTGAGGTATGTTCCATCAATACCGAATTTATTGAGCGTTTTTAGCATGAAGGGCTGTTGAATTTTGTCAAAAGCCTTTTCTGCATCTATTGAGATAATCATGTGGTTCTTGTCTTTGGTTCTGTTTCTATGCTGGATTACGTTTATTGATTTGCGAATGTTGAACCAGCCTTGCATCCCAGGGATGAAGCCCACTTGATCATGGTGGATAAGCTTTTTGATGTGCTGCTGAATCTGGTTTGCCAGTATTTTATTGAGGATTTTTGCATCGATGTTCATCAGGGATATTGGTCTAAAATTCTCTTTTTATGTTGTGTCTCTGCCAGGCTTTGGTATCAGGATGATGTTGGCCTCATAAAATGAGTTAGGGAGGATTCCCTCTTTTTCTATTGATTGGAATAGTTTCAGAAGGAATGGTACCAGCTCCTCCTTGTACCTCTGGTAGAATTCAGCTGTGAATCCATCCGGTCCTGGACTTTTTTTGGTTGGTAGGCTATTAATTATTGCCTCAATTTCAGAGCCTGCTATCGGTCTATTCAGGGATTCAACTTCTTCCTGGTTTAGTCTTGGAAGAGTGTAAGTGTCCAGGAAGTTATCCATTTCTTTTAGATTTTCTAGTTGATTTGCGTAGAGGTGTTTATAGTATTCTCTGATGGTAGTTTGTATTTCTTTGGTGTTGGTGGTGATATCCCCTTCATCATTTTTTATTGCGTCTATTTGATTCTTCTCTCTTTTCTTCTTTATTAGTCTTGCTAGCGGTCTGTCAATTTTGTTGATTTTTTCAAAAAACCAACTCCTGGATTCATTGATTTTTTGGAGGATTTTTTGTGTCTCTATCTCCTTCAGTTCTGCTCTTAGTTATTTCTTGCCTTCTGCTAGCTTTTGAATGTGTTTGCTCTTGCTTCTCCAGTTCTTTTAATTGTGATGTTAGAGTGTCAATTTTAGATCTTTCCAGCTTTCTCTTGTGGGCATTTAGTGCTATAAATTTCCCTCTACACACTGCTTTAAATGTGTCCTAGAGATTCTGGTATGTTGTATCTTTGTTCTCATTGGTTTCAAAGAACATCTTTATTTCTGCCTTCATTTCGTTATGTACCCAGTAGTCATTCAGGAGCAGGTTGTTCAGTTTCCATGTAGTTGAGCAGTTTTGATTGAGTTTCTTAGTCCTGAGTTCTAGTTTGATTGCACTGTGGTCTGAGAGACAGTTTGTTATAATTTCTGTTCTTTTACATTTGCTAAGGAGTGCTTTACTTCCAATTATGTGGTCAATTTTGGAATAAGTGTGATGTGGTGCTGAGAAGAATGTATATTCTGTTGATTTGGGGTAGAAACTTCTATAGATGTCTATTAGGTCCGCTTGATGCAGAGATGAGTTCAATTCCTGGATATCCTTGTTAACTTTCTGTCTCGTTGATCTGTCTAATATTGACAGTGGAGTGTTGAAGTCTCCCATTATTATTGTATGGGAGTCTAAGTCTCTTTGTAAGTCTCTAAGGACTTGCTTTATGAATTTGGGTGCTCCTGTATTGGGTGCATATATATTTAGGATAGTTAGCTCTTCCTGTTGAATTGATCCCTTTACCATTATGTAATGGCCTTCTTTGTCTCTTTTGATCTTTGATGGTTTAAAGTCTGTTTTATCAGAGACTAGGATTGCAACCCCTGCTTTTTTTTGTTCTCCATTTGCTTGGTAGATCTTCCTCCATCCCTTTATTTTGAGCCTATGTATGTCTCTGCATGTGAGATGGGTCTCCTGAATACAGCAGACTGATGGGTCTTGACTCTTTATCCAGTTTGCCAGTCTGTGTCCTTTAATTGGAGCATTTAGTCCATTTACATTCAAGGTTAATATTGTTATGTGTGAACTTGATCCTGCCATTATGATATTAACTGGTTATTTTGCTCGTTAGTTGATGCAGTTTCTTCCTAGCCTCGATGGTCTTTACATTTTGGCATGTTTTTGCGATGGCTGGTACCGGTTGTTCCTTTCCATGTTGAGGACTTCCTTCAGGGTCTCTTGTAAGGCAGGCCTGGTGGTGACAAAATCTCTAAGCATTTGCTTATCTGTAAAGGATTTTATTTCTCCTTCACTTATGAAACTTAGTTTGGCTGGATATGAAATTCTGGGTTTAAAATTCTTTTCTTTAAGAATGTTGAATATTGGCCCCCACTCTCTTCTGGCTTGTAGAGTTTCTGCTGAGAGGTCTGCTCTTAGTCTGATGGGCTTCCCTTTGTGGGTAACCCGACCTTTCTCTCTGGCTGCCCATAAGATTTTTTCCTTCATTTCAACTTTGGTGAATCTGGCAATTATGTGTCTTGGAGTTGCTCTTCTGGAGGAGTATCTTTGTGGCGTTCTCTGTATTTCCTGAATTTGAATGTTGGCCTGCCCTACTAGGTTGGGGAAGTTCTCCTGGATGATATCCTGAAGAGTGTTTTGCAACTTGGTTCCATTTTCCCCCTCACTTTCAGGCACCCCAATCAGACGTAGATTTGGTCTTTTTACATAATCCCATACTTCTTGCAGGCTTTGTTCATTTCTTTTTCTTCTCTTTTCTTTTAGTTTCTCTTCTCGCTTCACTTCATTCATTTGATCCTCAATCGCTGATACTCTTTCTTCCAGTTGATCGAGTCGGTTACTGAAGCTTGTGGATTTGTCACGTATTTCTCATGTCATGGTTTTCATCTCTGTCATTTCATTTATGACCTTCTCTGCATTAATTATTCTAGCTATCAATTCTTCCACTCTTTTTTCAAGATTTTTAGTTTCTTTGCGCTGAGTACGTAATTCCTCCTTTAGCTCTGAGAAGTTTGATGGACTGAAGCCTTCTTCTCTCATCTCGTCAAAGTTATTCTCTGACCAGCTTTGATCCGTTGCTGGCGATGGGCTGCGCTCCTTTGCAGGGGGAGATGCGCTCTTATTTTTTGAATTTCCAGCTTTTCTGCCCTGCTTCTTCCCCATCTTTGAGGTTTTATCTGCCTCTGGTCTTTGATGATGGTGACGTACTGATGGGGTTTTGGTATAGGTGTTCTTCCTGTTTGATAGTTTTCCTTCTAATAGTCAGGACCCTCAGCTGTAGGTCTGTTGGAGATTGCTTGAGGTCCACTCCAGACCCTGTTTGCCTGGGTATCAGCAGCAGAGGTTGCAGAAGATAGAATATTGCTGAACAGCGAGTGTACCTGTCTGATTCTTACTTCGGAAGCTTCCTCTCAGGGGTGTACTCCACCCTGTGAGGTGTGGGGTGTCAGACTGCCCCTAGTGGGGGATGTCTCCCAGTTAGGCTACTCAGGGGTCAGGGACTCACTTGAGCAGGCAGTCTGTCCATTCTCAGATCTCAACCTCCGTGTTGGGAGATCCACTGCTCTCTTCAAAGCTGTCAGACAGAGTCATTTGCGTCTGGGCAGGTTTCTGCTGCTTTTGTTGTTGTTGTTGTTTAGCTGTGCCCTGTCCCCACAGGTGGAGTCTACAGAGACAGGCAGGTTTCCTTGAGCTGCTGTGAGCTCCACCCAGTTCCAGCTTCCCAGTGGCTTTGTTTACCTACTTAAGCCTCAGCAATGGTGGGCGCCCCTCCCCCAGCCTTGCTGCCTCCTTGAGGTTAGATCGCAGACTGCTGTGCTAGCAATGAGGGAGGCTCCGTGGCCGTGGGACCCTCCTGGCCAGGGGTGGGTATAATCTCCTGGTGTGCCCGTTTGCTTAAAGTGCAGTATTGGGGTGGGAGTTACCCGATTTTCCAGGTGTTGTGTGTCTCAGTTCCCCTGGCTAGGAAAAGGGATTCCCTTCCCCCTTGCACTTCCCAGGTGAGGCGATGCCTCGCCCTGCTTCAGCTCTCACTGGTCCGGCTGCAGCAGCTGACCAGCACCGATTGTCCGGCACTCCCCAGTGAGATGACCCCAGTACCTCAGTTGAAAATGCAGAAATCACCGGTCTTCTGTGTCACTCGCACTGGGAGGTGGAGACTGGAGCTGTTCCTATTCAGCCATCTTGCTCCGCCGCTCAACGTGAATTCTTTTTTTTTTTTTTTGAGACAGAGTCTTTCTCTGTCGCCCAGGCTCTGATTTGTTTAATATAACCCCAAAAGCACACGTAACAAAAATAAAAATAGATAAATGAAATTACATTAAATTAAAAACCTCCGCACAACAATGGGAACAACGAATAAAGAGACAATCTTTGGAATAAAAAATAATTGCAAACCATACATCTAATAAGGGGGTACTATCCAAAATATATTAAAAATTAAAACAACTCAATAACAAGAAAACAAATAACCTCACTGACAAATGAGCAAAGAATCTAAATTAACACTTTTCAAAAGAAGAAATTCAAATGGCCAACAGACATGTTGAAAAAATGCTCAACATAATCATAAGGGAAATGCAAATTAAAACCACAGTCACTTCACATGTTAGAATAGCTATTATCAAAAAGATGAGAGGTATCAAGTGTTGGTGAGGATATAAAGAAGAGGGAATACTTGTACACTATTAGTGAGATGTAAATTTGTATACCCATTATGCAAAACAGCACAGACGCACAGACGTTCCTCAAAAAAATTAAAAATAGAACTACCATGTGCTCCAGTAATCCCAGTTATGTGTGCATATCCAAAGAACATGAAATCAGTTTATTAAAGAGATACCTGATTTCTCATGTTCATTGGAGCATTACAATAGCCAAGATATGAAATCATTACAATAGCCAAGATATGAGCATTACAACAGCCAAGATGGACACAACCTAACTGTCAATCAATGGATTAATTGACAAGGAAAATATAGTGTGTATATACACAATGGGATATTTTTCACTTTTAAAAAAGGTAATCTGGTCATTTGCAACAACATGAATGACTCTCCCAAGCTAAGTGATATAAGCCATCCAGAAAGACAAATACCATAAGATCTCCCTTATATGTGGAATCTAAAAAAGCCAAACTCATAGAAGCAGAGAGCTACTATGCACTGGGGGTTGAAGGATATGGAGGATTTTGGTCAAAAGACATAAAATTTCAGTTAGAAAGGAGAAATAAGCTCAAGAAATCTATTGTATATCATAGTGACTATAGTCAATAACAATGCAGAGTCAGCCCACTATACCTATGGGTGTCACATCTGTGAGTTCAACTAACCATGGAACAAAAATATTTAAAAAACAAAAAAAAGGATGGTTGATTCTGTATTGAACATCTACAGACTTTTTTTTCTTATCATCATTCCCTAAACAATGCTGTATAACAACTATTACATAGCCCTTACATTGTATTAGGTATTATAAATCACCTAGAAAGGATTTAAAATATACCTAAGGATATGTGTAGGTTATATGCAAATACTACACCATTTCATATAAGGGACTTGAGCATCCATGGATTTTGGTATCCACAGGGGGTCCTGAAACCAATCCCCTATGGATACAAAGGAAGGACAGTGTTATATACTTGAAAGTTGCCAAGATAGTCGATAAGTGTGTGAAGTAATACATATGTCAATTAGCTTGATTTCGCCATTCCACAATGTACACATATTTTAAAACATCATGTTGCACATCATAAGTATATACAACTTACATTTTCAATTAAATAAATAAATGGAAGAGATGACAAAGATCTACAAGAGAGGTGGTATGGTGAAGTATAGCAGGGAAGGGCAAAGGGAGGTGAAATCAGAGACAAAATGTGAAGCACATTTGAAACATAGGAGGAGAGAGACTCTTTGTTTTCTTCTATCCCAACCTCTACAATTTATTCTGTACATAGCTGCCAGATTTAAAAAAAAAAAAAAAAAACCTGGACATTATATTCCTGCACCTTACGCTCAAATTTAGAAGCATTTATTCTCCCCTGTCAACCACCATTGCACACATGCCAGCTCCTCCATTCCAACTTGGCCTTACCTTTCCTCTCTGCCTCCTGAAACTTTCTCTCCCTACCTCACCACTCCCTGAAACACAATGTGTCCCAGCATCCTTTTCCACTCACTGAACACCATAATATTTTTTACGTCTCTGTGCCATTACTCATACTGTTAACCCTTTTGGATGAATCTTCTTACTTAGCTCAAATACCATTTTTATGATATTGTTGCCAAGGAACAACTAAGCTGAAAGGAGCTCATGGTAGTGAAGAAAACAGACTTTGAAAACAGGTAGCTATAAGCTATCAAACTTGGATATATGTCAATCATGTACATTTGGACCCTTTTTCTAATTTTGGTGAGTCTCGATTTCCTCATCTGTTTAATGAGATTACTAATATCTCATTAATTTTTCATGATAATAACATTAAGAACCCATGCAGAGCTCCTCTCACTTGGCTGATATGCAATAAATGTTATCTACTCACTTTCCCAGTGACCCATGAGAAGTATATAGTTATTGCAGCTTGAAAAATAGCAATACTTTCTCAAATGGGTATGGTGTCAATATTTCAAAGCATCTTTACTTACAGTTTCTCATTTGATCTGCAGAAAAATATTTGTTATCTATTAAGATAATGTGAACTAGAGAGGACAAAATCTAAACTCCAAGTGACTTTAACAATAAATTTATTATGTTTCTTTATGGAAGTTTCTGAGGCAGAATTAACTCCACATATAGCCTGATCAATGAACAATGAAAAGTACAGGTACGTTCCATCTCTCTCATCTTCTATCCTCAGCATGGACTCCATCATGTGACTGATTCTCCTCAGAGCTGCAAGATAGCCACCATCAACAAATAAGAATACATGCTGCTTTGGCCCATGCAGCTAGAGAGATCCTCTTTATTAAACCTATATAATACCTCTCCTCAGTCTGATTAGATCAAATTAGTATATGCTCACAGCTAGGCCAATAATATTTATACTCACCAGGGGAATGCCATAAACTGATTGACTATACAAATTATCTGGAGTAAAATGGATTTGGGGAGTTTATCTCAGTACCCACCATGGTGAGTGTGCATTGTTTGTTCCAGAAAGAAAATGTTCAGCCTTAAATCACATAGGTAATTCATGCCTAACCTGGAACTGAAGCCCAAGTTCCCTGACCCCCTGACTCATCTTCTTATTATATTAAGCATAGAAACCATATTGGTTAGGATTTTTTAGGCTTCCAAGTTATTTTATAACATTATATTATAAATATATGTCATAAAAACAGTCCAGAGATAAATAAGCTGAGTCACAAAAGGACATGAAAGAAACTTAAATGCATATTATAAAATGAAAGGAGCTGATCTGAAAACGTTACAGCCCAATGGACTTGCCTTGCTCTTCTTGCAAGATTTATATATTTACAACATTTTCTCACAGAAAAAGCCAACACACTGAGACAGCAAGTGTTGCAGAATTCAGGCACCTATCATAATTTTAACCTCTGGCATTTCATTAGTTTTCCAAGGATGATTTCCATTTCTGAACAGGAAGGGAGTATGTTTTGGGAAGAGGCTGTTATACCTTTGCTTTAAAGTTAAGCAATAAACTAAATTACTCAGCTAAATTATAAACTAATTTCCTCCCATAGTTAGCTTGGCCTAAACACAGAAATGAGCAAAGGCAGTTAGCGTAAAAGGTGAGAAGCAAAACTAAGTCAGTTATGTTCAATTCTATCACTGGTATAATTTTGCAAAGATGGTTTCAAAAAGCCTACATAATTTATTATTACAAATATACAACATTCTGGAAAAGGAAAACTATGGAGATGGTGGTTGCCAGGAGTTGGGAGTGGGGAGGGAAAAATAGGTGGATACTCTAATGGTGGATACATGTCATTACATTTGTCAAAACTAATAGAATGTACAACACCAGGAGTGAACCCTAATGTAAACTATGAACTATGGGTGGTGGTGTATCAATGTAGGTTCATGGATTGTAACGAATGTACCAATCTGGCTCAGGATGTTGATACTGGGAGAGGTGGGGGTGTGAGGGGGCAGGGAGTATGTGGGAATTCTCAGTACTTTCTGCTCAATTTTGCCACGAACCTAAAGCTGCTCCAAATTTAAAAAATAAAATAAAATAAAATAAAATAGGGTTCTAGAACGTTTTGATTTTGCAGCCCAGTGGCATGACTCAGTTTCTCTTCATCTCTTCTCTCCACCATTTGCAATAACTCACTTCGCCCTGGGCTGGCTCCCGTCAAGAGTAAGACAGCTTCTGAAATTCAAATCATTACACCCATACACAACAAAAGCCTAAGGCAGAAAAAAGAAAAAAGATAATGCTTTCTGAAATCCGCTTAAGAGGAGAAGTCCTTTGAGGGCCTGCCCTTTTGGGTTTTAGCCAGAATTAGATCACAGGCCTATCATAAATAAATCACTGAATAAGAGATTGAAATCCCCATGTTTTAATCAGAACTTACTCAGAGCCATGTGGGGAAGTGGTAAATACCTAAACTTCAATCATCGTTCTGTTAGAAAAAAAAAACTGGGGAACAAATATTAGAAAGGAAAGTAACAATTTCTAGTACTGAGAATACTACTAGAGAAAGTTACTTGTTAGAAGGCATTTCTGCTCTTCCCTTTACCTCTTCCCTGATGTTCACAGGCAAGAGCCCGCACGAAGTGGTCCCACTGTTGACTGAGGCAGTGGGCTATGCCTAACTGAAGAGGGGCCAAAACGGGAGCCAAATAGGACAATTTTTGTTGTTGCTGTTTGTGTATCTGAATAAGCAACAGACCAAGCCACTATCAGAAGCCTTTTGAAGAAGGACATTTTGAAAAGTCTCTGGTTTTCATTAAAATTTAGTGGCCAGTGATAGACAAAGCTGCAATTTGTATCGTCAGTGACTTAGCCAGGGACTTGGCTGTCTCCTTCTAATGGTGTCAAGTCCCGTACTCCTCCCCTGCTAAGAAGCTCATCAAAAATCTTAACCAGACTTTTCTGTTTTGTCCTTGTAGCCTCACACCTTTAATGACTCCGTAGATTTATTAGAGAATAGAATTCAATCTTCAGAGTTTAGTTCCTCACTTCTCAAGCAGAACTGCTTATTCTTATGCCCAAGGGAATAAATGCTGCATAACAATCCTTCTGCAGCAGTAGCTTTCAACTTGGACACACATAAGAAACCCTTGCCCTGCTTTACAAATATATGCAGAAGTGTCAACCTCTGAGATTCTGAGAATTTCACTGAGAACTGAAGTAGGTTGCAAACCACAAGATTCAGGAAATGAATGATATTTTAATTTATTAAAGTAAACACGACTATCTTATGGAGCAAAATTGCTTAAATGTTTTAAGGAAAACGCCATCATTCAAAAAAATTATTTTTGAATTTTCTATAAGAATTTTCTTGAGGCAGGAGAATGGTGTGAACCCAGGAGGCGGAGCTTGCGGTGAGCTGAGATCCTGCCACTACACTCCAGCGTGGGCAACAGAGAGAGACTCCGTCTCAAAAAAAAAAAAAAAAAAAAAAAAAAATCCTTTGGGTATATACCCAGTAATGGGATGGCTGGGTCATATGGTACTTCTAGTTCTAGATCCTTGAGGAATCGTCATACTGTTTTCCATAATGGTTGAACTAGTTTACAATGCCACCAACAGTGTAAAAGTGTTCCTATTTCTCTTCATCCTCTCCAGCACCTGTTGTTTCCTGACTTTTTAATGATCACCATTCTAACTGGTGTGAGATGGTGTCTCATTGTGGTTTTGATTTGCATTTCTCTGATGGCCAGTGATGATGAGCATTTTTTCATGTGTCTGTTGGCTGTATGCATGTCTTCTTTTGAGAAATGTCTGTTCTTATCCCTTGCCCACTTTTTGATGGGGTTGTTTTTTTCTTGTAAATTTGTTTGAGTTCTTTGTAGGTTCTGGATATTAGCCCTTTGTCTGATGAGTAGATTGCAAAAATTTTCTCCCATTCTGTAGGTTGCCTGTTCACTCTGGTGGTAGTTTCTTTTGCTGTGCAGAAGCTCTTTAGGATTATAAATCATGTTGCTATAAAGACACATGCACACGTATGTTCATTGCGGCACTATTCACAATAGCAAAGACTTGGAACCAACCCAAATGTCCATCAGTGACAGACTGGATTAAGAAAATGTGCAACATATACACCATGGAATACTATGCAGCCATTAAAAAAGGATGAGTTTGTGTCCTTTGTAGGGACATGGATGCAGCTGGAAACCATCATTCTCAGCAAACTATCGCAAGAACAGAAAACCAAACACCGCATGTTCTCACTCATAGGTGGGAGCTGAACAATGAGATCACTTGGACTCGGGAAGGGGAACATCACACACCAGGGCCTAGTATGGAGAGGGGGGAGGGGGGAGGGATTGCATTGGGAGTTATACCTGATGTAAAGGAGGAGTTGATGGGTGCTGACGAGTTGATGGGTGCAGCACACCAACATGGCACAAATATACATATGTAACAAACCTGCACGTTATGCACATGTACCCTAGAACTTAAAGTATAATAATTAAAAAATAAATAAATAAATAATAAATACATCCAATGACATTCTGGAAAAAAAAAAAAGAATTTTCTGTAGTTACTTCAAGTCATGTCAAACAACCTGAAGATATTCAAGTATTCTTGTTGGCCATTAGATAAAATTGAGGGGAAAGTTTTGAAACATATTACTGGTAAGAAATATACTAAGTGCTCCTCAGAAGCCATGGCAGGTGGAGGAGGTTTTATGATGACTGTATGCTGAATTCATTTTGCAGCTAGTGCCTAATAAGCCTGAACTTTCACAGTCTTAAGATGGTACAGATGTTCTTTATGGTTTAATAAAAATTCCTTCTAGAAGTTTACATTATCAAGTTGCAGTATTACACTCTTCTGTCTTCTCGACCTTTCTGCAGCTGGTTCACTGTCCTTAAAACTCCTCACTACACTTATTCTGAATAAGTAGGGATGCTGTGTCATACACCACAATCAATCAACATAAATAAAACAATTCAGCACAGATGTGACCTGAATATCCATTTAGATTCTGCTAATTGCGCAAAGCAGTGACACAAAGGTTTCAAGGTCAAACCAACAGTGAATTTGCTCTGTGAAAAAGCACAAAGGGGACGATGCTGCACTTTTTTATTGTAATTGTTCATTTGCAGAGTTTCAGAGAGCTTGACACTCTGAAGACGTTCTATAACTTATCCCAACTGCTTTTTCTTCAGGTCACAATGAAAGTGTAGGATAAAAAAAACACTTGGTTGCTACAAAGCTTCAGAACTGTAGATTTAGCCTAGCCTAAACCCTCCTAGAGACAAAGCAAAGTGGAAGAGAAAGAGCATAGGCTTTGGATTCAATCATGCAGGGCTTGGAATGTGGTTTAGCTCATTATTAGTGATGAACTCTTGCACATTTTGTTTAACTTCACTTAGCCTGTGATTCTCATCTTTATGAGGTGGATCAAAAACTTTCATTTGATTCTGACTCTCAACAAGAAGCAGAATTAGCCCAGGCTGCTATCTCCTACTCCTAACATAGATGGTGAGGTGAGGGACCTTTGAAGAAAACTTTTACAAACCTAGGAAACAACTGAGACAACTGTGGGCAACACTGAGGAAGCGGGAGAGCTGTGTGAATTATTGCATAGGTAGGCGGTGGGGGCTCCCACACAAGGCAAGGGACCAGTCAATGAGGTAAAAAGAGAGATAAATTAGAAAAAGCCAGTTGACCCCATCTCTTGCCTTCAGACCATCAGTGCTTCCTCCTCATGACTCAGGCCACTGGGGAGGTGCGCAGGTCCAAAAAAGCTCTCATAGAGAGAGGAGCTCAGAAAAACAGGCACGGATTGAATTACCCCTTCTCTTCACACCACAATGGTGGGTTATAATCTAAGGAATCTCTTCTCCCCATCATGAAGGTGGGGTGAAACAGCTGAGAATAAAATCCTTGCCAGAAGAGTTGTTCAGTGTGGATAAAAAGTCTGTAACTCTTCACATTAAAGTTTTCACTCCTCTTTTGAACTCACTGAGATCATCACCAAAAAAAGTTCTGGTATTCAAGCCATCATCTTAACATGGACCTAGAGGACAAATGAGTACTGCCGCTTCACAAGAAAACAGCAAACTAGATGACAGATACCATCAGAGGCAGAGATATTAAAGAACAAAAAATTTTATAATAAGAATAATAAAGATCTTATTAAAAAACAAAAAATTATATAATATATAATTAAAAATATTTCTTACAAAGGTATAATTTCTGAAATGAACTCAATTCTGTTTAGTGAAGAATGAAGTTTATCCAAAGAGAGGATTGATTGACCTTTGGGAAGTAACTTGTAAATGTTTAGAATTTTCCCAATGATGGAAATCTCTCCCCTGTAAACACAACTGAAAGTTTATGCTAATGAGATGACTCAGGGTGGGAGTTGGCAGTGCCAGAAAGGCCAACCCAGTGGTTAAAGAGTCAGAATTTAAGCCACATGAAACAGCCTAGGAGGGAGAGGCTCTAAGGAGGGAGGGGCTGGAGATTGAGCTCAACCATGTGTGCAATAACTCAATCAATACTGCCTACCTAGTGAAGCCTCAATCAATAGTCTGGACACTGATGCTTGATCAAGCTTCTGGAGTTGGCAATACTCTGTGTTTTTCTACATATGAATACCAGAAGGGTAACACATCCCTAAGAACATACCTGTGCATTTGGGAGCCTGCCCAGTCCCACATTCCACTCTCTTGTGTTTTTGTTTGTTTTTTTTTTTTCTCTGGTTCTGAATTTTTATCCTTTTCCTATCATAAAACTATAATTATAAGTATAGCACTTTCCTGAGTTCTATGAGTCATTCTAGCAAAATATCAAATCTGAGGGAATCTATGATGACACCTGAATTTGTAGCCAGCTGGTGTGAAGTTAGGGTAGCTCTAAACACCTGTGAACTTAACAGCTAATGTCAGAAGTCTTGCACAGACTTGGCAGTATGAAGGACTGTGCCCTTAACTTTACAGTTTAGCTAACTCTGGGTAGATGCGTTGGTAAACAATAAGTAGTGGACACAGCAGAAGAACAAAGTAATGAGTGAAAACATCTTATTAATACATAGTCCACAAGAAAAGCCAGGACTAAACAGACAAATTAAAATTTTGGGGTGCCAATATCTGAATAATAAGAGTCACAGAAAAACAAATCAAACAGGGATAATTGAGCTAAATGTCCCAGAATAATAAAAAAGAAAAGGGGCCAGGCTCAGTGTCTCACGTCTGTAATCCCAACACTTTGGAAAGCCAAGGCAAAAGGAGCACTTGAACCTAGGAGTTCAAGACCAGCCTGAGCAACAAGTGAGTTTCTACAATTTTTTTTTTTTTTTTAATTATCAGGACTTGGTGGTTCACACCTGTGATCCCAGCTACACAGGAGGCTGAGGCAGGAGCATCGTTTGGGCCCAAGAGGTAAAGGCTGCAAGGAACCATGATCAAATGATTTTGCCACTGCACTCCAGCCTGGGCAACAAAAAGAGACCATGTCTTAAAAAGAAGAAGAAGAAGAAGAAGAAGAAGAAGAAGAAGAAGAAGAAGAAGAAGAAGAAGAAGAAGAAGAAGAAGAAGAAGAAGAAGAAGAAGAAGAAGAAGAAGAAGAAGAAGAAGAAGAAGAGGAGGAAGAGGAGGAGGAAGGAGGAGGGGAAGAGGAAGAGGAAGAAGAAAGAAAGAAAAAAAGGAAGGGAAAGGAAGGAAAGGAAACATCTAACTGAAAACCATACAATGTCAGACAGAAAAGATAAGGAAAAACATTTTATAGGAAAATTTAAGAAAATCAAAAATAAGTAGAAAATTCTAAAAACTCTGAAGCGAAGAGGATATCATATTTAAAGGGAATAATCATATTGACTTCAGACCTTTTCAACAGCAATGCTAGAGGTAAGAATTCAATAAAGAAATGTTTTAAAGAATTAAGGACAATAATTTTGAACCTAGAATTGTTTATGTATGTCTCTTCTACACAGAACTTTTAGAAAACCCAACCTGCCAATCTCTCTCTCTTAATTGCTGAACTTATCCCTCTTATATTCATTGTAGTTATTGGTATATTTGGATTTATTTGTATTATCTTTGCTTATTGCCTCAGTTGTCCTGTCTTCGTTTTTTATTTTTTTTTGTAAGAATTGAGGTACAGATCTTTACACTAATAAGATACTAATTTTTCCACGTTATTTATTTCTATTATTTTCAAATCCCAATCTATTAATATTACATATAACTTCAATTCTATATTAGTATAGATACAATTTTGTATTTTTGTAATAATTATAAACTTAATTATATTGATTATCTCTATACAGTCATCATGTTTAATATATAGATAGCTTTCTTACAGTATATCCTTGATTTCTTTCTCCTTTTATTTTAATACTTCTAAAATGTTTTCAATGAAGTACTTGTGTGTCAAAATTTTGAAGCCTTTATCTGCTAGAGAGAGTAGGTACATGCACACACATACAAACACACAGATACACATACATGCCCACATTTGAAAAGCAATTTGACTAGATATAAAAGTTCTGTGTAGAAGAGACACACATAAACAATAAGAATACAAAAAGATGAAATTAAAATGATGCCAAAAGAAATATCAACCAAATTCGAAAAGAAAGAAAGACACACTAGTATAGCTAGATTGATAGCAGACAAAATACACTTTCAATCAAAACTAATCATTAGGGATAGAACGGTCCCATACACATTGATAATTGTTTCCATTCGTCAAGAGAGAAGATACAATAATTTTAAACATATATACAATGAAAAAAATAGTTTTCTATATATTGAGCAATAAAATCATAGGACTACGGTTATAAACGTATAAATCCATCATCAGAATGGGAGATTTCAATGTGAATTTCTCACTTATTAATAAAGCAATCAGATAAAATATATGTATATATAGAATCTAAACACAATTAAGAAGTTTGACCTATACTTAGACATATAAAGAATGCTAAACTCAACTATTTAAGAAAAAAATCTGCTTCTCAGGTATGTAAACAACATTACAAAAATCAGTCATATACCAGAATATAAATCAAGCTTTCATAAATTTCACAGAACATATTGCAGACTATTTTCTGATTATACTTCAAATCAATTAAAAGTCAATTACAAAAATGAAAACTTCCCACACATTTTGAAATTCAAACAAAAATGTACCTAATTAACACATTAGAAAATATTATAATTATCTAGAACTACTTGATAATGATAATACTATGTTTTAAAACTTGTAGACTACACCTGAAGTGTTTTGAGGGAAATCCATAGCATTGTTTACTTATATGAGAAAAGAAGAAAATCTAAACATTAATAAGGTAAGGGTAAAACTTAAGGAACTGGACAAAACAACAAAATAAAACCAAAGAAATTACAAAGAAAGAAAGAAAATAAGAGAAGAAACTGATAAAATAAACAACACAATTGAGAACATCAGTAAACTCAAAAATTCATTTTTTGAAAATAATAAAATTGACGAAACTGTTCCAAAATAAACCAAGGGAAAAAACAACAACAACAACCAAAAAAAAACACTTTGAATGACCAATCTGCACAAGTTATATGCTGTTTGTTTCTAAATATATGACATTCTAGAAAGGGCAAAAGTATGCGTAGACAATAAAACTGAAAGGAATTAGGGTAAAATGTGGAGGGGAATGAATAGAAGGAGGTCAGGGCCTTTGTGGGGGTGAAACTAATCTTCATGTACTGTAACTGTAATGTAATCTACCTTGTAATGGTAGACACATGACATTATACATTTGTCAAAACCCATAAAACTGTACAACACAAAGAGTGAACTCTAATATATATTTTGGATTTTAACGAACAATCATATATCAATATTGGTTGATCAGTTTTAACAAATGTGCCACACTAACACAAGGAGTTAAATAATAGGACAAACCCCATGAGTGATGGCAAGAGGGCATATAGGAACTCTCTGTATTTTCTGCATAAATTTTCTGTAAGTTTAAATCAGCTCTAAAAAACAGGCTTTTAAAGTATTATTAATTACAAAGTGAATGAAACTACAGATAAAAGAGACTTTTCAAAGGAAATTATTTATATACTCAGTATTTTTCATGTTACTTAAAATGCAAAACTCATTTGAGTGAAAATAGAAAGCATGAGTTGTTCTATAACTATTACATAAATTAAAGCAATCGTTTTAAAAATACAAAGGAAACATAAGGCTAAGATGATTTTATTATAGGTAGTCCCCATCAAACTTGCAAGGTAAATTTTATCCCAATCTTTAAACAACAACAAAAAAATGAAATTCTTTCCAAATCCTTTAACAAAGATGCCATTATAAACCTAACATCAAGACCGGATTAAAACTATAAAAGAATAAACAAATCCAAATTGATTGAAATAATAAAATTTTTTAGCAGGGTGGCTAGATATAAGACAAATATGTGGAGTTTATTGTACTTCTATACATCAACCACAAAACTAGAAAGCAATTAAAAACATACCATGTACAACAGTCTCAAAGAATATTAAGTGTGTGGTAATAACTATAAATATATTCTGACGTTTTTACATACTCAAAAGAAAAATCACAAATTTACATAAGGAGACACGCAAGAACATTCATGACAGTATTTTTGACAATAGCAAAAATCTTTAATAGGTATATAGTTAAGCAAAATATGGTTTATTCATACAATGGATTGTTACACATTCACAAAATTGTATGAATTATAGCTACACAGCTACACAAATAAAAAATTAATCTTAGTAATATAAATTTATCAAAATGGCAAATGCCAGATTACATTCAAATGATAACCTTTTAATAAAGTTAAAAACTGTTACAGGCCAGGCATGGTGGCTCACACCTGTAAGCCACCAGCACTTTGGGAAGCCAAGATGGGTGGATCACCTGAGGTCAGGAGTTTGAGACCAGCCTGACCAACATGGTGAAACCCTGTCTCTACTAAAAAATACAAAAATTAGCTGGGCATGGGGGCGTGTACCTGTAGTCCCAGCTACTCGGGAGGCTGAGGCAGGAGAATTGCTTGAACCCAGGAGGTGGAGGTTGCAGTGAGCCGAGATCATGCCATTGCACTCTAGCCTGAGTGACAGAGTAAGACTCCATCTCAAAAAAAAAAAAAAGTTACAAATCCATGTATGTATGACAAAACTGTACTATACACACACACATTACAGTGTTTTACATATATGCGTATATATGAAATATTGATAGATGAATTAGATCGGTGAGATTTAAAATATTCATTGATTTTACAAATTCAGAAATTTTTTAAATACATTTATAGAATTGTGGTACTGTCACCACAATCCAGTTTTCGAACATTGTCATCACCATCCATAGCTCTCTTGTGTCCATTCAGTCAGTCAGTACTCACTCACTCCCACCCTCAGGCCCAAATAACCATTGATCTGCTTTCTGTCTGTATAAATCTGCATTTTCTGGACACTTTGTATACACAGATTCATATAATGTATGGCCTTTTGCCTGGCTTCTCTTATTTACCATAACATTTTACAGGTTTAACCATGTTAAAACATGCCTTCATATTTTCTTTCTTTTTGTTGCTGAATAATATTCCATTGCATTGATATACCACATTTTCTTCCTTTTTTATTTCCAACTTTTATTTTAGGTTCAGGGTATATATATGCAGGTTTGTTGCATGGGTAAACTGCATGTCTTGGGAGTTGGTATACAGGTAATTTTGTCACCCAGGTAATCAGCATAATACCCGATAGATAGTTTTCAATCTTCACCTTCCTCTCACCCTCCACCCACAAGTAGGCACCAGTGTTTACTGCTCCCTTCCTTGTGTCCATGTGTCCTCAATGTTTAGCTCTCACTTATAAGTGAGAATATCTGGTGTTTGGTTTTCTCTTTCTGCATTAATTCACTTAGGATAATGGCCTTCAGCTTCATCCATGTTGCCACAAAGGATGTGATCTCATTCTTTTTTTGACTGCATAGTATTCCATGATGTATATACACCAAATTTTCTTTATCCAGTCCACCACTGATGGCCATCTAGACTGATTCCATGTCTTTGCTATTGTGAATAGTGCTGCAATGAATATATGCATGCATCTTTATGGTAGAATGATTTATATTCCTTTGGGTATATGCCCACAAATGGGATTGCTGGGTCGAATAGTAGCTCTGTTTTACATTCTTTGAGAAATCTCCAGACTGTTTTCCATTGTGGCTGAAGTAATTTACATTTCCAACAGCAGCATATACGCATTCCCTTTTCTCCACAACCGCTCCAGCATCTGTTATTTTTGAACTTTTTAGTAATAGCCATTCTGACTAATGTGAGATGGTATATCATTGTGGTTTTGAATTTGAATTTTCCTAATTATTAGTGATATTAGGCAGTTTTCATATGCCTGTTGGCCATTTGTATGTTTTCTTTTGAGAAGTGTCTGTTCATGTCCTTTATCCATTTTTTAATGAAGTCATTTGTTTTTTGTTTGTTGATTTGTCTAAGTTCTTTATAGATTCCAGATATTAGACATTTGTCAGGTATATAGTCAGCAAATATTTTCTCCACCTGCAGGCTATCTGTTTATTCTGTTGCTTGTTCTTTTACTGTGCAGAAGCTCTTTAGTTTAATTAGGTCCCACTTGTCAATTATTGTTTTTGTTGCAATTGCTTTGGAGTCTTCATCATAAAGTCCTTGCAAGGTCCAATGTCCAGAATGGTATTTCCTAGGTTTCCTTCTAGGGCTTTTAGACTTTTTAGTTTTGCATTTAAGTCATTAATTCATCTTGAGTTTATTTTTGTATATGATAAAAGGTAGGGGTCCAGCTTCAATCTTCTGCATATGGCTAGCCAGTTATCTCAGCGCCATTTATTGAATAGGGAGTCCTTTCTTCATTTATTGCTTATTATTGTCAGCTTTGTCAAAGATCAGATGGTTATAGGTGTGCGGCCGTATTTCTGGGTTCTCTAGCCCAGACATAAAGAGAAAATGAACTCATTTTGGGATAAATGACCACATAATAACTTTCTGAACTCATATTAGCTACAAAAGAAGGCTGATTCAAGGTCCCTCATCAATAAACCATTTCTGTTTATCCTTGAGAATACCTTATATATTTTTATATCTTATTGACCTAGCTCCATCTGAAATACTAACAAATATAACTTTTAAATTTTTGCTCTTGTGGCTTCACCAATACTGGTTTAAAAAATAACAAAATTCTGATCAAAATGATTCAGGAAAAAAATGTGTCATTATAGTCAAAATGCTTCACTGTTTCAACAGCTACTCTCTCAAAGGCAGGCCCTGTAGTACGTGTGTAGTGTATTCTATGCTGCCACAGCAGTTCCATTAATGAGTCCAAACACCAAGGGGAACATGAAAATCCCTGTCTTCAACACTCCTGAGGAAAATAAAACCATATTTATATGTGCATATTTTTGCAAACATAGATAGCTACATAATAGCATACAGTACAATATAGTGTAGGATATATGGCAAGAAAAATACACATAACTATTACGATTCCAAATCCTCTTTCATTTTGAATAACTGAAAAGAAAATTGCAATAGGCCAGATATTTTGCTGTGATGATTCAAAACTGCACAAATAATGCCGAATGGCACATAAATGATTTGGTTCCTACTAAAAGTGAGTAAAACTGAATCCACCTGCCCAGTAATAATAATGAGACACACTGAGAAACTCTTAAACACTTATTCATTAATGATTCTTTATTCATTAATAGAAGTCAGAGTATAAGCTAACTTACTAGGAAAACTGGAATAATAAAAACATGCTTAGTCCAGGAAAGAAAATAACTTAGAATAACAACACGCCAACATAAATGAATTTAAAAAAATATCAAGAAGAACCCTATTGATCCTACAACCCATTTTGGCTATCCTCCAGAGACAACCATCTCCAATCCCTACCCCCAATCATGTTCTGCTTTGTCTCCTTCTACCACATGGCATTTGTCTTGACTTTTACCCCAGACTGCCTACCTATTGTGTATTTCCTATATCCATAAACACAGGTGCCCAGTGATCCAAGCCAGAAACCTGCAAGTCCCACTAGATTCTCCCTCAGCAATGCCCAAGCATCTAATCAATCACAAAATTTTGCTGATTCTTGCACCTTACTGTTTCTTGAATCTGTTCATCCATCATCCCCATTGCTACTTTTTCAAGCTTCATCATTTCTTGCCTGAATTACTGCAACTGTCTTCTAGGCTCCTTGCCAGTTGTTTTACCCTCTTCAATCTGTTCTCCAAAAGCAGCCAGTGAATTTGCTGAAATGCACGTCAGGCTTTCCATGACTCCCCAATGATAAGATAACCTTAAACTCTATAGCGTAGCACTCAAAACCCTGCAAGGGCTAACCTGACAGCAGCTCTTTCCACATTCCTCTTGGTACTTTTCATTTCAATCTAAGCCAGCACTGTCCAATAGAAATATAGCATAGGCCATACTTCAAGGAAAGTAAAAACAGGTAAAATGCATTCTAATAAAATACCATATTTAACCCACTATAGCCAAAGTATTATGATTTCAACATGTGGCATTAGCCACTGTTCAAGTGGTCAATAGCCACATGTGGCTAGCAGCTCCCATAGCAGACAGTGTAGGCCTAAGACATTTACATTTTCCCCAGTCTTCCCTACGCTTGACCATCTCTAGAATTTTTCTTTGGCTGCTACTTCTGCCTGGAATTCCAACCTTCCCCCTTCATATTCCACCCCACTGTGGTTACCATTTCTCCCCTATGGTGCCCTTCCTGACCTACCACCTGTAAATTATGTGTCTCTTTTGTGCATTTCCAGAGCACACTGAGTTTTCTTTAGCAGAGTATATAGAAAGTTCTTTTCTTTTTACTTATATCACAGGTATCTTAAAATGTATGGTAATTAGTATAATATTTGACACATGGTAGGTTAAATGCACACTCATGGTTGCCCACCCCATCAAAACTCCTCCTTTACTCAGTATCCGCCTGCCCTCCTATGGCCCAGGTAACTCAGAGGATACGAAGCTCATTGTTAGCTAGTAGGGTGGAGCCTAAGTGGAAATTGATCATCACATGATTATCCTGGGGATTGTTATTGGTTCCAGATGGGCATAGGAACAAAGTTGCTCCAATGAAGCTGAAATGAAAGAGCTTATTCCAGAGGTAGGGCAAAGGCTCTTGCTTTTTCCCCACAATATGTGACTAAGAAAGTGTGCAGCCCCTTTTGTCACCAGCAGCCTCCCTATAGCGAGCCCTCCAAAAGAGCAAAAGAGAAGGAAAGAACATGGAGTCATCAGGCAATCCAGCTTTAAAGTCTGCACTGTGTCCAGATTTCAGAGTTTATGAGATAATAATTTTCTAATTTTTAAAGCTAGTTTGAAATGGTTTTTTATTACCTGCAGCCAGAAGTATGTGACTGATCTTGTTAACTTGTGTTAAGTGAATGCTTATTATGTGACAGATATTGTTCTAGATATTTTACAGATAGTATCCCCTTTCCAACCACTCATATGAACTTCATATTTTTGTATTTTATATTTCACTTCTATTTCTTATTGAAAATAGTTTTCACGGATAAGTTTTCCTGTGCTAATTAGAATGCTTTTCCTGCTACCACGCTGAAGGTGAGATGCCTTCTTGGTGTCTGTGTGGCGAGAATTTAGATTATTGCAGATCAGAGACTGAAGTATGTCCCCATTATTTGCCTTTCTGCCTGTGGGTATATATTACTCTTACATAGTCCCTGTTTCATAATGGCATATAGGTATGGGGGAGGTAGATAACTTGTTTATTTACTCCTTACATCAAGCCAAAAGGACAGTCATCCACATGTAACAGGGAGGATTTCACATTACCCAAAGAGATACTGTACCTGGACCAAATAGGACTTTAGGCTGTCTTCCTTTGGGAAACGATGGAATCAGGGGATGTTCTATGTGTGGGAAAACACAAACATGGACATTTAGCAAGCTGAGGCAGAGATGAAATGATGTGTTCACAGAATCCCCTTTCACTCTCCTTTCCTTGGGCCCCTTATTTGGAGTTAGGCTGGGGGCCATGTGACTAAATCTGCCCAAAGGAATGTGGGTATATGTAATGTCAGCTACACCAGGTCTAGGCCTTGTAACAATCTCACACAATTGTTCATACTGTTTAATGAAGGTCTGTGCCAAAAATGGCAGCATCTCAAGGTAGATGATGCCAGAATCCCCAAGGCATTGCTTGGACAGAGCTCCAACACCCATTAGACTAAAACATGAACCAGAAAGAGGTTCTATTATATTAAACCACTAAGATTTTTAGGATTTTTCTTAAAACAACTGGTGTTACTTATGCTGATTAAAATAGTACTCAATAAATGCTTGTTGGATGAGGAAATTGGGTCAAAACAGGATATCATTTCACTTAATAAGATGTCCACAGTGACTTCTGCCAAAACAGAGCAAAAAAATAAAATTAAGAATTGTACACTTTTTCAGTCCACAAGGGGTTCCATAGCATTTGTATCTGAAATATTCACTCCTAATTACTCAGTTTTCAGCCCGTACCTGGCACTGCGTATGTGTTTAATAAACATTTACTGCAACTTCTAAATGTTTGGAGTTCCACAGAGTCCTCCTTAAGCCTGATGGTATACAGAATTACATATTTTATAGAACTATAGTTGATTTTCTTTTTGTCTTTATACTTACCTTGGTTTTCAACCCATATCCACTAGTTATCATTTCATTATAATAAAAAATAAAAGTTTATTTTCAGAATCCATAAATCAAAGTTGAACATTTATAAGAAAGCAAAATCATGGTATCAAATTAAGGTTGAAATACCAAAACAAATACTAGAGAAACCAAGTAATATATTCTGAAGCATTAGCTATAATAACAGTCATTATGAAGGAATTCTGTCAGAAAGCAATTCAGTCAAATAGTAATGGAAGACACAATTACAAGAAAAGTCAGCCTGGAGATTCTAGTCTCTTACTTTACAAGAAAAGTAAAATGTCCTGGGTTATTTTAAGCTTCTAAAAAATTAGTTTCTATTAGCTGAAAGCAGAATACATTATTTAACACTGTGATCTCTAATGCAGTACAGTAAAATACACAGTGTCTTTTGATGCAAAACAAGAATTAAGGAAAGTTACAGTGTCTGCTTTGAAATTTGGAAGATAAGAAGAAAGAAAAGATAAGAAGGAGCTAGAACCCGAAAGGAATGAGGAAATCGAATAGACTAGACCTCTCACACTTTGATTTAGCATCTTGTTTAACCACTAAGCATCTTATTCCCTAAGGAGTATTTATCTTTAAGTTTTGCGGGAAGAGTGTAAATTGCACATAGGGATTAATTAATTTAATGCTTCAGTGTCCCACCTAATCAGATTATAAATCACTCTCTCAGACCGTATCTCTTATAATCATGACATCCTTAAGAGGTAAATTTGTAGATTAGGTTATTGATTAAATGTGGGGAGGGTGAGAGACATAAAGTTGTCGAGATTGACTGCCAAGGTTTGACATGAACAATTGGGTGGTTAATGGTGCCATTTATTGTGGCAGTCCACACATTTTAATGTGTATAGGAATCACCTGGAGAGTGTTTAACTATTTCAGTTCCCTGGTCCACAATCTAAAATTCTGGCTCAGATTTATAGGGAGGAGTCTTGGAATTTGAATTTTTCTAAAAGTACCCCTGGAGGATTCTAGTACAATTGAGTAGAAGACAACCTTTTGAGATATTTATCAATAAGGGGCACCCTGGAGGAGAAACAGATTTGTGGAAAAGATCCTAAGTTTTAGCTGCAGACAAGAATGTTCTGCTGATGTGAATCTGAATAAGTTTGTCCCCATCTATCTCTAAGCTAACACTAAAGAATGAACACCGAGAACTACAGAGCCAGGACACTGAAAGACTCTCAAACCATTACAATGGGAATAGCTCTGGGAATTCAGGAACTATGTGGGCTCAGACAAAGAAGTCCACCCCAAAAAGTTGTATTTTCCAAACCTTAGAAACATAGGCAGTAGATGAATTAAACATAAGAAAATAAGGCAAATCGCCTGAGGTTATATGAACACTGTCAATATTCGTTTGCCATCCAGACACTTTAATATTTGCTATATGTGCTGTATAGTATTTTATGTTCATTAAACTCCTAGCACAATTACATGCTTACAGAGAATGACGGTTTTATGGGGATGAGGAGAGGAAAGGGACACACGGAGGTGAAGTACACACTGGCCTTATGAAGATTTCCTAGCAAATAAGACAAGTAGCTTCTAAGAGGCATGACCTGGAACTTGCAGCATAGAGAATAGACTTGAGCTCAATTTAAATTAACCTAGCCCCACGACAGTAGAAATCAGTCACGGCAGATGAAAGGTCCATGTTGTTTATGCCACTATCATTGGTTTTAACAGATCTGGGAGGTGAAGGTTTATCCTTTCATTTAAACATTTGATGATGGTATCCTTAAAAGAACTATAAAATGCCATTTTAATATCCTTATGGGTGCAAAGTGCTTCTTAATTTTCAGATAAATATAACTTTGGAAATGTTCTCAATTTAAGAGAGGGCTAGGAATATATAGAAGTCAGAGAAGAAGTGGTTATCTGCTCTCTTTGGGACATGAGAAATAGTGACCAAATTATGACACACTATTAGCAGTCACCAAGGAGAACAATTTTGAATCAAACTCAAAGAATATATCTATAATATCTTCATATGCAGTAATTTCTTACCAATTTCTTTTTTAATGGCTTCAATACAATTCCATTTCTTTTGGCATTCAGAGGCTTTATTAATATATTCCTATTTTTATTGAATTCTAAAACTAAAATGATGAGGTTGAGCTATATCCCAGAAAAAAATTGGAGTATTTTAGCTCATCAGAAACTTAGTGCATAATTCTGTTCAAATTTAATATATCCTCACACTAAAATTCTATTTTCAAAATCTTACATTTCAGTTTTTTTATGTTAAATTGTCTCCTTTTAAAAGTGACCAAAAATGTGTACATTACTTTTAAAAAGTGCATGTCAGTGTTAAATATAAATAATAAGAATAAATGGTTGGAATTTTCACTTATCCTTGAAAGAAAAAGAAATTGAAGTTTAAATGTATTTAAATGGAATTAAAACACTCTGATTCATTAGAGAGCAGGTTGCTGTGTAATTTACTTACAGTTTTTGGCATTCACACACTCATTATTTAGTAGATGATACTTTTTATGAAGATATGTAAACTCTCTGGGCACAGATCCGTTTCAAAAACCTAGTTCTTCTGAAACAAACAAATGCTTGAGGGAAGAAAAATGCAAAAATAAAATAGCTGACTGCAGAAACAACCACCTGTGGAGTAGTGTGCATTCTGGAGGATTTTCAATGTAGAAGACAACGGGACATCAAACCACATGTATTCTAAGGAGCTGCAGAGTTTAAACTATGAAATGAGGAGGCATCAAGAAAAATAGAGAGCAAACACATTTAATATGGGAAGGCCACTGGAGACGCCAATAAGAAAAATGAAGGTTGTCCAGGAAAGATTGCAAGTATGCATTCTGAACCTGCAATAGGCGATACAGACATTTTATCTCAACCCTTGCAGAAGAGCACTAAGCTAGTGTCCTATGACTCGAGCATATTGATGGTCTTGCTTTACTGCTTACTTTTAGGTCATCTTCTATTCATTAGAAAACACTAGGCACTGCATGAAGCACTCTTATTATCTTATTTAATTCTTATAATCTTGTTTTAATTCCCCTCAAGATGTGATAGTTGAGATAAGATACATAAGATACGTTTTTTTTGCCAAGCCACCTACCTAGGAAATGGAAGAGGCAACGTTTGGCCTCACGTCTGATTGACAGCAAAGACAACATCTTTATAATGCTAGCTTCCTGGCATAGATTACTCCTATTCATCAAAAGAGTAAACCCAGAAAAAATTTTGTGTTACCTATAAATCTTTTTAAATTGTATTTATTTGTAATTATTAGAAAATTATCTAACAGCACTTTCTCTTGCACTTTAGGTTGGCTGCAACACAGCAATAGTGCTTGTTGATTTTTCTGTCATTATTGATCCTACTAGTTCTAATATATGCTTACGGGATTTTAGATGAATAACTTAACGAAGTTATTTTTGAGAACTGGAGAAGTATGAAATCTGGGGACTCATCCTTTGTAATCTTTAAAAATGCCACAAAAGGCCAGGCACAGTGAGTGGCTTATGCCTATAATCCCAGCACTTTGGGAGGTTGAGGCAGAAGGATCACTTGAGCCCAGGAGCTTGAGAAAATATGGTGTTGGGGAATGTCTGGGCAACATGGTGAGATCCCATCTCTACAAAAGAAAAAAAATACCACAAAAGATAATTGCTCATAAAAGCCTGACCACATGCTACCTCTTTGTCTATCCCATCTAACTATATGGTCTGCTTTGCTATTGTGCTCCTAGCTCAGTTGCAACTTCTGCTTTTAAAATGGTCAAAATAACACTATTAATAATTATATAAATCACTATCTGCACTTATGTTGAGCACATGGTATGAGTCAGAGTATCAGGCATTCATCATTTCAATAGCACTGTGTAGCAAACCTCCCTAGAACTCAGTGAGCATTTTCTCTAGCAAGTGGACATGGATCAACCAATTTACACTCAGCTTAAACAGGCATCTCTGCTTCACACTGTGGGTCTACATTTGATTCTTCACTGTGAGTTGGGCTCAGGTCTCCCACATGAGTCTTCCTTCTGGTCCCAGGCTGAAGGAACAGTAGCTACTCAAGGGAAGCTCTTCTAACAGAGATGGCACAAGTGCAAATGGGCAAACTCAACTGGGCAAGCACATTTCCAGATTGTGCTGTGTCATGTCTTCCATAAAGCAGGATGCATGCTCAAGCTCAAATCCAGGGAAGGACCCTCATCCATAGAGGGCTGAAATGCAAATCCATGCAACACATATGTGGAGAAGTACAGAATGTGGACCAATAATTCAATCTACCGAAGAACAACTATTTCAAGTTTTTCATATCGTGCTAATTTTAACAGATCCACAAACTTAGAATTAATTTTTCAATACTCTCAAAAAGAAAAATGAGATAAAGTTTGAAAAATCTCTTATAATGTGACAGCTATTAAATAGCAAGTGTGTACAAACTTGATCTGCCTAATTCCAAACTTCTTTTCTCTAATCATGGCTTCTCTCAAAACAAAAGACAGTTAATTCTATTTATCTTGAAATATTTATGTGGAACTTCACATTTTATAAAACATTTTCACATTTGTTTTCTCACTTATTGATGTAACTGCCTGGGACAAAATCTGAACTTTCTCGGGATCCTTTCTTCACTTCTTGTTGTATTATCTAGCCACTGCTGGTTACCCCATTAAAGTTAGTTACTTATCCCATCCCCAAATTAACTAGTTATACACACCAACTAGTTCACCACTTTTTACTGAACTGACCCCTAAGTTTAACATGAAAATAAAAATTACATAAATGAGATTTGTTCTTAGTAAAATCAGGTTATTGTCTGGTACAAATGTAAGTCATGCTGGATTACCACTCGAACTTACTTAAGTTGTTTTTGGTTTTGTTTTATACACCATATATATACTGAGAACCTACTATGTGTCAATCACATCATATTTCCTAATTTGGCCTGATAGTAGTACAATAAAGCATGTGTTATTAACTTGATATTACAAATGAGGAAATGGAGTCTCCAGGAGGTTAAGTAACACAATCAAGGTCATGTTGCGATTCCAATTTGGGTTGGCTGTCTGACAACGGCTAGCTAGTGTTGTTCACCTTCTAGTAATCTGCATCCCCTTTTTCTAAAATTCACACAAATTACCCCATCCCCACCCCAGGATGTATGGTGCTCAGGTATTACCACAGAACTCCTGTAGACATAGCCAGATGCCTATCCTGCAGAAAGACATTTCCTGAATAGATCTCTTTTCACACAACAAATGTGGAGGCAAAAAAATACTGATGAAATAAATTATAGAGAAAGTAATGGTGAGAAGAATAAAAATTCTCTTATTCTTAATATAAGAATAACTTAGGCCTGAGGATCAAGAATCCATAAAACAGGATAAGAAGTATATAGAAGAACAAGTATGAGTCCTTTGAAGCACCTAAGTTCTGGGCCGGGCACAGTGGCTCGTACCTGTAATCCCAGCACTTTGGGAGGCTGAGGCGGGTGGATCACCTGAGGTCGGGAGTTCAAGATCAGCCTGACCAATATGGAGAAACCCCATCTCTACCAAAAATACAAAATTAGCCGGTAGTGGTGGTGCATGCCTGTAATCCCAGCTACTTGGGAGCCTGAGGCAGGAGAATCGCTGGAACCCGGGAGGTGGAGATTGCGGTGAGCCAAAATCGCACCATTGTGCTCCAGTCTGGGCGACAAGAGTGAAACTCCATCTCGGGGGGGAAAAATAAGAAGTATATATAAATAAATAGAAAATATTTTCCTTTGAAATAAAAATAAAATTGAACCTCTTTTTGTTTTTAAAAAAGTAAACTAATATGGAAAAATTGACATCAGAACACTTATTGGTTAGGCTGTTTAATTCCAAAAATATAGAAATATTACAGTGTTTAACAAAATTAAAATTAAAATATGACTAACATCACCCTGAAAGTGGCAGAAAAAAAGAAAGGAAGAAATTCAAGAGTGTGATTTCCCTGTTCTATCATAGCAGGGAGTTTATATTATATAAAATTGAAATCCATAGTAATAAAAAGCACAACAGCTCTGAAATTTTAATAGTTCTCCTAATCTTCTCATCTTCAATTTAGAGGGAACTTATGGAGAATAATATTTTTTTGTGGTGAAAAAATATTTATCCAAAATTCAGTAATTCTTTGTTTCATTTTATTCTTTTCTTTTTGAACAATTCAAACAAACTTAACTTTATAACTTATATTTAAAATAATAGGTCATATCCAATTTTTATAAAATTATCTTCACCTATCTAGATATAAGCATAGAGAGATGACAGAATAGCATTTGCCTGATATTAGTGTTAGTTTTTTGTGGTTCATGGAATGTGCGGTAATATTTTCTTCACTTTTCAGTTTATGTTTTTTAATGAGTACGATAACTATTGTACAAAAACTTTAAAAATATTTTATTTTTAAAGAATTGTGTTTATAGACATTCAAAGCTCAATTTTCCAATTTCCTAACAAAATATTTCTTCATAACTATGTAGTGTATTTAATTCAACAAATATTGACTGAACACTTCGTCCAATCCATTATGCTAGGAACTGAGTGCTCCAAAATGAACAAACTCCTGCATTGGAGGAGACAAGAATGCAGTGGGAACAATGTTAACATAATGTGTTGTGTGCTGAGAGAGTTGTACATGGGGTGTTCATACATACAAGAGGAGCATCCCCCCAAATCTGAGGGGCTCCAAGCAGGCTTCCAGCAGGGATAACACTTGAGCTGCATTTTGGAGCATGGCTAGGAATTCTGAAAAGGAAAAAAAAGAAGAAGAAAAAGAAGAAGAAGAAAAATGGGGAAAATCAGCCGAGTGCAGTGGCTCACGCCTGTAATCCTACCACTTTGGGAGGCCGAGGCAGGTGGATCACGAGGTCAGGAATTCAAGACCAGCCTGGTCACGATGGTGAAAGTCCGTCTCTGCTAAAAAAAAACCTACAAAAATTAGCCAGGCGCAGTGGCAGGCGTCTGTAATCCCAGCTACTCCGGAGGCTGAGGCAGGAGAATTGCTTGAACCTGGGCAGCAGAGGTTGCAGAGAGCTGAGATTGCGCCACTGCCCTCCAGCCTGGGCTACAGAGAGAGACTCTGTCTCAAAGAAAAAAAAGAAAGAAAGAAAAAGAAAAAAGAAAAAGGGGAAAAATCATTCTAGGCAGAAGACAGGATAGTATGAGTCAAGGGAT
Source organism: Rhinopithecus roxellana (assembly GCF_007565055.1). NCBI lineage: Eukaryota > Metazoa > Chordata > Mammalia > Primates > Cercopithecidae > Rhinopithecus > Rhinopithecus roxellana. Next base: position 21,597,611 of record NC_044565.1, on the reverse strand, counting down.
TTGAGAAGGGCACTGAAGATTAAGAACCTGCTAAACAACCTACAGAAAAAGCTAAGAGAATATAAACATGGATGGGTTGAGCTTTCAGAGCCAAAATGTGAGTGCGTTAAACAAGTATAATCTTCTTACTAAGAGAAAGCCAGAGAGGCATAGAACTCTGGTTTATTGAGGGGTGCAGGGAGGGAAATGGACAGGACAAGCAACAATTGTCTTTTGCCTTCCCCAGCTGTGTTCACCTGGAGTCCCTAATCACCTAAGCTCTACTGTGCCTTGATCCTAAGTCAGCTCAGTTAACTCAGTTCCAGAGCAGGATGCTCTAGGCCTAGGAAGGTGATGTGTGAAATGGGACAGGCACAGATACTAGGCTCAGGCCATCCAGGGCTGATAACTGACAGCCTTCACTTACCACTTACTCTGCTGAGTTTCCGTCTCCCTTTCCTATCTTCGCTTCTCCATGTATGGCATGGAGGTTTTTGCTAAAGACAAGATGTGGCTGCAGGGCTCATACCTTGTCTAGCTCTTTCCAGGCTCCTCTTCCAGAGGGACAGGGGAAAAGAGAATCCTACTTACCATGACAATTTACCAGTTTTCTCCTTTTCTGAAGAGATCTACGCTGCCATCTGCCTGAAGCCTTGCTCTGTCATTCATTTAGTACCACTGTGGCCAAGCCCCCACTGTGGCTTAGACCACCCTGGATATTCATATCTGCCAAGATCAGGGCAGTTCTGGCATTTTCTGATTAATCCTATGCCTGGGTCAGACTGCTTGGCATCCAAGCTTCCTCCTCTTGTTACAAGTATGCTTTGCAGCCAAGCCTAGTGACACACAACATGAGCTGAAAAAGGAGTGCTCTAACTGAAAAAGCGCAGTGTCAAAGAAATCCATCAAGTCCAGCTTTCAAATCTGGGTTTGTAGATAAGATTAGGATGAGAAGAGCCTGCTATAGACGAGTCAGGCATTAGATAAGAAATTATATGTATCTTAGGCTTTATATTGTTTCCTTAACATTGATGACATGCTATTAATTATGAATAGATATAAGTTAATATCTTTGTGATGTTATGCTTTGATTTGTTTCTTTTCATTGTATCACTCTGTTCTTACTTCTGTCTTTTAGGGATATGTTATCCTACAGTTTGAACAGTGACCAGGTTTTCGTCCTAAGATTTATGTTGACAAAACATAGCTTCAGGTTTTCTTCACAATTTTATGCTTTGTAATTCTGCACAGAAATATATAGATATATATATATACACACACACATGTATAAAATACACCCTCTATATTTAGAGGAATGTATATACATATGTATATATGTTTGTATTCTTAACAGTTAGTTTCAGCTGTTAAGAAAATAATTACATCTTTTTAGAAATATACTTTGATCATCCTCTTGGGAATAGAGAATGAGATCCTCATGATTTGTTCTTTAGTATCTAAGGCCACAAATACAATAGGTAAACTGTTCTGTATGGTAAAGAACATGGGCCTAATGGAGAATGGTAAAAAAAAAAAAAAAAAAGAAGAGGAAGAAAGGAACAGAGGATGGAGCCACACAGGGGAGGTTGAACTTGTACAACAGAATAGGACCTGAACTTCTAGGAATTATTGCATGCTTTTCTGTTATGCTGTTTTCTCCAACTCTTTACTATTGTGCACATATCTATATGTTCTGTGAGGTTTTTTTTATGATTGTTTGTCTATCATCTTAGTTTTGTAAAAACTAAGGAAAAGAGATGAGTTCTATACCCAGCATGATGTGAAACAGGATAGGAACAATGTGAGTGTGAGAGGTGAAGCCGTCTGGGCTTCTGGGTCAGGTGGGGAGTTGGAGCACTTTTCTGTCTAGCTAAAGGATTGTAAACACACCAATCAGCACTCTGTGTCTCGCTAAAGGTTTGTAAACGCACCAATCAGCGCTCTGTGTCTAGCTAAAGGTTTGTAAACACACCAATCAGCACTCTGTAAAATGGACTAATTAGCAGGACGTGGGCAGGGCCAAATAAGGGAATAAAAGCTGGCCACCCGAGCCAGAGGCAGCAGTGAACTCGGGTCCCCTTACACACTATGGAAGCTTTGTTCTTTTGCTCTTCATAATAAATCTTGCTGCTGTTCACTCTGGCTCTGCACTACCTTTATGAGCTGTAACACTCACTGAGAGGGTCTGCAGCTTCACCCCTGAAGTCAGCCAGACCAGGAACCCACGGGGAGGAACAAACAACTCCGGATGCGCCACCTGTAAGAGCTGTAACACTCACTGCGAAGATCTGCGGCTTCACTCCTGAAGTCAGCAAGACCAGGAACCCACCGGAAGGAAGAAACTCCAGACCCATCTTAACATATGAAGGAACAAACTCCGGACATACCATCTTTAAGAACTGTAACACACACCACGAGGGTCTGCGGCTTCATTCTTGAAGTCAGCGAGACCAAGAACCCATCAGAAGGAATAAATTCAGGACACAAGTGTGTTTATGAGACAGCCCTAATTGGAGCTCATGTGGTTCACCTGCAGAACACTAATTTCCGTGTCCCTCACTCTGTGCCTCCTTGATTGGTACAAGCTTACAAATAAACAGTACTTACTAGCAGGTTTCCAATGGCAAACTCTACTTTTTACTAAGTTGAGAATTTCTTTTTTAAAGAAAAGAAAAAACAGAAGGATCTATGAATTCAAACCACATTTGTCATTGATCACCATTTAATTATAAATGAGTCACTGTATGTTAGTGAATAAAAATTAGAGTTTAAAATCTTAAACAAAAAGAAGAGAGGATTTTCAAGGATGGTGGTGAACCAGCTCCATGCTTAGGGACTCAAGTAAGACCAGGGTATGGACTCCTGATACCAGGGATCTTTAATCTAGGAATCAAAGGACCAAGTGGTGGCAAAGATATTTAGGCAGTGAAAAGAAGGAGTGGCCTGTATCTGTGTATAATATGACTTCAGCGTGGAATTGGGGAACTGCTTAGGGGGCTACCGCACATCGCTGAGATACTTAAGTGGACAGTGGCAGGTCACTCAGACAGAGCCATGAGTCCTGCCAGTGATGTTCTGCCTTTGGGGTGATCTTACTAACTCTAGGTCTGGTTTTTCTTAGTGTAAAAGAAAAAAAAATGTGAATAAATGAAATACATTCTTCTTTTCTCCAAAACAATAAATTACTGGTCATTTGATTCCAATTCTGCTTGGTATGCATATGCTGTGTTTGTATGTCTCTGACTGTGAAGATAAAGGCTCTGCAAAGAATCCTGGCCATCCGTACTCAGTGCCTTCCTCTACCATGCAGCAGATAAGTGGAACTAACAGTACTTACTGTTCTTTGTTTCCTGCCCAGCTCCCTCCGCCTTGCTTTTCTGGGACCCCAAGAAATTCCTGTCGGGAAAACTGCAAGAAAAAACCCTGTCTCAGCCAAACAGAATTCACCCAAGGAGCTCAAGGTGTGTGTGCTTTGGGGAAGGGTTAAGAAGGGAAGAATATTTTCAAACAGCCAAGCTTGCCTGTGGTCAGCAGTATCCAAGGGGGATTTCCAGAGTTGAAGTTCCCAAACTGGAGGAGTTTAAAAAGCATTCATTTGTTAAAATACAGGTTCTCTGGGATCCCCACCCACATTCTGACTTGGAGTATCTAGGGCCAGAACCTAGGTACCTGAATCTGTAAAAGCTCCCTAGATGGTTCTGAGTCTATCCAGGTCTGGGGAATGAAGTTAGGAATATTCTCAATCATTGGCATTTAACAACAGTCTTCCTAGGAAAGAGTCCCAGAGAAAAATCCCAAATCCCAATGGTGAGTATTTTTTGTTTTTTGTTTTTTGTTTTTTGTTTTTTGTTTTTTTTTTTGTCTCAAAGCACACATAGACCTTGAGTTGTCTCACCTCTGCTCCAATCCTTTTAGAGAGACATTATTTATAATAACAACTGGGTTTCCCAGTGAGTACTTGCAATAAATGTACACATTTAATAATTCAATAAATGTATGAAGTTTATTCATGGTGAGAACATGGTCATTTTCAAATCATCTATTTATGGTCTTAATAAAATCTTAAAAGAGTAAACCCTGAATGAACCTGGTTGCTAATTTCAGTCATGAATTCAGTGCCCGAGAGAAGTGGTGGCTCACTCCTGTAATCCCAGCACTCTGGGAGGCTGAGGCGGGTGGATCACTAGGTCAAGTGATCCAGACCATCCTGGCTAACATAGTGAAACCCTGTCTCTACTGAAAACACAAAAAAATTAGCAGGGCATGGTGGCGGGCACCTGTAGTCTCAGCTACTCAGGAGGCTGAGGCAGGAGAATGGTGTGAACCTGGGAGGGAGAGCTTGCAGTGAGCAGCTATTGTGCCACTGCACTCCAGCCTGGGTGACAGAGTGAGACTCTGTCTCAAAAAAAAAAAAAAAAAAAAAGAAAAGAAAACAAAACAAAAACAAAAACAAGAAAGAGAAAGAAGGAAAGAAAGAAAGAGGCCCACTTGCACAGAGCATGTTCTTGTCTGGAGCAGCAAGAGATTAGAATTTTTGCTGGCCACAGTATACAAATTTATGTTGTGGCAACAACTCCTAAGATTTCAATATGTTAAAACTGAAAGCGTTTGTTTCTTGTTTATGCTATATGACCATTATGTGTCATCAGGGACTCTATATTCCTCACAGGAATAAGACCCAGGCTAAGTAAGTAGCCACCATCTTGAACGTTGCCAGTTTTTACCCAAGAGGGAAAAATTCTGGAAAAAACTTCATAGCAACAATTATTACCCACTTCCAACTCATGAGCTAAGCTACTTGTGTGACTTCACTATATCACAAGGGAGCCAAGAAATGCAATCCTAGCAGTTTATTGGAAAGGGAGAGACCTAGGCATATTCTGTGAATATATCAATGATAAGCAGAGTTATTCTTCATATCCTTACAAATAATCTGTTCTTTAGACCATGCTCTTGAGTCAGACCAGCCTGGACCAAAAATGCCCTTTACTGCTTTGGTGAGTAGTTTTTCACAATTTTCTTAATTCTCTGAGTCTGAATGGCCTCATCTATGAAATGAGGGTAATAAACCTTTAGCCACTCAGGCTTGCTGTAAGGATTCAATAATTTAAAAAAAAAAATGCAAAGTGCTTGGCACACAATGGACACTGAATGTTTGCAGATGTTGTTTCCGGATGTTGCCATTACTAAAGAGGAGGAACTGGCCTTGCATAGTAAGGAGTGGGTCTTGCAGAGCAGACATCATAGCAGTCTTTCATAGCAGAAGTTGGGTTGGGCAAGGAAAAGAACGTTTTGTCAGAGGGAGAATGAGACAGTCTTCTTCTGTAATGGAGAATTCCCATAAAGGGCTGTTACAGGAATGTCTCAAGTTACTTTCCACACACAATCTCCAGGAAGTGAAAAATAAATCCCTCTTTGGATAACCTACAAGGAAGGAGACAACCAGTTGATTTCACTTTCAGCTGCAAATGCTGCCCTAATCCATATGGGTTTCTGTTCTAAGATCCCATGATTCTCTTCTAAGTTCATCTTTCCCTTTTCATTTACTCTCCCTCTTACTGTGCAGATTCCTCAGTGCTTTTCTTCTGTTCACCCTTTGCAGCCACTGCCTCAATGAGACAGTTGCTGAACCTTCTGAACCTTTTCATGGTGTTCATTTAGCCCAGAAAAGGAATCAATTTGTACTGGACTCTGTTCACACCTTCAAGGAAGGAATGCCCCTTGCTCATCTGTGTTCCTCCAATGCAATCCTGAGCCAGGATCAAAGAAAGCACCCAGGTATTTGAACACACAAATGAATAAATGTGGTTCTTATTTTATTTAAAACTTGTTTTTTGTTCTGAAAAGGACAAAACCTTCAATCAAATAAATAATTAGGCTGAGAGCAATTGAGGCACAAAAGATATGATTGACTGATTTGATAGAAGTGAGCCAATTCCTAGCTGTCACTTGACTTCTGTTTACCATCTAAATCATGTCTCTATCCTTCAGTCCATATCCAAGCTAAACATATCCCCTCTAGCATCCTCAAGTTACTTAAATAGGACATCAGAGCAAAAGGATCACAAAAACTTGATTAACTTCTTGAATTGAGCTTTCAGTGCCCCATATGGGTTGCTGATATATTGCTTGGATTTCCTTTTCTGAAACCAAAGCCTTCCAGGTAAAATAGAATTGAAATCATGCTGTTATGACTATCAATCCCCTGGTCTCTGAGAAGTCACTTAAAAATGAGCACCGGACAGCAGCGCACAAAAAAGGCACAAGGGAAATGACAAACAATATAAATCAAAGGCAGAGCAGATGGCAGGAGCAGCTGTGGCCTGACGGCCGCACTCAGAATATAGTGTCCTTCTTCCCCACGTAGCCTGTATCAGCTCCTGTGACTCTGGGAAAGGAACAGATCAAAGTTCACTCCATCTCAAAGAAGCTGGTGCCATTAATGCCCTTACAAAGCTTTCTCCTTGAAAGAGCTCATTTCCATCACTACTGATCCTGCACTGGCGTTTTGTGGATCCAAACTTTATTTTTTCTTTTCACTCTTTCTTCTGCAATAAACCAGAGTAAAAATTGGATATTACTAACTGGGTATTTCCAAACTCTGAACAACTGGTTTTACACAGATTAACTAGTTTTTTTCCAGTAAAACTTTTTAAAATTACATTTATTGGGATTTTTTTTTTTTCTGGTTATAAAAGTAATACCCTGTTCTATAAAAAAAAAAATGGAATCCTTTAAGAAGTATAAAAATTTTTAAATTCAGTGACAAACATTACTAACAATTGGATTCATTTCTCTCACCTTTCTATGGTTGCACATGTAAAGTGTTATGAATACTTTAGACTTAACTATTCTCATAAATATATTTATTATGTCCTCCATTTACTCAGGTTAAAGTCACAAAAGTGGGATTATTGAGTCTAAGGATATGAATCTTAGATTTCTAATATCTATTGACAAATTATCCTCCAGAATATTCGTTTAAAAATATTATCCAAAAGTAAATTAAGATATATTCAGGTCATCATCTCTCTGATAGCTTTGAATACAATGTGTGTGTTATCTTTATCAATTTGCTAGGTAAAGAATAAAATAACATTGTTTTAACTTCTCTATCATTGCTAATTTTGAACTATTCATTCATTTATTTATTTATTTATTTATTTATTTATTTATTTATTTGAAATGGAGTCTTACTCTGTAGCCCAAGCTGGAGTGCAGTAGCATGATCTTGGCTCACTGCAACCTCCACCTACCAGGCTCAAGTGATTCTCGTGCCTCAGCCTCCTGAGTAGTGGGGACTACAGGCGAGTAACATCATCCCTGGCAAATTTTTTGTTTTGTTTTGTTTTTGCATTTTAGTAGAGATGGGGTTTCACCATGTTGGCCAGGCTGGTCTTGAACTTCTAAGCTTAGGTGATCAGCCCACCTTGGCCTCCCAAAGTGCTGGAATTACAGGTGTGAGCCACTGTGCCTGGTCAGCTAGTTTTAAGCTAATAATTTATTATACTATTTATTTTATTCTGCTAATTTTTCTTAAAATAATGTTTATATGTTTTCTTCGCCAATGGAATTATAAATGCCTTGAAGTTAGGTCTTACATAATTCTCTCTATATTTTTACTTTAGTCTCTAGCACACTGCCATTAATATTACATGCATCTTAATAAATATTATTAAATGAATTTTGTAGCTATAGTTGAACTTAAATGATTAGTTGTAGCACCAGAGAGGGGATTTCAGAGATCTTCCAATATGGTAGAATAATATTTCTGTGGATATTATAACATCTTTTGATAAAGATCCTTTAAGGGTTTTCTGTTTTCCATTTTAAAATAAGGATAACAATTGTAAGGCTAATTACAATTTTTTAAAAAGCTATGTAATGCAAACCAGATAATATGAGTGAGCAAATGATCTGGAAAAGTCACCATAGCATAGAAATAAAATAATTGTATTCAAAAGATAGTCTTAACCATTGATCATATCCATTAATGAAAGGCTGTATGAAGATAACCTCTCTAATTTCAGTTTTATCTTTCATCTATTATACTTTTACAAACTTTAAAGTCTATAATAGTTGCCCCCAAGATTAACAATAAACTTCATAAAAGGGAAAAATGCAACTGTTACTATGTATATGTTCGTGTTAAGTTTTGTTGTTATTCACTCCAGACAGAATTTGAATTGACAGTTTTCAATAATAAATCCAAAATACTGAGGCATATTAAGAAACAAAGCCCAGGCCAGGCACAGTGGCTCACTCCTGTAATCTCAGCACTTTGAGAGGCCGAGGTGTGCAGATTCTAAGGTCAGGAGTTCGAGACCAGCCTGGCCAAAATGGCAAAACTTCGACTCTACTAAAAGCTACAAAAACTAGCCAAGCATAGTGGCAGGCGCCTGTAATCACAACTACTCGGGAGGCTGAGGCAGGAGAATGGCATGAACCTGGGAGATGGAGCTTGCAGTGAGCCAAGATTACACCACTGTACTTCAGCCTGGGTGACAGAGTGAGACTCCATCTCAAACAAACAAACAAATACAAAATATTAGGCAGGAGTGGTGGAACATGCCTGTAATCCCAGCTACTCAGGAGGCTGAGGCAGGAGAGTCGCTGAAACCCAGGAGGTGGAGGTTGTACTGAACTGAGATCGCACCATTGCATACTCCATCAAAAAAAAAAAAAAAAAAACGAAGAAGAAAGAAAGAGAGAGGGAGGGAGGGAGGAAGGAAGGAAGGAAGGGAGGGAGGGAGGGAGGGAGGGAGGGAAAGGAGGCAGGCAGGTAGGCCAAAGAAAGATACAATTTGGCAAATAAAAAGAAACCAATGATATACACAGAAATATACACCAAAAGTATGTACACAATTGTTAAAACTAGGTTACTTTGAGCTTGAACTTGAACTAAGAGCTTTGTAGTAGACTACAAAGAAAAGGAACAAAACTGACAGTTACAAAATTTAAAATTCCAAAAGTAAAAGATGCTCAGGAAAAACAGTTGTTTCTGTCTCCTCTACCAACCCCTACTTCAATTGCAGCATTTAGGTCTCAAAGAAATTTTTACCCAGGATCATGATGCGAGAAAATTTGTGAAATTGTAGAGCAATATCCTTAATAGCAAACTTAATGGAAATTAGCAATTTTCATAACCTGAGCACATAAGGCTAAAAAAATTCATAAATACAATTATATGGGGAACTAAAGAAACAGTTTAAGTAGCCAGATTTTAAATTTGTTTGGTCTTGGAGTAAAATTCAGATGATCTAAACTAGTTCTAGACATTTTTCCAAGGGAAAAAAAAACCACTGGGCTTCTACTCCCCAAAGCCCAATTTAGTAGATATGGGTGAACACCAGGAAATTGTGGTTTTTAAAAGCTCTCTGGGGAAGCCTGATGTACCTCTCCAGTTGAAAGCCACAGCTTTGGAGAAACGAATGAATCCTTAAGGAATCAATGAAGAATATTATCTTACAAAATTATAATTCCTGGTATTCCTATTATGTCTTCTCCAACTAACACCAAATTCTTTAAGAGCAAGCTCTGTGTGATCACAAGGAACATATAAGGTAGATAAGTAGGGAGAAAAGTTGAGAGTCAAAATAGAAGGGGTGATAGAATAGACAAGAAAATATTGCCACAGAAAAGCTGTTTGCTGGAACTTCTGTTCTGCAGCTGAATACTGTGAGTGATGGCAGAAGGCCATGCAATCCAGGGAGTCAAATGAAAGTGAGCTTCATGAAAAAACATGCTAAGACTGGATACTTGGATATTTTCTGAGTACTTGGGAGAGAAGGACAAAAAAGGGCTCACTTTGAGAAGGAGCCTCATCCTTGGGGCAGTCAAAGACTTCTCCAGAATAAAGCAGCTATCCAAAATGGTGGCTTTGCTGGTCCTCAGTATCTTCCCTAGGAGATAGGGCAGAGATGATTTATGGCCCTTCAGTGTCTAGCACAGAATTTAATCCTCAGTTCTGGATTAGCCTTTTCTACCTCTAACCCTAGACTCTGCTCAGAGAGTCTGCTGAGCATCTTACCACTGCAGAGGTCGTTTAACTGAAAGATCCCAATAGAATTGACTTTGGCCCTTGATAGGATGTAGAGACTTCACTCTTCATCCCAGGACCTCTTGAGCTATCTTTTCTTTTCTCTCCCCTTTACCCAGTTTTTCTCCAGCCATCACACATCTAAAAGGGTGAGCAGAACTCTAGTGGTAGAAGGAATGAAAAGATTAGAGATCAATGGACATATCGTATGACCTTAAAAAAAAAAAAAAAAAAAAAAAGCCCTTTTATTTCTCTATGTGTCTTTTTTAATGGTCTATAAATCCTGAACTCTGGCAGTCTGCAGTATTTGTTGAAACTGTGTTTGTGTGTATGTGAATGTGTATGTGTAGGCAGGTAGATATGTACATGTAATTGAACTTTAACTTTAAAGATGCCATGAGTTCAGAAAGTGATCCTAGTTTGGCAAATATTTCCCCATAATAATAGGCCAAGACTAGAATAGTCTGTATCTTATTTTCATAACTAATCCTATTTTATTTTCCAAACCATTAGCAAACATCATCTCATTAATTCTAAAACTCGTTATTCTCATTCCATCTTTTTCATATATGAAGAACTACAATCTATCTTTTTTCCTCTTTTTAATTACATGTGCAGATATCTAGAATAACAACACTAGTGATAAATGTATAGTGAACTCTATCCATTGGCAAGTAATGATATTTCTTTTGAAATTATGATAAATAAAGAGGAAGCTAAATGTGTACAGACACTGTATCAAAATAATGGAGTGCTTTCTAATACCCATTTCTTATTTGTGCATGATGATTTAACAAATGCAAATTCTGGCTCCAGGCTCCACAATGTTCACAAAAGATACTTGTTTATAAATGTCACAGTAGCAGTTCATCTAGAGGACAGGATTGGCAGCTGGTTTAATCTTCATTTTCACATTTCATAAGATCTAAATATCTAGGTCCGAGCTTGAGCCAGTATTGTGAATAGCAATGTTCTGTTTTCTTATTCACTCTCCTCCAGTCCAAAGTATATATACTGTTCCTAGGGAGACCAAGGTCCCCTCAACTGTATTAATGAGGTATTTGTGTCTTCACACTCTCCTAACATTTTCCCTTTGCTAAATCCTGGCTTGAGATACTCTCATTCTATTTGTAAACCCTCTACCAAAAGCTTGATCTTGATTTTTTTAATGTGATGAAATTTATGCAAAAGGGACTTCAAATATATCCATTAATTTTTTCAAATTGTGTGCATTCTCATTGACCCAACATATATCAAGGCCTCCTACAAGAATTTTGTTTTACATTTGATTTAGTGCATATGCTCCTGTTCAGCTACAGTCCACATAAAAACACTAGGTGATATGTCTGATATCTGCATATCTGAAGAAAGAGGAATTTTGGAAAACAGAGAGATGCTGCCAAAAGTGCAGAAAGGATATAACAGCAACAGGTACACTTCCACTGCATTGGAAGAGAAGCTTGGCCACAAAGAACATTTGATGTGACAGCCATATAGATAAAATGCTTTCAAAAAGTTTTATCCAACTTCAAGGTACTGCATTTATATAATTGCTGGACATTGTGAAATGTGTTTTCTCTCTTCCTAAATGCATCTTAATAAGCCATTACAGGTCTATTTTTGGTCTCAGTTGTCCTTTCCAATAGACCATCTGTTAGAAAGACAGTGTAGGAAGTGCAGGTTTGCAGAATGTGTTTGAGTAGCTTTGCCTCAGACAAGCCAAGTGACCTTGAGCCACTTAGTTTTTTGGTGATTTTTTTTTACTTTGCAAAACATCTAGATAAGTGACTATGAGGATTGGTGTTGGTGGGAGAAAAACTGGTTGTTGAAACATCTTGTGGGGAGGTAGTGGATTAAGGGAAAATCCCATCAGGGGAAAAAATAAATTGCTCCAAAGGGAACACAACATAAGCGCATCTCTCTATGCAAGGAGAGATGATGGCAAGATTGACAAGAGAGATACAACTGTTTTGTAGAAACATGATAAAATAATTAAATTCATTAAAATTGTTATGCTTCAAATGTTTCAGATACTATGCTGAGTATTACATTCAAATGAGGAAGAATAATATATATCTAACTAATTCGTTATGATGAATGCAACCCCATAAATGCTGTAGATGGAAGCTATTGAAGGATAGAGAAGGGAGCAATTTAATTTGCTGAGAGTTTTAAAGGTGGGTTGAAAAATCTCAGAAAAGGTCCACAAAGAAGTTGGCGTGAAGAAGATGGATGTTGAGTGGAATTTTGTTAGACAAATAAATAAGTTATGAAAGGGAATGACAAGGCATTCAAAAAAAAAAAACCGGGATGCTACTGGCATCTTGTGGATAGAGGCCAAGGTTGCTGCTAAACTTCCTACTGTGCACAGGATAGTCCCCCATAACCAAGAATTATCCAGAACGAAATGTCAATAGTGCTGAGGCTGAAAAAATTCTGCTGCGAATTTTGGCTTCTAATCTAAAGACATCACTAATAAGTTTTGAATGAGGGATTTAAAAGATTATTCTGGTCACCATGTGGTAAACTGACTGAGTCAGAGAAAGGGCAGGATAAGAGAAGACAATTAGAAGCAACAGCAGTAATTTAAGTGATAGATAATGGTGGTTTGAACTATGACTGTGACAGTAGAGATAGAGAAAAGTTGACACAATCAGTATATATTCTGAAGGCTATGAACAGTAGATGGCAACAGCTGTGAAAAGAGGAGTAAGGAAAGGGTGTGTGAATCTGTAGATTATGCAGCTAAGTGGATTGGAGAAGTGTGGAGACATACATAAGGAATAAAAATTGATTTGGGATATTTTATGCCTGACATTTCTTTTAGATAGATAAGATACAGATTTCAAGTGTTAGATACATAAGTCAGGAGTTCTGGAAAGAGATGTGGCATGGAGATAAAAAAATGGAAGGTGATAGACAAAGACATAATATTTAAATGTATGGAAATGAATGACACGAATTTAGGAAAACATGAAGCTCTGGAAGAGACCCACAATCTGAGCCCTACAACATAGGGCTTCTCTGTCCCAACATTAGGCATTGGGAAAGAGAAAACCAGACAAAGGAGAAAGAAGAATCACTGTTAGAGGAGAAAGAAAAAACACAGGAGGCTGTGGCTTCATGGAGCCAAAAGGCAATTAGTCTAAGAAAGGAGCAAATGGCCAGCTGCCCCAAATGCTCCAGGGAGCTAGGGACTACTAGGACTGAGTCCATTGAACTTGGCGAGGAAGAGGTCATTGGTGACATATACATGTATATTTTACAAAGGAGGTTCAGTGCAACATCCAGATCAGAATGGGTGGAAGAGTGAATAGAACGTGTCAATGGTGAATGTTATCTTATTCCTGTGATCCCATCAAACAGCAAAGGATACAAAATCCTCCCACCTTTTGTGTTCCAGAAAATGGCTTATTGCAAAGAACCACCCTTTTCCATGAGACTAAGACAACACTCATGGTTTAACGTAATCCCACTTATTTATTTTGCCTTTATTGTCTGGCCTTTTGAAGTTATATCCAAAAAATCATTGCACAGACCAATGTCATGGAGCTTTTCCCCTATGTCTTTTTAAAGCTACTTGCACAGCAAAGGAAAAAATCAACAGAATGATGAGATAAGCTACAGAATGGGAACAAATATTTGCAAACTATACATTTCATACATGGTTAATATCTAAAGTGTGTAAGGTACTCAAACAATCCAATAGCAAAAAAACACATAACTTGATTTAAAAATGGGCAAAATGAACAGACATTTCTCAAAAGAAGACATACAAATGACCAACAGGTATATGAAAAATGCGCAACATCATTAATCACCAGGGAAATGCAAATCAAAGCCACAATGAGATATCACTTCACTCCTGTTAAAATTGCTATTATCAAAAAGACAAAAGATAACAAATGTCAGAGAGGATGTGGGAAAAGGGGAACCCTTAGAGGCTGTTGGTAGAGATGTAAATTACAGCCTTTATGGAAACCAGTATAAGGTTCTTCAAAATATTAAAAGTGAAACTACCATATGACCCAGCAATCCCACTGCTGAGTGTATACCCAAAGTTTATGTGTGTCCAAGAGATATATGTACTTCCATGTTTATTGCAGTACTATTTACAATAGTCAAGATATGAAATCAGCCTAAGTGTTCATCAGTGGATTAATGAATAAAGAAAATGTGGTATATATATAACAATGGAGTATTATCAAATCATTAAAAAAGAATAAAATACTGATGTGTGTGACATGAATGGAAATGGAAGACATTATGTTAAGTGAAGTAACCAGGTCATTCACATGTGAAATCTAAAAAAGCTGATTTCATAGAAGTAGATAATACAATGGTGGCTACCAGATGTGGGTTGTACTCATGTACATAGTATTGATACATACATAAAGTTTTATGTCAATTTTTTAAAATAAAAAATTTAAGTTTTAAAAACATTATTTTTTTAAATACAGTTTGTGAACCTTGATTGGATACTGCTTTAAATAAATCAACTGTAAAAGTATGTTCAGACTTGGGAAATGTGAACAAGTTAAATGATATTAAGAAATTATTGTTAATTTAGTTCTGTGTAATATGCAGAATAAGTTATCCTTTATAAATATATACTGTAGTATTAGTGGGCTAATACTAACAATTAGTGGGCTATATACTAATCTAAAATTTACTTAAAGCCAACCCCAACACCCCTAACCCAAGCGGTAGGATACAGTAGTTCCCCCTTATCTAAGAGGGATAGGTTTCAAGACCCCCAGGGGATGCCTAAAACCATGGATAGTACTAAACTATATATATGCAATCAATCCTCTATACACAGAAGATTGGTTTCAGGACCCCTGCATGTACTGAAATCCATACATACTCAAGTCCTATAGTTTGCCCTGCTGAACTCACTTAGAGGAAAATTCAGGCTCCACATACATGTGTTTCACTCATCCAGAGAATACCGTATTTTGAATTCGCATATAAGTGGACCCACACAATTTAAACCCATGGTGTTTGAGGGTCAACTACTTTTTTTTTTTTTTTTTTTTTTTTTGAGCTGGTAATCCAGATGGCTGTGAAGTAAACCACAGATAGGGAGCGTACAAAGTACAGAGACACTGGACAAAAGGACGATTTGTGTCAGCAAGACAGGAAGAGACTTCATCATACTATTCAGAATGGCATACAACTTAAAGTTTATAAATTGTTCTGGGAATTTCCATTTAATATTTTTGGACAGGGGTTGACAGCAGGTAATTGAAACCAAAGAAAGCAAGACAATGGATAAAAGGGGGATAAGGTGGGGACTGCCGTACATAAAACAAAATTAGCAAAAGTTGATAATTGAAGCTGAGTGATGATCACTTTCTTTGTGTGTTGTACATTTTTGAAATTGTCCACAATAAATTGTTTAAAATAAAAATAAAAGACTCATAGATATCCCCCTTATTTATCTATTGACAAAACCAAATAAAGCTCCTCTAAATTCCCATTATTTGTCTCATAAATGATTAGTTGAACCATTTGTCCCTCTATCAATCAGTATAAAACACTCGTAAACCACACTGTGGTTAAGATTATCTCCTTCCCCCAGCTCTCTGTCCTTTGGTTCAACCTCAACCTGAGCCAATATGTAGTTCCCCCTTAAGGGCCACCCCGGAAAAATAGGATGGCCTGATAGTCATCTGATCATGCTACTGTTTCTTCCCACTTCCCTGTACCCAGTTCTTTCTAGCCGTGTTACTCCTTTCTGTAAAAGAAAAGTTATTTTTGCCCATCCCTTGAGTTGTTTGCAGGTCTTATGACCATGAGTTCTCTTTATTGCAATAAACTCCCTGGCCCTATTGCAATAACGCTTCTGAATAAAGTCTCTACTTACTAAGTTTGGATTTCTTTCTTATGTAATAAGGTGAGAAAATAGCGTATGTAGGTAACTCTCAAAATCCCTTTTTGTGAAGTAGCGTTTGAATGAAGATGCAACTCTGGGAGAATCTGGGTTGAAGAGGTGCTAAATTGAGCAGAAAGCCAGCAGGTGGCAGAGGCTGGAGGAAAGGGACTAACCCATCCCCATCATCATACTCACATTGGGATTGGTAAGCAGAGGTGAGAGTGGGTTATGGAACAGATGAGGGCCAAGAACTTTGGTTTCTGTTTTCCTGCTGTAGTTCAACAGCATTGGGGGAAAAAAAATGGTGATATCTTACAGAAACCCAGCCAGGAGTTTGCCCAATCATGGCAGTCATGAGTAGTAGGAAGGAGGATACTATGCCAGGTTTAACCTGTCCTTGGCTCAGTGACATCTGGAAATCTGGCCAGACAGAAGGCCAGGCATACAGGGTTAGCCCACAGAGAGGCTGCCTCACCAGGCATAGGGAAAACATGCTGTGAAGACAATATTCCTTTTGGGGTGACCATATTGATGGATCTTTTGTTTATGATGTTGGGAGAGTCCAAGCCATTTGGTGACCAGTGGAAAAAACTTGTGGATATTTACATGCCTTGTTTATGAGTAAGTTCTAGAGCTACATAGACATAAAATCAATCAAAGGTGAATGAAAACAAACACACACACAGACACACACACACACACACATATTGAGACACCCTAAGGCCTGCCAGCATTGCTGGCCTCAAGTTCTATAAGACACTCCTGCTACTATAGAAACTTCTTCTTTTAAAGTCCACTGCTACAAGTTCACATTGGATCCTATTAGTTACAACGAAGAGTCCTAGATCATGCACAATTCCAACAGTCAAAAAACACTTATGCTCTGAACAACATTGCCCTCGCATTTCTAAAGCAAAACATACCAGAAATGTGAAGAAATTGACAGAAACATAATTGTGCTGGGAACTTCAATACTTGTTGCTCCACACTTGACTGATGAAGAACAAATAAATAAGGATATATGTTCCAAATACTAAAAATAATACGGTAAATTTGGGGAGATATATCATACTCTGCTCTACAAAAGTCACTCTTCCATTAAACTTATTTTCGAGAGACTATTATATGTTGAAAATGTGCTACACAATGGGTTTTCTGAGAGACATAAATAAAGATGTTTCATTCTGGAGCTTTCAGCCTAGTAGAAAAGGTCATTTTTAGACTTCTAACAAACAAATATTCAATTATAAATTGGGTTAAGTGCTATAAAGGGATAGTATGGAGTGTGAGGAAATTGAATTTGGAAGGGGAGGGATAGATTCCCTTTAGGTCTGGTGGTCTGGGAAGGGCTCTGTGGAGACAGAGGTCTGTGGCAGGCAAAGGAGCCAGCCAGATGTAAACTAAAAATAAAATCTGAAATCCCTCAGCTGACTGAACAGCCCCCTCTTGACTAAGAGGACCCCAGAGAAATATTTAAAAGCTCTTAAGTTCAAAGGTGCGTTCTCTCCGTCACGATGGGACAGAAGGTCAGACACACCTCATTATACCCCCTCTCTTTTGCAGTTTAGATGCAACAACTGACCAGCATTAATGTTAAAATAGAGATCATAAGATTGATTGAATGGACTCTGTGGCAATAAGATATCAGGCCATGCCAGGCAGGAGTTAAGTCACATACGCCTACACTTACAGAATGAACTATGTTCTTGGTGAAACCCTGTCTCTACTAAAAATACAAAAAAATTAGCTGGGTGTGGTGACGGGCAGCTCTAGTCCCAGCTACTCGGGAGGCTGAAGCAGGAGAATCGCTTGAACCTGGGAGGCGGAGGTTGTAGTGAGCCGAGATCACGCCACTGCACTCCAGCCTGGGTGACAGAGTGAGACTCTGTCTCAAAAAAAAAAAGAATAAACTGTGTTCTAACTGCCACTAGGTTTGTCTTTTTCTCTAGCAGTACACAAGCCCTAGCTTTGAGATAAGCAATGTTTAAACAATTGCAGCTCACTGCCAGATGCTGACTAACTGACCACCCCACCCCTTCCACAAGCCATAACTACAGTTTTGATTGAACAAGGGACTGATTTCAGTAACTTTCTCTTGGTAAGAGACCACCAACCATGAACTAGTCTGGTCTGTTTACAGAGGCTGCGCACTGAGTTCCTTCTTCACCTTTTGGCACATGGGTCCTAATTGTAATACATTTAAATGTTAAGTCCCCACCCCTAAATGAACTTAGGTTGTATGTAACATACATGTTTTTCAGTATGCATGCATTCATGAATATCCATAACTCCTGCAATCAATAAACATGTATACTTAGCCAACCTGTTCAGCATAAATCCTCATTCCACCCTCCCCTCTCCAGAAGTGCTTACTTTTGGATTTTTTGGCCAAGGCTATTATTTTCTGCCTGCAGGTTGTAATTGCCTTATTTATAAGTAAAGCTCTCCTTTCTATACTTATAAATTGTGTGGTTTTTCAGTTAACACAGGCAAACACAGCAGAGTCTGTTGCAGATGGGAGGCAGCATGTGCTGTGGGTCTGAGATGAAAAAGTGCTTGGCATATTCAAGGACCAAGCAGAAGGCTATCGCCTCTATGGCTACATCTCAGTAAGCACAGGAAAAGGGGGCCTGTGATCAAGAGAAGGAGAAGAAAAGGGGCCCAATTTTGCAGTGTGTTTAGGTCTCCATTCTGTCCTTAGAGCAGAAGCAAATGGAGAGCATTCAGCTTGCTGGGGAAGGGATGCAAACTGATTGATTTATTTCAATCACCTGGCTGGCCAGTGGAGCATGGTTTGGAAAGGACCAAGAGTCAAAGTAGTGGTGAGGGGGTAATTCTGACAGCTGCTTAAAGGAGGTGGGGGCAGCAGAGGAAGAAACAAAGAGGCTGATGTGAAATAAATTTTTGGTAGATTTGGCAGGTTTTGGTAATAAGTTGGATTTGGGTAGTATTGGAAAGGTAACAATTGTAAATATCTTCAGTAGAAATAAATATTTTATTGAAGACTTTAGGAGCATTTACAAAAATGTATCATATATCCAGTCACTAAGGAAAGCTCAGTAAATTATCCCAATCAGAAATGCACAAGCCATGGTCTCCGACTACAATTCAATAAAATAAAAATAAATCACCATATGAATATATCAATTCTACTACACCACACAATAAAAACCTTGTCCAGAGACAATATTATAAACATAAATGATTTCATTAATAAACCAAAAACAAGGAAAATAAATTATTCCTTGAACTCAAATTAGAAAAAGGGCAACATTCTGGAGAAAGTAAGATAGAGGAATTAATAATATCTAGGAAAGAAATGTAGACTGGATAAATAAATGAAGAAACTGATTCTTTGAAAACAAAAACTTAAAAAATAGACAAAGTTTTACAATGTCAAATCAAACGCAACCAAGAGAAAAGAGAACTAGAATTTACAATAACAGATGCTGGTGGGATCTGATACCTGAAGGCAGACAGTTCTTAGAGAGAATGAAATTTGGATCATACAGAATTCTGTTTTATTTCTTGCCAGGTGGTCCACATTAGGAATTCCTAGCATTGATTTCAGGCAGAGACCTCAGTTAGACCTGCAGAGATATTTCATACAATACTTTTGGGAGTTTAAGGGGAATCCAGCATATTATTAATATTTATTTTCTAATACTTTATCTCTTAGGATGAAGATGGGGGTGGAAGGATGGGATATTCTATGGACTGCATGTTCGTGTACTCCCAAAATTCTTATGTTGAAACCCTAACCCCAGTAGTATGATATTTGGAGGTGGGGACTTTGGGAGATAATTAGGTCATGAGGGTGGAGCCCCATGATGAGGTTAGTGTGCTTATAAGAGCACTAGCCCACTCTCTTTCTGCCTCCACCATGTGAGGATACAACCTCACAAGAGGGTCTTCACTGGAACCCAACCATGCTGGCACACTGATCTCGGGCTTCCAGCCTCCAGAACTATGAAAACAATTTTCTGTTGTTTATAAGCTCCCCAGCCTATAGTACTTTGTTACAGTGGCCCAAACTAAAACAGGCATCATCATCGTGATCAGAGCTTATACTTGTTGATTCTCACTGCTGGCTTGCTATGTGTGGAACACATTAAGGGCTCTACAGGTAACATGTCATTTAATCTTTGCTATGACACTGCAACACAGATCTTGTTATCCCCATTTTAACAAATGAGGAAAATAACATTTTTGTGTTCTAAAGTATAAAAGAAATTTTAATAAACACTGAAGCAAACTCTGTTTTCAAATAAGATCATTGTAAGCAGTGATAATGTCAGTTCTCCCTCAAATTGATGCATGGGTCTAATAAAATTTCAGTTAAAATCCTAATAGTATATTTTAACTAATCATAGGAAATTTACATTTTATATGGAAAAATAATGAGTGAATACAACCAAGTATTTTTTTTAAATGAAAAACTAAAAGGATTTTTTCTCTAAAAAATATTAAATCAAGCCTGAAAGCTACTGAAAACCTACCCCCGAAAGAAAATACTCTAGGATAAACGAGATGCTAGTGTATAATAAAGGAATTACTTCAAATCAGTGTGAAAATGATGACTTGTTTAAAAGTGGTGCTGGGGCAATTAGCTTTATGTTCTGGAAGACAAAGGAGCATGGATGACTGACCAAAGGAACAGATAGATCAACATATTCTATCACTTACCTTTGGAATGATTAGCTACCCTTGAAGGGGAGCATGTTCTGAAACACTGACTGACAGCATTAACTGATTTCAGATGTAATTATCCTGTTTATTTATTTATTTCTTCCTGAGTCAAAAGAAAGGAAAAAAATGTGAAAAAGTCAAGGTTTTATAACACACTTTACCTCACTGTCTCCCCTTTTCCTAATGAGTACTGGAATTTTTTTTTTTTTTAATATCTACTGACCCGGCCGGGCGCGGTGGCTCAAGCCTGTAATCCCAGCACTTTGGGAGGCCGAGACGGGCGGATCGCGAGGTCAGGAGATCGAGACCATCCTGGCTAACACGGTGAAACCTCGTCTCTACTAAAAAATACAAAAAACTAGCCAGGCGAGGTGGCGGGCGCCTGTAGTCCCAGCTACTCGGGAGGCTGAGGCAGGAGAATGGCGTAAACCCGGGAGGTGGAGCTTGGAGTGAGCTGAGATCCGGCCACTGCACTCCAGCTTGGGCGACAGAGCAAGACTCCGTCTCAAAAAAAAAAAAAAAAAAAAAATCTACTGACTCTTCGGCATGTTTGGAAATATGCCAAACACATAAATGAAAACAGTGGAGAAAAACAGGAGACAGAATTGTTAGCAACACATTCAGGAGAAGGCATAGCTCAGTAAGAGATGGACCGGCAGTAACAGAGGAATTGGAAATGTGCAGGATCTTTACATGCAGAAGAGAAAGAGAAGAGAGGGAGCGTGCATGAGGGAAGGGGTAGAAATGAGGGAAGGAATGAGGGCAGAAAACCAGAGGGTGAATCTGAGAGACTAGAACAAGGGGCACATCTGGGGTAGTAACACAGAACAGTGAGATCCTGGTGAAGGGAAGAGAAGGCTTGACCTTGAGTCAGAAGGGTTAGATGTGCTAGGAGCTCGTGGGAGGTTTGGAAGCAGCCAGTAACCCAGCAAGATAGTGGCGTTAAAGGAAGACATCCCTGGCATGATGATGGAGAGGGAGAGGGAGAAAATGAAATCCAGGGGCCTGGCATGAAGGCTAATGCTATAATCCAGGTGTGAAGTGACAACCTTAAGGTAAAAGCCTGACAAATGTGGCAGGCACTTTGAAGTAGCCATCGTCTTATGGCACAGTTTCTTTAAACACCAAGAGCAACATCAAATGCAGGATCTAGGTTAGTATCCAGTAGGCAGATGATCTCTTTCCATCAGAGTGTCCCAGCGCAGCTTTTTCCTGAAGGGAAAAACAAAAACCACTCCTCACCAGATCCCTTCCTTCACCCACACCCCAGGATGGTTCTCATTTGGCTCTTTGTCTTACCAAGGGGTCTTAATCCAATGTCCACCTTCATGTGTCTTAAAACAATAAATGTTATGTGTGTACTATTTTCCCAAGAAAGTTGAAAGTCTTAGACTGTCTGTTTTTTCCCCACCATAATCGGAGGCAGCTTGGAAAAATAGAAGTCAATTAGGCTTGAATTCTCATGTTAGTTCTGACATTGAACACTTATGTAACTCTGAGCAAGTAACTTCTCTAGGTCTCAAGTTCTTCACCTATAAAGGGGGGTATTGTTCCCTGAATTTCAGGGTTACTAGTTAATGTGTGTGTGTGTGTGTGTGTGTGTGTGTGTGTGTGTGTGTGTGTGTGTGTCTTGCCAAACTAGTGTCAAAACCTATATACATACAATAATAAATCAAGAGGAATATTATTAACAATTATAAACACTATGCTTTTGAAGGTTGGGACAATATTCTCCAAATAATAATGATTTCCTTCTTCTGAAAACTTGTTTATAAAAACAGCCCTTCTAACAAATACACACAAACAATTGGTTACTGTTACCTTAATGTAGTGGGACTAAAGTCATATCCTTTTATTAAGTAAAATCCTCTCTAAGAGTGGCATTGCCAAGTACAACCACTCTCCAGGACAGTTTGATGAAATAGTTTGCTGTAATTAGTTTTCCCAGGGGAAAAATGAATTTAAAAATCTCATCAGGTGTTAGGGCTCTGCAGCTTCTCCAGCTGATTAAAATTCCATTATTTATTTTGTACATCTGGATGGTAAATGGAAGCATCCCTAGCATTGGTTTCTCCAAGCTGTCTCCAAACAGGTTTAATAAGAGGATTAGGAGTTTAAATGGGTTTCCAACTGTTAAAAGTAGTTTTCTCATTTTTCATGTTGACATTCTCAAAACCAATTTGTCTTCGTGATGTTCTGGCTTGCCGCTCCCTCTGGAATGGAAGCCTGTCTCCAATAGGAGGAAGAAGAGACTGTACTCTGTGACCTTCTGTGAAGGGACTCAGTGATCCCCAGTACATTGACCCACTGGATACTTAGTAAGTAGCTACTATATGCTCAGAAATGGAATCGGCACTAAAGAGAATCCAAAGACGTGTGTTGTCATTTTGTTAGAGAAAGCAGAGTTCAATATGAAACACTGAGCTTCATTATAAGAAACAAAGTAAGAGAAATTTAAATGTTTTATGTTATACTGTAAGAGATAGAACAGCGTTGCAGCAATTCAAAGAAGAAAAAGAAATGTTAAGATATAGAAAAATAGTTCTCAACACCAGTTACCCATTTGAATCATTCAGGAAGCTCTTAAAACTCCCAATACCCAGGCCATACACCAAACCAATTAAATCAGAAGCTCTGGCAGTGGGATTTGGCTATATATATATATGTATTTTAAATCTACCAAGGTGATTCCAATGCGCAGGCAAAATTGAAAACCACTAATATAGGCAGAATAGTCTTCCCACTTCATACTTCCACCAACATTCTGTTCATAACCATTTAAGTAATTGCTAAAAATGCGGCTTTCCTTAAAGCTCTTATCTTCTGAGAACTCATAAGAATCATCCTCAATGCCTTTTTCATGGCAATACAGGCTTTTTCCAGCATTTACTTCCAGTCTGTTCCAGTCTCTGCCCATTTTCAAGTTCCAAAGCTGCCTCCACATTGTTAGGTATTTGTTATAATGATGCCCACGCCCGGGCGCGGTGGCTCAAGCCTGTAATCCCAGCACTTTGGGAGGCCGAGACGGGTGGATCACGAGGTCAGGAGATCGAGACCATCCTGGTCTACACGGTGAAACCCCGTCTCTACTAAAAAATACAAAAAACCAGCCGGGCGAGATGGCGGGCGCCTGTAGTCCCAGCTACTCGGGAGGCTGAGGCAGGAGAATGGCGTAAACCCGGGAGGCGGAGCTTGCAGTGAGCCGAGATCGCGCCACTGCACTCCAGCCTGGGCGACAGAGCCAGACTCCGTCTCAAAAAAAAAAAAAAAAAAATGATGCCCACTTCTCTGGTACCAATTTCTGTTTTAGTCTACTTGTGCTGTAGTGAAAGTGATAGAATATCACAGACTGGGTAACTTACAAAGAACAGAGATTTATTTCTTGCCGCTCTAGAGGGAGACTGGGAAGTCCAAGGTCAAGGCACGGCAGGTTTTGTGAGGGTCCTATCTCTGCTTCCAAGATGGTGCCCTGAACGCTACATCCTCCTGAAAGGAGCAATGAATCATCCTCACATAGCAGAAGGCAGAAAGACAAAAAAGGAACAAAATCCCTCTATCAAGCCCTTTATTACAGCATTAATCCATTCATGAAACCTAAGCCCTCATGACATAAATGCCTGCCAAAAGTCCCTACCTCTCAACACTGTTGCACTGGGGATTAGATTTCAACATAAATTTTTAGAGGGGACAAAAACATTCACACCGTGAAAGCACATCCCCATCTCCCCATTTTGCATGAGTTCCCTTAACCCTGTGGGCACCTATATAAAAAGTCCTTTCTTTAAACTTTTCAATAAGCCTGGGCCATTGTTTCCCATTAGCATGCTGACTGCTGCAACTGCTAATCTCCATTTCACTTTGGGCCATATAGATTCTACTTTGTCGCTGTATTTCTTGTTCTACTTTCCAGATAATAAAATTCTTCTCTTTATAATACAATTGACTCTTGACGTGATACAGTAACCTTTTCATTTAGGATGTTAGTTCTACTCTGTTTAGAAAAATTAGTTATGAAAAATGCAGACATCTATGACTAACTTTTCAGCATCTTTAGTGTAGTCTCTTGATCTTCTTTCTAAATACCTAAAGGATCAACTACATAATAAAAACTATTTTTTTTAAATTAAGCATTTGAAGCTTTTTTCCCCCACCTGAAAATTCTGTTGAATTTCTTAACGCAAGGACTCCCGGTAGAAAGGGGAATAATCATTTGCTTTCTTTTGCCGGGAGGCTGGGAGCCTCCAGGAAGAGTGGAGCTGCAAGAGCTCCCAAGGCCATGATTTTCCCCTGCCCTTACCAAACTTCAGCCGCTCTAGACTGTTTTGACTCCTCAAATGGGCTAATCTTTGTTTCAATTTTGGAATGAACTAGTTCTTCTGCACGAAATCCTCTTCACCCCAACCTCTAATCCCCTCAACTCAGTAACTCCTACTTAATTATTCTTCAGTTCTCAACTAAAAAAATAGAAGGTGAATGGATGAAGGAGCATTAATAATAGCTTCCTTCAATGATAGTCTCTTTTCCCAGCTACAGTATTGTATTTGTTTCAGGATAAAATGCTTGTGTTTGTGTGTCTCACTTTATGCTGAAAATGCTTAAGGTTTATTAATTAAACTTAAATTATGACTTTGAATAATAATTGAAATATATAATTACTTAGTTATAATATCTTTAATTTCTTTGGGTCTGTTATCTCTTTTGGGAACTGAGATCATATCTGGCTTTTTCTTCTCTCTCATAAGGTTGCGATTAAGGTCAAGTGCCATGAAATATGCGTCAGCACTCTGTGAATATAATGGGCTTCAATAATCACTTTTTATTATCTAGACAGTCTAGTCTGAGACGTCTCCAAAACCCAGCCTGACATTCCTAGGAGCTCAAAACATGAACTTCTAAATTAAGTACTTTCAGATTGTAAAAGTGCTTTCCTCCTCATGTATTCATTTATTAATTTACTAAGCAACTACTATAGAATAGTCTCTGTGAGAAATGCTGAAACTATTAAGTTCAGGTATGCTTGTGCTTGACAGCCTACAGTCTGGGAGAGACAGACATAAGCACTGGTAAGTGCTCTAAAGTTCTCCACTAGACAGAGGCATAGAGGGAGGTATGTCGGTGTACTACATGAGGAGAGATGTGAGTAGAGTTTTTAATAATGGAAATATTTATGAAAATGTGGGCAGGATTAAGAACATCTGCAGGGGACGTTGAGGACCAACATGACCATGCTAAGTTTAAAGGGTCAAGGAGACAAAACAATATAACTGGAGACCATCTGAGAGCTAGAGAAAAGAAGCTTCCTCTACAACTACGGCCTTTGTCAATTGGCCTTTCTTCCAAGAAGGAAGGATTTAAGACTCACCCTAATCCAGTATGACCTCATTACAATGAATTACATCTACAAAAACTGTTTCACTATTAGGCCCATGAAGAAAGGCCAATTGACAAAGGCTGTAGTTGTAGAGTGGGCTTCTGGTTCAGGAGCTGCTGGCTGGCCAGAGTTCTTAGTGGGAAAAGGTGAAGAAAACCTGGTATCTCTGGGAGAGTGAGTCTGAGGTGGTCTGAGTGTTCAATTCGAGAGGAACTCAAATAGAAAAGATGTCATGAAGTCATTTTCAAAAGACAGAAAGGGATGGTGTTCCTAGGGGCCAAAGAGGGGTCCAGGTAAGGATGCCAGTCTAAAGAGGGCTAGTAAAGATTGATTTTTCCCTAAATAGGTTAAATCTAGCCAGAAAAATTATCATCTGTCTGTAAGAAAGTAAGAAATAGGAGAAGCCTCTGCCAGGAACTCCAGTTTTCAGAGGAACTCCGTAGTATCTATTTTCCTGGGCTTAGGAATAAATGCTCTGACTTCAAAATGTTGAACTATAGGCTAATATGCAGCAACCAGAAAAAAAAGAAGAGTCAGAGAGCACAGCGGGAAAACTGCACATCCCAGAGCTCAGATGAGGACAACATCACCAGAGCAGGGTGAAGAGATCTCACCAAGCACAGAGAGAGGTACAGATAGGTCTCCTTGGATTTTTTTCTCCCTTGTAACTAGTCAAACAACCCTATTTGCTACAATAGGAATCAAACAATATTACATTCATTGACTACATTTCTCTAGCAATGCTTAGATGGAAAGTATGAGGTTGCATATAGACCAGAGTACATTTATTAGATTTACACAATGAATTCATTTCCCAATATTTCATGTCTCCATAGCAAGCATGATGTATAAGAATGTCCAAACTGTATTCCTTGGAGCCTAGACCTTGCCCTGGAGGGGTGGGGGGAAGGGGGATAGAGGGCAATATTCAGGTAGGGTCAAAGTGAGGAATGGGTTTATATGTGAGATTTTCTGTTAACAAATGGTTCTGCAGTGACACCTATTTAGAAATGCTAATCACAAAAGATGGTTCTAACACCACCTCTGCCTCTGGCAATTCTGTAACCACAGATGACTCATTTTACTTTTTTGTGAAACTCATATTTCATTTAGAAAAGGGGCAACAATTAAATAATTATGAGAACATTTCATGAAGGTAATGGTATTACCTGAATACCAAGCAGTATTGCTAACATGAGCAGCAGCAGCAGCAGCGTTATCATCATCACCATCACCATTGGCTCACATTGGCCTGCAAGGCTTATCTTTCTTTGGCAGCCCTTCCTAACCTCACTACTTTTATTTTTCCATTACTCCTTTTTCCAGACCTTCAGTTCCAGTTCACATAACTGTAGTCTATTCACATACCCACTTTCACATTTATTTGCTGGTCTACTTACTGTCTGTCACCAGACCGTAGTATCCAGAACTATGTCTGTTTTTCTCCTCTGCTGCATATTCAGTTTAGCTACACCAAAACACAGGAGATGCTAAACAAGAATTTGCTGAATAAATTGATGAATGTATTATGGTCTTGGAGTAGATGCTTTATTGCCAATTTCTAGGTTAGTGATCTTGAAACTCAAACCACAAAAAACATACTTGAATTTCTGATGCTCTGAATGACACCGTGACATTTTGAAAGACCATCAGTTACCAAAATCAACCACCATAATTGACTATCAAAAGTAAGAATGGTCGACTGAATGGTTTTCCAGTGTTCAAACTCTCCTCTATTCAGTGCATTCTCCTGTCTGCCACTAAAGATAATCCCCTAAATGAAAAGGTTGCCCTTGCCATTCTTAAAATCCTGTGTGCCAGGTACTCATTTATTTATTTATTCATCCATTTATTCCTCAAATATTTATCAGGAAAACAAATGAAAAACCCATAAGAAGAAAGAGGAATGAGGGAGAAGAGGCCACAAAGACAAGCCCTGAAGTACAGTTTCTTAGAGTATTAGAGCTATATAGATGCAGACTTTCAGACTAAGCAGCTTAGACAGGGTGTCACTAAGGTAAGACTTTAAGAAAAAAGCCATGAAATTAAATAAGTACATCCAGACAAGGCCATACGAGGTTACCTCTCCTGACAGTTAGATCAGCCAACTGAGCTATAGTCTGACTGCACAATGAACAGGAGCCCAGAAGGTATTTTTCATGAAGGACCATTACTTTTGGAATTTTCAAACTGTTGATGTAAAGGAATTCAGACTTCTCGCAGTCAGTTGAGACACTAGCCATTACGTTTTACAATGAATGAATAATTAAATACTGGTCCTGGTTTAAAAAAAAAATGCAAACAGAGAAACTAATCAGAAGTGATCAGAGGTCAGGTCTAAAAATGGAAATCAAAAGGACATGAAATAAAAAGTTGTGTAAGGAAAGGGATAAAATGAAATGTGAAGCCAGCAGTTCTTACTTTTAGATCATTCACTTACTAAAGGAATAACGTTGGATACATGGCTAAACCTGAAACTTGGGTTTCTCCTCTACACAGTGGAGGTGATCCCATGGCCCTAGAATACATCCTCCTGGTTGCTGGAGGAAAGGATGAGATAATGTATGTATAAAAGTCGTTTGTAAACAATAATTTTACCTTTGAGGCATACCTTTTATAACAGGTTTATTGAAATATCATGTACATATTATACAAATGACCTTTCTAATGTGCACAATGTAATAGTTTTTAGTACAATCAAACAGTTGTGCAGCCATTACCACAATCGATTTTAGAAGATTTCAACACTTAAAAAAGAAATTCCATAACCATTAGCAGACATTTTCCAACTCTTCCTCCAACATATACACACACCACCCCATCTCCAGACCTAGGCAGCATTAATCCGCTTCCTGTTACCAGAGATTAGCCTGATCTGAATATTTTATATAAATGGAGTCATACAATATATGGTCTTTTGTGACTAGCTTCTAGCATAGTTTTCAAAGTTCATTCATGTTTTAACGTGTATCAATACTTCATTCCTTTGGATTATCTAATAGTATTATCTTATATGGATATACTATATTTTCTTTAGCCATTCATCAGTGATAGACATTTGCTTTGTTTCCATGCACTCTTGGCTATCATGAATAATGCAGCTATGTTTTTGTGTGGACTTATGTTTTAATTTCCCTTGAATTTATACTTAGGAGTGAAATTGCTGGGTCATATGCTAAATCTATGTTTAACATTTTGAAGAACTGCCAATCTCTTTTCCAAGCAACTTCTCTAATATAGTTTGGATATTTGTCCCTGCTGAAAACTCATATTGAATTTTAATTCCCAGTGCTGCAGGTGGGTCCCAGTGGGAGGAAACACTTCCCTGGTGGGAGGTGTTTGGGTCACAGGGTGGATCCTTCTTGGCTTGGTGAGGCCTTTGCGATAGTGAGTTCTCTGGAGATCTGGTCATTTAAAAGTGTGTGGCACCTCCCCTCCCATTCTCTCTTGCTTCTGCTCTGGCCATGTGATGTGTCTTCTCCTCCTTTGCCCTGCACCATGATTGTAAGCTTCCTGAGGCTCCCTAGAAGCCAAGCAGATGCCAGCACTGTGCTTTCTGTAAAGCCTGCAAATCTGTGAGCCAATTAAACCTCTTCTGTTAATAAATGACAAAGTCTCAGGGATTTCTTTATAGAAATGTAAAAAGGGACTTATACATACACCATTTTACATTCACACCAGCAATGTAAGAAGGATTCCATTCTTTAACATCCTTACCAACAATTTTTACTACCTTTATTTTTTGTTATGACCATCTTAGTGTGTATGCAGTGTTATGTTATGATGGTTTTTATTCACATTTCAGAACTACTAACTGCTCTTAACATCTTTTCATGTGTCTATTGACCATTTGTAAACCTTCTTTGGAGAAATATCTACTCAAATGTCCTACCCATTTTTTAATTGAGTTATTCACCTTTTAAAAATTCTTCACATAATTTGAGTACTAGACCATATATGATTTGAAAATTTTTTCCCATTTTGTGGATTTTCTTTTAACTTTATTGATGGTGCCCTTTGAAGCGTAAAAGTTTCTGATTTTGAGGAAGTCTATCTATTTTTTTTGTTTGGTCAGTTGTAATTTTGGTGTCATATAAGAAGCCTTTGCCAAACCTGAACATGAAGATATTTTCTTCTAAGATTTTTATAATTTTAGCTCTTACATTTAGGTCTTTGATTCGTTTTAAGTTTTGAGTATAGAGTGAAGAAGGGGTCCAACATCATTCTTTTCCATGAGGCTGTCCGAGCCTCATTTGTTGAAAAAAAAATTCTCTCTCCAATTAATTGTTTTGGCAACTTTGTCAAAAATTGATACATTGTAATAGCCAAGATTTGGAAAGAACCTAAATATTTATTGATGGGTGAATGGACTTTTTAAAATGTGGCGTATCAATATAATGGAATATTATTCAGCCTTAGAAAAGAAAACCCCACAATATGCAATGACATGGATGAAACTTGAAGACATTATGCTAAATAAAATATGCCAGTTATACAAGGACTAATACTGTACGATTCTACTTATAAGAGACACCTAGAAGACTCAAATTCATAGAAGTAGAGAGTAGAATAGTGGTTTTCAGGGATGTTATTAATAACAAGGAGTTGTGGGTCAATAGTTTGAGTTATATAAGATTAATAAATTCTAGAGATCTCCTGGGCATCACGCCTATAGTTAACAAATACTGTATTGTACACATAAAAATCTGTTTAAACTGTAGATTTCATGTTAAATGTTGTTACTACAATTTATAAAATTTCATCAGTCACATTTGTAGGAGTTTACTTCTGGATTCTCAGTTTTGCTCTACTGATCTCCCTGTCCATTTTTATGTCAATCCCACACTGTCTTTATTACTATAGCTTTGTTGTAAGTTTCGAAATTGGAAAATGTTAGTCTTTCAACTTCGTATTTGTTTTTCAACATTGCTTTGGGTGCTCTAGGTCCTTTATTCCATATAAATTTTATAATCAGCTCATTAATTTCTGCAAAAAATGATAGCTAGGACTTTGATAGGGATTGCATTGAATCTGTAGATCAATTTAGGAAGGATTGCTATCTTAACAATATTAAGTGTTTTGATCCATGAACATAAGAAGTTGTACCCTTTATGTAGGCTTCTTTAATTTTATGTAATGGTGGTTTGTAGTTTTTAGGGTACAAGTCTTACACTTGTTTTATTAAATTTGTTCTTAAGTATTTAATTCTAATGTATGCTATTATAAATTGAATTATTTTTAAAATTTTAAGAGTATTCATTGCAAGTGTGTACAAACACAGTTGATCTTTGTATATTTATCTTGTATGCTACCACATTGTTGAACTTGTTAGATTACTTAGTAGGTTAAGATTACTAGTAGTTTAGATTGCTTAGGATTTTCTGTGTACCAGATTGTGTCATCCTCAAATAGAGATAATTTTCCTTCTTCCATTTCTAGTCTATACGTTTTTCTTTTCTTTTTCTTGCCTAAATGCTCTGTCTAGAAACTCCAGTATAAAGTTAAATAGGAGTGATAAGAAATGGCATTATTATCTTCTTCTTATTTTAAGATAAATCAGTCTAGTCTTTCACAAGGATGGTGTAAGCTATAGGGTTCTTTTTGTAGATGCCTTTTAGCAGGTTGAGGACATTCCCTTCTATTCCTAGCTTTTTGAGTGTCTTATTATAAAAAAGTATTGAACTTTCTCAAAGCTTTTTCTATGGCTTTTGAGATGACTATGTTGGTTTTGTCTTTTATTCTATTAGTAAGGTTTATTACATTAATTTATTTTTAAACGTTAAATACCTAGCATTCTTGGGATAAATTCCACTTGGTCATGGTGTATAATCCTGTTTATATATTGCTAGATTCTGTTTGCTAGTAATTTGTTGAGCATTTTATTACTATATTTTTAAGAGATATTGGTCTGTAGTTTTATTTTCTTGCAATTTCTTTGTCTGGTTTTTGTATCACAGTACAACGTCTCATAGAATGGGTTGAGAAATTTTGTGACCTCTTCTATTTTTGGGAAAACTATGTGAATAATTGGCATTAATTATTATTCAAGTGTTTGTTAGAATTTGCCAATAAAGCCATTTTGGCCTAGGTCTGTCTTTGTGGAAGATGATTTTTAGGTGAATATTTTTGTCCATCTGTCATTTATTTTGATGTATGCATATTACAGAATAGTTATTCATGCTTGTTCCTAACTAGTTCTCTTAATTCCACTGATTGAAATGAGTCATATGATTCTACTGGCCCTAAATAAGAATTATGCTGCTTTTGATACGTTCTGAATTGATATTTAGAATTTATCTCTTCTAGGATTTTCTCTTTTATTCAGCTTACTGATTTCATGCTCTTTTCATTATTTTATCTTTAAAATAAATTTTAATGTCTTATAGTATGTTTCCCCTCATTACTCATCTAACAAATATTTATTGAGTGTAGACTATTAGCTAAGCACATGCACCGAAAATTCAGCAGTAAACAGAACTGACAAAACCCCTTGCCCTCAATGAGCTTACAAAAATAAAATATATAGTATGCTGAAACTATGATAATGACTACAGAGAAAAATAGTGATTGATGTCTGAGGGAAGAGGCTTGAAATATTATATAGGATATAGCTCACTGAAAAGATAGTATATGTGGTAAATACAAAAAGATGTGGGAAGGTAAACTGCCTAGATATTTGAAGTCAAAGCATTCCAGGAAGCAGTAACAGCAAGTGCAAAGGCGCTGAGGCTGGAATGTACAGAGTGCCCGCCGAGAGCACCCAGGAAAACAGTGTTTCTACGTTAAATGAGCGGTGGAGGAATAGGAGATGAGGAGTCTCATAACAAGGTTCAGATCATGTAGGTCACTGCAGGCCATCAGGATAATTTTGCTTTTATTTGCTAAAAGGTGGAAAGCCATTGAAAGATTTTGGTTAGGAAGGTGACATTGCATTTTGATAGGAATACATTGGAAGCTGTGCTGAGAACAGATTGAAAGAAGAAAGGATCAAAGTGTAAGGTTTATTACAAGGCTACTGCAATGATCCACATGAGGAACCTGCAGGGCTTGGACCAAAGGAGGTGGAAATAAGTGACTGGATCTTGAGTAAATTTAGAATGTAGTACCTCATTACTCCAAATGAAACTGAGAATTGTTTTAGAACGTCCTATATACCACTTCTAAAATGTGATTGAGATTTTAACTACTAATCTACGAATGTACCAAACTGGAATTAAGCCACTGAGTTTATAGATTAACTTCCAGGACATCTGTTACAATATGGTTTCTCTTGCATGAGCATTTGTCTCCATCTTCTTTTATGCACCATGGTAAAAGTTTGCTATTTTACTTATGTAGGTCCTATACGCTTTTTTAAGATCACATTTTTGCAGAAGAGTGTATGTGTATATTTGTTAACTGGCTTACTTGCAGAAGAGTGTATGTGTATATTTGTTATGGCTTATCCAGAGAAAAACTATTGACTTTTGTGTATTTATTTAATTCAATTCTTTTATCAGTTCTAATGATTTTCCAAAGTTTTTCAGTTTAATCTTCATATACTGAGACATTTATTCACCCATTTCCAATATTTAGTCATCTTACTTCTCTACCTGGGTGGTGAGTTTTGATTGGTAAACGTGATTTTGAATGAATCTTAACATGGGCAGTGGAGGGTGGATCTCAGTGTTGCATGTCAATGGGACTCCAGGTGTTGAGCAGCAGCTTGCAAACACCAGGTACTCATTATGTGGGCTTGGGTGTGAGGGCATGTGTGGGGAAGCAGGGAGGGATGGAATAGAAGTAAGTGATAATGAAGGGTGATGACACGGGAACTTAGAAAGATACTTAAAGCAAGCTTGGGTTCACTTGGGTTGACTTATAAAGGAACTTGGAATTTACCTAGACTGACAGCCATACTTTGTCTATGAGGAAAATAAGGTCCAAAGAATAGGAGAGAATTTTCCAAGGCCACACGATAAATAACTCAGCCTGGGCTAGAATATAGCCCAGGTCTCTTCACACTCTCACTTCACTGAATGGGGACCAACCTCACAGGTGAGGAGCTGAGTTAGTAAAACGTCAAGAAGCAATAGAAGGTCATTGGCCCCACTTTAGTTGAGGAGGAAATAGAACACTTTATGTTCACCACATCTCCACAGGGTGTTGGATCAGAGAGAGGAAGAGAGTAAGGACAGTATACCTAGCCATCAAGTACTTACCTTTCTCCAAGTAAATCATTGGACTTTGGAGAAATCCACTTATTTCCTGTGCTTCAGCTATTATCACCTTAAAAATATAGGGCCATTTAGATTGTAGGCTATATCCAGCCCACAGATGTGCTTTGATTTTTCTGTGTTTGAAAACAACTTTAATTATTTGATAGCATTTAAAAGTCACAAAATTTACATAAAATCTGGATTTCTGGCTTTTCTTAAAAACTGTGAAGATCTTGCAACACTGGCCCAACTTACTGCATGGTACCAATTGTGTGTGTAGAGAATTACCACCTACTATCTGCCATTATCCCCACTTGCTCACTTATTTAGGTGGCCCACCTTGCCCCTGTGAGATTCTCTAACATGATCTCACAATCTTCCTAGCTCTGATGTTCTGTGAGTCTGTAAGGTTCTGATTCTTGGCATGGTCCTGGCAAACACATCTCAAGCAAAGTTAATCCACATGTCTGTCCCTTCAAATACCTTCTCCTCTAAGTTGTCTGATTAGAGGAGACAACTTCTTGGCTGATTCTCCATCTATTGTCTTTGTACACATCCTTTTATGAAAGCCTGGCTGCTGGGTCTTGGCAGTATAATTCCAGAGCCTATGCCTGTCATGTGGATGTT
This sequence comes from Rhinopithecus roxellana, assembly GCF_007565055.1. NCBI lineage: Eukaryota > Metazoa > Chordata > Mammalia > Primates > Cercopithecidae > Rhinopithecus > Rhinopithecus roxellana. The sequence continues at coordinate 21,562,830 of NC_044565.1, read as the reverse complement.
CTCTATTTCTCTCCTAAGCTAAGTGGCCTGGCTTCTGCCCAGCATGGCTTAGGATGTGACAGACCCAGGTTCCCTGGCTCCCTTCCAGAACAAATGCCTCTGTTCTCTCTTTATACATTCATTTCACAAACTGCAGGATAATAAATGAATCCACAACAAATGGTGGCCATTGTATATCTAAAGAGGCAGGTGTTGACATTGGCTGCTCTGCTAGTTAGTGGCTCTTACAGTGGCAGAGAAAAAATAAGCAAACAGAACCCAGTATAAATTGACAGCACCCCAGGAACAGCCTGTCCAGGGTTCAGCTGGGGGAAAGTGAGATAGCTTAGAAGTAGGAAGGGGGCCGGGCGCGGTGGCTCAAGCCTGTAATCCCAGCACTTTGGGAGGCCGAGACGGGCGGATCACGAGGTCAGGAGATCGAGACCATCCTGGCTAACACGGTGAAACCCCGTCTCTACTAAAAATACAAAAAACTAGCCGGGCGAGGTGGCAGGCGCCTGTAGTCCCAGCGACTCCGGAGGCTGAGGCAGGAGAATGACGTGAACCCGGGAGGCGGAGCTTGCAGTGAGCTGAGATCCGGCCACTGCACTCCAGCCCGGGCGACAGAGCGAGACTCCGTCTCAAAAAAAAAAAAAAAAAAAAAAAAAAAGTAGGCAGGCAGGAAGAAGTCATGCTGAAGCCAATATGAGAGTCCCAAGAGCATTGTCAATTATTACAAACAGTCTGAAAAGGTGTAAGAGTCTTAGAAGCAGCCAGGCCAAAGCAGGAGAGTAGAAAACATATCCATCAGAGCACTTTTCACAGTGAGAGGGAATACGGTTATTGAATACAGTCTACAGTGATGTAACAGACCATGAGAAGCAAAGATCAGTCATAAAGCTAAGACACAAGAAGTAGGCACAACATAGGGCCACCTAAAAAACAGGTCAGGCTCTCAACTAAAGCCCCAGAATCACAGGTCCTCTATGGGAAAATGACAAACAGAGGTGCCAAATGGCCTAATCCTCCCCAAAATCTAAATCCAGCTAGAAGAATGGTTGGTTAGGCAGACTCAATGGGACTGGGCACATTGGCAGAGTTAGAGCCTGCTGTCATCAACCCAGAGCTCCTCACCTCCAAGTCTTTGATCATTAGGGACACAGTGTCCAAGACTAGACTTTGTGTGGGCACATCTTGCTGTGGCTGAACAAGGTGTTGCTACCCTCAGAGTCCAAATGGGTTTTCTTTGGTTTGGGAATTTAGTGGGCTTCTCTGTGAGTGATCTTCGTGGGCAGCCAGGAGGAGCTGGGGAAAACTGGAATTCACAGCTGGTAGTTTACTAAGTTTCCAAGTCAAAGTTCTACAAGGGGAAACCTACCATCTAAGCTGTAAATCATAGAGACTGCAGCTGTGCTTCCCTAGTCCAGGTTCAGAGAGATGACTTATATGGTACATGTGAGTTCTCTGACTCCCTCTGCTCCTAATGGTTCTGTTGCTTGTGTGTGCCTGCCAAGCATGGAGCACCAGCAAACAGGAAGCAGGGGAATTAATCATGTTGAACTTGAAGAACACTGTTTTCAACCCTAATGTTTGTCTTAGGAACCCTGCCACCCTCTAAGAAACAAGCTTGAGCTGTTCCACTCTGCTTTATTTCCCAGGGGTAGAGCTACCAGGTAGATGAGCAAAATCAAGGTATAATTTCATAACCCCTCACTTGGAAAGCTATGGCCCCATCCTATGTGACAACAGAATGCCAGATAAGAAAAGATTCAAGGAAAGAAGAGAGCGGCCAGAAAGAGAATAAATCCAACAGAATTTATTGAGTGCCCTTTAGGTATCAGGCCCTGTTAGGAGATTAGGTTACAAAGGTGAATAAGACATGGATTTCCCCTGCCCTTGGGGAGCTCTCAAGGGGTCAGGACAGACAGACATGTGCACATATAATAACAATTTAGTATGATGAGGGCTAAAGGGGAGGTAAGACTTAGCTCTTCCAAGGCAGTGAGGATGGAAGTGAAGTGGAGGCAAAGTGGGAGGTAGAAGCTTTCACAGAGAAAGCTCCATTTGAGGTGATCCTTAAAATTGAAGTATAAGCTTCTCTGGGAATGAGGGGAAAAGAGGAGCATTAGGCATCCCAGGTTAGACGCAAATTCATGTCCAAAGGATCAGAAGTCTGAAAATAGCCCTATGCCAGAGTAAAAAATACATTATATCTTGTGTGCTGATTGTTGGCAGTTTGATAGCGTGGCTAAGCCTCAACTTGGCACAAATTCCGTGACTTCTTGTCTTAAATATATTATATTCCTAAACTGATTTGATACACTTTCCTCCCCAAAACTATTCACATCACTGGACTCTCCTCATGAATGGCATCACAATCTTCCAATTGCCTGAACAGAACCTGGTTTACCCTTACATCCGCACTTACTTACCATCAAACCCCCAAGTTGTACGATTTTTATCTGCTTCTGGTCTATCAAGCCTTCCCCTCCTCCTCACAGTCTCTACTGTTATGAATTAAGCTCTGAGCTGCATCTTTACTTGTGTGAATCCCTCCAATAACTTTCTAACTCAACTACCTGTCCAGAGTCTGTGCCAAACTTAATTTTCCCTCTATATAGAAGCCTGACTTATGTTCATGAGATGAAAATCTAGTGTGTCTTTCCCAGGCTTAAAACCTTCCTGATCTCACCCTAGTTTTCAGGAGAGATAGACTACAACTCTTCATCACAAAATACAATTCACCATCTGACCTTTCCTCTTTTTCAGCCATCCTCCCCAATTCCTTCTAATGGTAAAAAAAAAAAAAAAAAAAAAAAAAAAAAAAGAAAAATGCTGGAAATGTGATACTCTTTTTATTGTTGTGCCTCCATCTGAAATGCCTTCTATGTTTCATCATTCAGATAACTCCTAACCCTCCTTCAAAAAGCATCTCAGGTTTCTCCATCTCTAAAAAATCATTCCTGAAACTACAGCATGCATTGGATATCTTTAGTGCTTGGCCACATAATCCTGCAGTCGATGACTTCATTACTAGACTGTCTTCCCTGAAAGGATAGAATTTGCAGGTCAAGTCCGATCACTTATCAAACTGGATGTCTTCTATACTTGACATGATGCCTGGGCACAAAAGAGCCTAATTGTTGAATGAATGAATGAATGAATAAAATGTTTAAATAAACAAATGGCTCAATCACTTCATCATCAGTCAATCTACTGCTGCCCAAGGTCTCTGGCTAAACTCTCTATTAGTGGAAACTTACCCTGGGACATTTATAAGGAACTTGGAGAGCCAGCTGAATCAAATACAATCAAATTACTAATCAATTAATTCACTTCTCTGTTCTCTAAAATTAGGAGCATGTGAATGAATATGTATAAACATGTGTAATTATAGATACTTATGCACATAAATTACTGGCAGGGCTCTTGGTGTTATGCTCACAGAAGCAAGATGTTTATTTTCACCTGTCTTCATTGTAGAGCTGCCTCTGGAGCATCCTACTCAAAAGCAAAGTGGCTAAACACTCCTCCAATGTTATGACTTACTCATTGCCTGTTCTTTGATATTCTACTCTAAAAAGCATCAGAATTCCCCAGTGACATTCCTGGGTGGGATAGACTTATGGGATAAGAGGAGATGAAATGTGATATTGCTGGCTTTGAAAGTTTTTTCATATCCCCAGGAAGTTTGGTGTTCCTCTCGTCGGTCTTCTTTTCAAAGGATTAGTTGGTGATACTTACCAAGTTCTCCATTCCTTTGATTTTTAAAAAGAAGAAAGACTTTTTTTCCTTGTGTTATCATGTGGACAGGCTGAAATTAGTCAATTCTATTTCTAAAAATGCTCTCAAGACACTCACATCATGTGTTAAACCTCAATGTGGATCATTCATTGTGGTTCTGCGTTCACATTTGTTGTAGTCCCCTGACCACGAGCGAGATTTCGGGCAAATCTATCAGACTGATGGTAAGAGTCTCTGCAAACTCTGTGTCTTAAATGTTGGGGAAGCACGTCTGTAAAACCTTTGTGGGAAACCATAATGTGAAAAGAACAAGCTTTTGAAACCAAAAAAAAAAAAAATACTGGTTCAAACATCAGCTGCAATGTTTACTAGTTGTATAAACTTGAGCAAATTGATTAATTTTCTGAGCCTCTGCCTTCTAATATATAATAAGTAAAAAGTATTTCATAAACTGGTTAAAAGATTAAACACAATACCATAGGTAAAACATGCTATTGCTTTTAAACATCTAGCAAAATGCCTAATATTTAGTGAGCAACTAGTGACTGTCTCTTCTTCTATCTCAGGTGATGACTACACTAATAGGGAGTTGTTGTTCAATGGGTACAAAGTTCCAGTTAGGCTAGATAAATAAATTACAGAAACATTATTCATTATGGTGTCTGTAGTTAATACAGTATTGTGATCATCAAAAATTGTTAAAAAATAGATTTCATATTGTATTTTTAACACACACAGAAAAAGAAATTCTAGAAGGTGATGGATATGTTTATTGTCTTGATTGCAATTATGGTATCACAGGTATTTGCATATGTTTAAACTCAAAAAAAATTATACACATTAAATATGTGAAGTTGTTTTTATACCAATTATACCTCAATAAAGCTATTTTAAAAAAGATAACATATCTTTAGTGAGTATTTGATTAAGTCCTCAAATTCTCAATTCCTGGATTTAAGTGAACTGTTGAAAGAGAATAAGATCTATTTTATACAAAATGTAGTCTCATACAAATACCAAAACTTCCACATAAAAATCAAGTACTAATAAGCATCAGCCAATTAGTCTACAAGAGAACTTATGACATGCTGTTTCTTGGTTATGAGCTTTCTTCAGTTCACAACGATACAATTTCTTTCATTGTGTAAATGGTAGGCAATCCCATAGTAGACTCATCTCATGTTTGCAAAGGTGAAGGTGACTTACAACTGACTACTGACCTCCTATGTTAGTTAAAGGTCAATAGAAATTCAAAGGAAAACTATGGTAGTACATGAGTTTATTAGGGACTGTAATTCAGTATTCTGCTAAGTCTTTCTGCTCTGCAATTATTGGCAATTATGTGAAAATCCCTAATGTCAATATATGCTTGGAGATCTTTGATAATACAATAAGACAAGATTGTTGATGCATCATCAATGTTGTCTTCAGTAGGTTATGGATTTCATTTGTTTACATTCTTGCTTTTTAATTTTGAAACACTATGAGCTTTGTTTTATCATTATCAATTATGTTTGTTGGTGGTTATTTCCTAAATATACCTTGTATAGTGATATACATGTTTGTCAAAATATTTTGCTGATTATTCAGATAAATAGGCTTCATATTTATTTTTTAGGTAAAAGATGAGGTATCACTCCTGCTTACCACCATCGCTACAAGATGGATACATAATTTCCCCAAAAATTTTCATCTACAGTAAAATCTCTTTACAATTAAACAAAAAAACTCTTATTTTGAAACTGAGGAAAATTAAAAGGTCATGATTATATTTTGCCTTGTATATAATCCTCTGATGAAAAGTTTAAGAGCAGTTGGCCAATAGGGTGCCCATTATCTTTGGAAATAACTAGGAAATTGGCCAATTTATATTTTCTTCAGCATGAGAATTAATTTCTCATGGGCTCCTAATGAGTTTACATTACTATTCGGGGAGCAATTATGCCATTCAGTGATTTATAGAATCCTCCCTGAGAACCTGAAAGAGAACAGGCTATCTATGATTATGAACTCATAAAGGATTTTACTCCTGCAGTATCAATCTAGTTATATTTATGGTTCATCAGGTGATCATTTAAACCCCCAGCAAGAGGCAGCAGAACTATTTGATTAGCTACTGTTCCAAAATAAACTTGAAAAATAGTGGTTCTATGTCAGTCAACCCCAGCAAAGGAAGCTGTAGGGTCAAACACCTGTTCAACTCAAATGTCCTTTAGGATTTTGTGTATGTGTGAACTGAGATGTAACTTTTCAGTAGTAAACTGCTCTCTCAGATACCACAGGTTATATTGATTTCCCATTAGTAAACCCCATAGCATAAAAGAGAGACCTAGAGGACACGTTTATAAAGAGTTAAGGCTACTATTTTGTCACAAAATCATAGGCTGTTGTCACAAAATCATAGGCTGTTACAGCTATAAGAAGTCTTGGAGTTTATTTAATCTAAGCTTCATATACATATATATATGTGTGTATATATATATATATATATGTATATATATATATATATATAAAACCCTGGAGAACCACAACCTAGAGAAGTAAGGCAACCCAGCTGGCTCATAATATAAATTAGTAAATTGTCCAATCACCTATTCCATTTATTGTTTAATGTACAAAACATTATCCTGCCAGGAGTGTAGCTCATACCTGTAATCCCAGCACTTTGGGAGGCCAAGGCAGAAGGATTGCTTGAGTCCAGGAGTTTTAGACAAGTCCAGGCAACACAGTGAAACCCTCCCTGTCTCTACAAAAAAAAAAAAAAAATTTAAATATTTGCCAGGTATAGTGGTGCATCCTGTATTCCCAGCTATTTGGGAAGCTGAGGCACTGGAGCCCAGGAGATTGAGACTGCAGTGAACTGTGTCCAGCCTAGGCAACACAATGAGGCCATATCTCGAAGAAAAAAAAATATTATCCTAAGGTCTCTGCTTAACTCTCATGTCCATTGTGTCTTCTTTTTTGATTCCCTTATTATTATATTCTTTAATCAAGGCCCAGAATTTTTCTGCTTTATATTCTTTCATCTGGAATATACTTACATCATTTTTCCTCCTAGTGAATTCCTATTCCTCCTTCAAAATCCAATTTATAAATAAGTTCTTCTAAAATATCATCTTTGAACATCACCCTGTATCAGTCCAACATTGCTGTGGAAAGAAAAATATCTATATCTAACTGGCATACAACAATGACCATTTATTTCTTGCTCATCAGTTTGGAACTTGACTGATCTAAACTGAATTTAGAGAGGTAATTTTGCTTCAAGCTACAGATCTGTGGGTCTACATCTTGTGTCTTCAAGTCTCTCATCTTCCTGAGAAACTTGTTGGGAACTGGAGCAAAGGTGACTTGCTATGTTTTAGCAAAGAGACTGGTGGCATTTTGCCCTTGCCCTAGAGATTTGTGGAACTTCAAACTTGAGAGAGATGATTTAGGGTATTTAGAAGAAGAAATTTCTAAGCATCAAAGCATTCAAGATGTGACTTGGATGCTGTTAAAGGTATTTAGTTTTAAAAGGGAAACGGAGCATAAAAGTTTGGGAAATTTGCAGCCTGACAATGTGATAGAAAAGAAAATCCCACTTTCTGAGGAGAAATTCAAGGTGGCTGCAGAAATTTGCATAAGTAACGAGGAGCCAAATGTTAATCCCCAAGACAATGGGGAAAGTGTCTCCAGGGCATGTCAGAGGTCTTCACAGCAGCCCCTCCCATCACAGGGTCAGAGGCCTACAAGGAAGAAGTGGTTTTGTGCGCTGGTCCCAGGGTCCCCATGCTGTATACAATCTAGGGACTTGGTGCCCTGTGTCCCAGCCACCACAGCCATGTCTGAAAGGAGCCAACACAGAGTTTGCACCACGGCTTCAGAGGGTGAAAGCCTCAAGCCTTGGCAGCTTCCACGTGGTGTTGAGCTTGCCAGTACAAAGAAGTCAAGAATTGGCATTTGGGAACCTCCACCTAGATTTCAGAGGATGTATGGAAACACCTGGATGTCCAGATAGAAGTCTGCTGCAGGGGCAGGGCTGTCATGGAGAACCTCTGCTAGGGCAGTGCAGAAGGGAAATGTGGGGTCAGAGTTCCCACACAGAGTCTCTACTGGGGCACTGCCTAATGGAGCTGTGAGAAGAGGGTCACTTTCCCCCAGACCCTAGAATGGTAGATCCACTGACAGCTTGCACCGTGTACCTCAAAAGGCTGCAGACACTCAATGCCAGCTCATGAATGCAGCCAGGAGGGAGGCTGTACCCTGCAAAGCCACAGGGACAGAGCTGCCCAAGACCATGGGAACCCACCTCTTGCATCAGCATGACCTGGATGTGAGACATGGAGTAAAGGAAATCATTTTGGAGCTTTAAGATATGACTGCCCCATTGGATTTTGGAGTTGCATGGGGCCTGTAGCCCCTTTGTTCTGAACAATTTCTCCCATTTGGAATGGCTGTATTCACCCAATGCCTGTACCCCCATTGTACCTAGGAAGTAACTAACTTGCTTTTGATTTTATAGGCTCGTAGGCAGAAGAGACTTGCCTTGTCTCGGGTAAGACTTTAGACTGTGGACTTTTAAGTTAATGCTGAAATGAGTTAAGCCTTTGGGGGACTGTTGGGAAGGCATGATTGGTTTTGGTATGTGAGGATGTGAGATTTGGGAGGGGCCAGGGGCAGAATGATTTGGTTTGGCTGTGTTGCCACCAAAATCTTACCTTGAATTCCCATGTGTTGTAGGAGGGAGCCAGTGGGAGATAATTGAATCATGGGGGCAGGTTTTTCCCAGGCTGTTCTTGTGATAGTGAATAAGTCTCATGAGATCTGATGGTTCTGTAAGGGAGAGTTGCCTTGCACAAGCTCTTCCTTTGTCTGCTACCATCTATGTAAGACATGACTTGCTCCTCCTTGCCTTCCACCATGATTGTCAGGCTTCCCCAGTCATGTGGAACAGTAAGTCCATTTAAACCTCTCTCTTTTGTAAATTGCCCCAGTCTCTGGTGTGTCTTTATCAGCAGCATGAAAATAGACTAATACACAAAGCTCACAAAATTAGAGTTGAGACTCAAACCCAAGGCTAATTCCAAAGAATCTTATTTTCTTCACTATATTGTAATCTTTCTTATTTGATTAGGAGCTCAAGCAAGACATTAATCTGATTTGCCTGCCATTAGCCCATAACTAGGGCAGTGCCTGGTACGTAGTAAGAACTAAATACTCATTTACTGAATTGAATTACTCCAAGTCTCATTTGTCTTTCCACCCTTATATCTCACTTCTCTAGATAAACTCTCCACTCAGGAGGACCAACAAGTGCTAAATTATCATATGCCTCTGCCCTTCTTCATGCCATTTCTAATTCTCAATTATTCAAGCATTAATACCCTATCACTCATCTAAAACATTCACCCATCCCTATGTTATACAGACAAAACCTAGGAGGCTAGATTGTGAAATACATTGTTATATTTGACTCTGTGTATGGCTGGAGTGAGCTGGACCATGATATCTGTGCTTCCACTGAGTGCCCAGAGGCTTTTATTGAATTCATCTTGTCTATTAAGTGAAAAGGGATGATCTAGGGTGAAAAGCATGTTTTATTTATATCATAATCATTCTTTCCAGGATGGTAGTCATAAGGACTAGAATGACACACCATATTTCATAAATATGGAAGTTTTGCCATAATAGAAAAATTCCTGTATTAAATTAAAAATCTGCATTCTGTGCTAACTCATTCATTATCTCAACATTGCCTCCTCTCACTAATCACCTCCCCTCTCAGTTGTGTTGTCTGTTAAACTGAGGAGTTGCATGCTCCCCAATGGAGAGAATTAAATTCTCTATGTCAAAGAAGCTATTAGTAGTAAGCAAATATATTTGGAAAATGTAAAACTCACTAGTTATTAAAGAAACACAAATTATATGTGTCTTCATATTTACAAATAAAGAGGTTAAATATAATGTATACTGTATTTATATGCTGTATTTTTAAAGTATTATTTAATGTCAAATAAATTTTAAAAGGACAAATAAATTTTTAATTTTAAAACTCATATTCTCATAATGGCAAAGGAGAATGCAAACTGAACATGACTGTAAAAAATAATTTGGTAACATAATTCAAAAGAAATGTGTCCTATGAATGAAGATATTTCCTAAAGAAGAAAGCATAAGAATAATCTATACAATATGTGAAAATTAATTATGTTAACTCAGCATATCATTTAACATAGACCATTACCCAGGCATAAAAAGTATAACTCTATAGCACATGGAAAACTATAGAGTATAGAGCAACTATATCCAGCAATTTCAAATGTAAAACAAGTAAAACAAAAAATTATAACTACTTATACAATTAGGTAAAATGTATGCTTTATGGTTGACTAAGTGCTATAAAATTATTCTGAAATTGAAGTGGCTGAAATGAATAAAGGTTAATTTCTCACTCATATCGTAGTCCAATTAAGGTCAGCAAGGAATTCTGGGTGTTGTCTGCTCCACACAGTGATTTAGGAACCCCATATTCTTCCAACTAGTGGCTCTACCACTTCCTAGAACCTCATTTTCTAGATCCTCCTTCTTTGGAAGGCAGACATAGAAAGTGAGAGCGTGAAGAGGCTTACCTGCTCTTAACTGCCCCCACCTATAACGATAAACATGGCTTCTGCTCATGGACATTCCCAAAAACAAGTCACATGTCCCCCAGCCCCAACTTGATAAAGGGGACTATAAGATATAATATATGTGCGTGCCCAGGAAGAAGTGAAAGTGGGTCTGGTGAGCTTATGGCCAGTCTGTGCCACAATAGGTAAATAAATGGATAGGGAAAAGATGTAAAAATGAAAAAGAGTTTATAAAGAGATAGGTTTACTTGCTAAGTAAAAGGTTAATTTACTTAAAGAATAGACAATTTAGGCCAGGGATGGTGGCTCATACCCGTAATTCCAGTACTCTAGGAGGCTTAAGTGGGTGGACTGCTTGAGGCCAGAAATTCTAGACCAGCCTGGCCAACATAGTGAAACCCCATCACTACTAAAAACATTAGCTAGGCATACTGGTGCATGCCTGTAATCCCAGCTACTTGGGAGGCTGAGACAAGAGAATTGCTTAAACCTGGGAGGTGGAAGTTGCAGGGAGCCGAGATCATGCCACTGCACTCCAGCCCAGGAGTATGTAAAAGATATAAGTGTATAGAATAAAAATCAGCTTAAAATACTAGAATTAGGTTAAATAATGTTTAAGGCCAATTCCATCTCTAATAGCCAACAATTGGTAATTGCAGCATATTGAGATTTTATAATACAATCTCATCTTTGTCCATACTTTTTCATGTCTTCTAAAAATCTGGACCTCAAGAAATATGGTCTAAATTTTGCAGAGTATTTAATGGGAGATCTAAAGCCTGGGCACTCTCTAATAGGATAGAAAAAATTAATTAAGCTCCATATGCAATTATAACTTTGCTGGTTATTAAGAATGATGAGAATTATACAGCTATGATCACTGGCAGTGCTATTAATGGGTTTCTTGATGACATAACATTTGTTTAATGGAAGTGTTTCCTTTTATGTACAAGTGCCATCTGAGGGCAATTTGTCATTGTTATTAATTTAAGATCATTTGATCTGTCACTCAATCCTGCATCTAATTAAAAAGGGGAGGATGGCATAAGCTTCCACCTCAGATCCCTGCCAGGCAGAGAAATTTAATAATGAAAATAAAATTGGGACAAACATCAAAGTATTTTTAAAGGGTCAGGCCCCTAAAATAACACAAAAGACCAGAAGCATAGTACAAAGATAAAACTGATTTTTTTTCCTTCCAGAAAGATGAAATGTATGCAGTTTGGGTCATTAGAGATAAAAATTCTTTGCACACAAATTAAAGTGATTATTTCTTTCTTATAACGAAATGATGAGAGTTACTGAATGTTTTTCACATGGGCACTGCTGCCAAGCAGTAATGAACACACTGGAACAATCACATTTGAACAGGATTTGTAGCACAAAGGTGATTATATCTGTTTTCTGGGGCTGGCATAAGAAAATGACACAGATTGGATAGCTTAAGGCACAGAAGTTTATTTTCTCATAGTTTTGGGGGCTGGAAGTCCAATATCAAGGTGTTGGCAGTTTTCATTTCTCCTGAGGCCTATCTCCTTGACTTGCCTTCTTACTGTGCCCTCATGTGGCTTTTTCTTTCATCCCTGCTGGCTTTATCTCTTTTTTAGGGACATTGGTCATATCAGATTAGGACTCTATCATTATGACCTCATTTAACTGTAATTACCTCTTTCAAGGTCCTGTATTCCAAATACAGTCACCTTGGGGATTAGGGCTCCAACATAGGAAATGGGAAGTGGGGAGAAACAATTCAGTCCCTAACAGTGATCATATTAACTTTTTAATTCCAAACACAGATGAAATGAAACACATCTCCAAAATCCAGGCTTCCATTTCACACTGAATCTAGAAGGAAAGACAGGCAAAATAAATATGTCCTCTCTCTCCTGCAAAAAAGTGTATCCCCTGTAATAATGACTGCTTTTCTACCACACTTTTTCAGCTTGTGCCTCCCATTTTGCAGATGAAAGGATCTAGGAGAGAGGTTTGTTAACCTCTCCAAAGTCACACAGTCACTACATTTCTATTCAAATTCTTCTTATTCCTGTTACCATTGTCCTATACTATAGTATATATTGTCATCCTTGTACTATAATCTGTAAGATTTAGGACTGTGGTAAGCACAGAGGTACTCAGGAGACAGAGAGGGATTAGGAGAGACAGCGTGGAGGCCAGCTCTATGTGCCCTGCAGCCACATCCCTGACTAAGGAGGCAGTAAAACAGTTCCCAGATGAAAAGTGCAAGTGAAGTGCAAGAGCCCCATGGATGCTGATCCAGTTAACCAGACCCCTGACATAGGAGAAGATGTAGATGTAAGGGCAGACAGAGGAGGGCAAATCTGACACATTGATTGAGATACCCATGGTTGAACCAGAAAGAAATGCTGAGGCTGTAAGATTAAATGGGACCCATTAAACTGTGTGCATTACTGACAGGGATCTAAAAGTAAATGACAAGGTGAAAGAATGAAAGAAGACAGTGGAGAGGGTGAAGAAGATGGGCAGTATACCAAGAAAAAGCTTTTGAGTTCCTCCTCTTACTACCTTACACAAAAGGCAGTATGGCATACATTTGAGAACATAGTATCAGATCCATACCACATGGGCCAAGGTCTGGTTCACCCACTTCCTGGTTGGGTGAGTCTGGGAAAACTAACATCCTGTGACTTTGACTCCTTTTTATCCTGTGCCTTCCTTCCTTATAAAAGAACCAATAATAGTATCTCTTCATAGGATTGTTAAAAGGATTCAGAGAAATAATACAGGGAAATCAGTCAGTAAATGCACAGTAGATGTTTCCTACTTATTACGAGCTTCCTAGCACTGGGCACAAGCTTTCAACTCTGTTTCAAGCTCTTCATCTGTAAAATGGAGAAAACCATACTTTTTCAAAAGGTTGCTGTGATAAATATTTTTGCTTGTATAACTTTATTTATATATGTATTTAGTAAAAGTACATACATAAAATTATAAATAATTTACATATAAACATAATGTTAACGTTATAGTGTATATACTATTTATATATAATTATGGATAATTCTATTTGAATGTTTATATATACACATATACATCAAATTTATCATTTGCTGATATACTTAGAAGTAATAGTAGTAACATACCAAAAGGTAGCTACCAAAGGGGAAAGGATGGGAGTGGTCCTCCCCAGGTGTTCATAATAATGGGATGCATTGTTTGCAGAGAATTCTAACAATAATAAAACCAACCAAGAGTTAATTTATATTCTGTTATAACCATGTCCTGTGTATTAGTCTGTTCTCACACTGCTAACAAAGACATACCCAAGACTGGGTAATTTATAAAGGAAAGAGGTTTAATTGACTCACAGTTTCACTTGGCTGGAGAGGCCTCACAATCATGGCAGAACGTGAATGAGGAGCAAAGTCACGTCTCACATGGCAGCAGGCAAGAGAGCTTGTGCAGGGGAACTCCCTTTTATAAAACCATGAGACCTCATGAGACTTATTCATTACCACAAGAACAGTATGGCAGAAACCACCCCCATGATTCCATTATCTCTGCTTGGTTCCATCCTTGACACATGGGGATTATTACAAATCAAGGTGAGATTTGGGTGTGGACACAGCCAAACCATATTACCCTAGCAATTCTAAACAATATCACTGATACAATACTTCTCTCCACTGTAGCAGACCACTTCCAGAACCCCATCATCTCCCCCAGCCTTCCCACCCCTGCCCCTGCTTCAGAGATGCTCTGTATATATCTAATACTCTGGTCAGTGGAATGAACCAAGTAGACCCTAGACAAGTACAAGCTTAACATATATCCAGTGGTAAAAACAGCTACTTGATTGAGAATTTCTTATATGTGTGAAGTACTTACTTCTGGAATGCCCAGAGGAAGAGTCACTAATTTGCTATTGTCAAGGTTGAGTCGCCCTGATTGAGATGCGACTCGAGTTCACTGTGTGCCTGCTGTCAATGAGCTATCAGCCCTGGCTGCCATGAGAATCACCCAGGGAGCTACAGAAAGGATCAATATCCATGCCCCACTTTAGGCCTTTTAAAGTGGAATTTCTGAGGGAATGATGTCTGGTCACTGGTACCGTTGAAAATCTGCTCAAGTAATTTTACCAGGTAGCCAGGCATGGGAAGGGCTGAGCCAGGTGATATGGCATGATAATCCTGGCATTAAACTCACAGGTCTAATGGGGTCACCTCTCTGTGTCTCATTTTCTCATCTATAAAAAGAGAATAAGAGAACCCATCTCAGAATGTTATTGTGATGGATAAAAGAGATAAACTATACAAGGCATTTAGAACAGTGCTTGATGCCCAACAAGAATTTAATAAATGCAGGCTGTTATAATCATAACAGCACTTTTGCACATGGCCCTGTCGGGGAGCTCTCACTGTCCATTACAGACATGAGCAAACAGGTTCAGAAAACTTCGTTGTTTGTCCAATCACAGATCTTGTAAGTGAAAAAGCAAGAAATTGATTCTAAACTTAGCGCTCAACAGTAATTTGTATGACACCCAGATACTTTGGTCTTTATTGAGCACCTACTTGAATACAGTTTGGCATTTAAATGCCTACTGAATACAGAGTTTGACATATGACTGTAAAGTCTTCTCTCACAATTATTAACCATTACTTGCCTATCACATATTTCTAGTCCGCACCACACTTTACACCCAGGCCAATAGGATCCTGCCTGGGCCCCCAACTCAGGGCGCATCATTAAAATATTTTCTAAGACCTCCCTCTGAGAGGGCCAGATCTGGACAGCTAGGTGGGGCACCCCGAGCTCAATTAGCTCCCGAGTGGACTCCTGTTCCAACTTGGAGCCCATCACTTCCAATGTCTTGTTTGGTTTTCCTTCAGTGGAATTGCATAAGATTGGGTTGCCAGATGGAGCCAACATGCTGATAAGGGGTGACTCAAATTGTTTATATATTTAAGAATCCCACAAAAATATTGGCTTGTTCATATACACTCTAGAGGCATCCCTAAAATGTACTGTACCTAAAATGTACCATGATCAAAAAAGGTACATTTTCAGCTGGAACAAGCAAATGTTTTCATGGGAGCCATTGATTCGTGCATTTTCCTAAGTCTACAGGTTTTCTATTTACATAAGTCAAAGAAAACAATTCAACAAACATATGGATATTCAGGAAGAGAGTCATAGTGCCAGGTGGAAAGAAGAGTAAGAGGTAAACAGTAAATACAAAAAGATATTCGTGAATCTCATTCAAAAGACATATTCCTGCATTCTATGACCTCCTAGGCCAGGGGGTAGACAAGTAGAGAGTATCTGGATTTATACACCATATCTGTGCCCACTTAATATCTGAAACTCAGTTTTCTCAGCTGTAATATAAGGCTAATAACAGTACCCACTGGATAGAATTGTTGAGGGGAATAAATGAGATTAATAGGTAGTCAATAGCCCAACGCAATGTAACTTAGTAACATAATACTAATTGTACTAATAGTTACATTAGTAACATTGTCAATACTCCTTAAATGTTGGCCTCAAAGCAGTTTATAATCAGTGCCAGGAGAAAGCTACAAACAGTCTATGCAAGGAACAACTAGAAGAGAAAAACAATTCCCTGGGAAAATATGGAATTGAAAGAGTTGCTCCCAACCTGGCCTTAGAAGGAAAAGTGTAGCTTGTCCAAATCATGAATAAGAATTTGGGGGTGGGGATGAGGGACGAGCAAAGAGAAAGTCCACAGGGACTACCAGGAGCCATGAGGGGCAGAGTGGCAGGTGGACAGCCGAGTGAAGGTTTTAAGTGGTAGGCTAGTGATAAGCCTTAAAACCTATCCCAGAAATCCACAGACAAGCCTTTCGATCTTTCCTGATAAGTCTTCAATAACCACTGCTGGCATGATGTTTGGTTAATGAATTTTGACAGCTGCCATGTATGTGAGCAGCAAAAAAATTACATTTGCAACACCAAAAACAGGCATCACTGACCAAAAAGCAGTCCAGCCTCTAGGTGACAGGTGAACCACTTAATAACTAGACAACAGATAAAAGAAGGAAGAAAGGCATCACCTTAGTCCAGGCCTGAGAGCTGATGAAATTCTAGGCTGTATCTGCACTCCACAGCCTCACTTTTGTCACCTTTTGGTGCCTTCTCCAGCTCCTATTGTTGGTCCCACAGGTGCCCCTCAGCAGCAGGCCTGGCCCTGGCCTTGTTTGCAAGCCAGTTCTGTCAGACACAGTGTGCTTAGCAGCAGCAGCAGCAGCAGGATCTGATGGGGCTTAGAGTCAAGTCAAAGCCCTACCATCAGACGTGGAATGTCAGTCCAGCCCTTGAGGTTCTATGTGGATATCTGGCTTAAAGTGTCGGGTACATCCTGGATAGCCTCTTGTGAGGTATCCTCACCTGCCCCCACCTGTCTCACCTTCTGAGTCCACAGCTTCTGTGCAGTTCCCCTTTCCAGTCAGTCAGTTCCCCTCTAAAATGGTGGTGCTCCCCTGATCTCTGTTTGGACTCTGGGTTTGAAGCCCCACCAACTCTGGGCACTGTCCTCCCACCTGGTAAGCGGGGACAATCATATATGGACAGATACCACATACTCACGACTGCATAGCTCCTAACTCTTCTGCTGTCCTCTGGATAAAAGTGGCAAAAGAACTCGAGAGGACCTGTTTATACAACTAAAGAGACCTTCTCTGTTCTAAACTACTCAATCGAACTTGGTCTATGGGTGAGGATTCAACAAAAGTTGTGGGAATCATTTGCCCATTATTACATGATATAGCAACAATATCTGATTCTCTACCATGCTCGGAGGAGAATTCATTCCAAGTAGAGCTAAAAATCAGGATGCTTCTCAGCCTCTTATTTCCTATTCTAGCTGAGATC
The DNA here is from genome assembly GCF_007565055.1 of Rhinopithecus roxellana. Lineage (NCBI taxonomy): Eukaryota > Metazoa > Chordata > Mammalia > Primates > Cercopithecidae > Rhinopithecus > Rhinopithecus roxellana. Next base: position 21,545,623 of record NC_044565.1, on the reverse strand, counting down.
TTTATTCAGCAGCTCCTGCCAGGGGATTAAATCAGGATCAATGACTGTCCACCATGGCAGTACATTAGAATCCTCTGGGAACTTTTGAAACCGGTATACTCAGACCAATTACAATAGACTCTGTTGGGGTAGGTGGATAGGGAACTAGGCTCCGTAGCTGAATAAGCTCCCCAGGTGATTTAAGTGCAGCCAAGACTAAAAACCCCTGTCTGAGGTAGAGCAGACAGCAACCTCTGGAAGTGGCATCCTGTTCCATCACCCAATACCCCTGATCGGAGACTGTAAACCTATCCTCCTGTAACTTGGGGGAGTGGTGGAGTGAACCCCTACCCACATAATTAATAATAATAGATAATAATGCTCTTAAGAGAAGCAATCAAATGAGTACCACTCTGTTCAAGGATGTGAGCAAAGTCTCTGGTAGCAAAGAATGTACCAGGTCCTAGGGCTCTGAAGGGCAGACTCAGGCAGTGAAAAGGGGGAGAGTCATAGGGAGGCAACACAAACTTTACTTGTTTCATACGGAGCCAAACGTTTCTAGAGAAGGCAGCCAAGTTTTCAGAGAATCAGCTCAGTATTGGAGGAAGCTCCTCACTGGGAGTCCATGATCCTAGCTTGTCAATAATTGTCATCTTGTGTATTTCTTAAAAAGCACATAGAACACATTCACAGAAAATACACAAATCACAAGTGCTTTGTGTACTCTAGGCGTGCTATATCCCGATATCACCATTCAACATATTAGATGTCAATTGATTATCACAAACTGAGAACACCCATATAACCACAATGCAAATCAAGAAACAGAACATTGGCCAAGTCACTTTTAATATATTCTGAGCATTGCTTTTGTGCTGAGGAGCTGTGAGAGGCTGCACATGCAAAGATAATGATGCAGAAGCTTTCAGCCCTAGAAGAACTCACAGTCTATGGGGAGACCAGTATACAACCATTTAGCCACACAATTTTACAATAAATTCCCTTCAGAAAATAAATGATGTACAGTGGGTTAAAAAAAAAAAGTTTGATTTGAAGAATTGCCATAAGAGAATTGTCCACGTTTCGGTTTATTCTATATAGTGTCAGAACTGTGCTTAGGGAAGCTCCTCTGAGTGTAGTAGTTGGGGTCACGGTTTAGAAGATGACTTTGGAGCAAACTGATAAATAGTTTTACATGACAAATGAACAGGAATTGGAGGAACTTGGGAAGAAGAAAGAAGGGGAGATGGAAAGAAAAAGGGGATACAGCAAAGAAATAAGGCAGGAGGTTGGTGCTACAGGAAAGTAGCCAGTAATAACTTCTCAGTGACTGAGTAACTGAAGGACATGTAAGAACAGGGATAGCTAATATCCCAATTAGAATTATTAATGTTGCTATAGATCAGTTTGTCTCCTCCCCAATCCTCCCATAAAACCTGCTACATTTTTAAATGCTTTCTGTAAGTAGTTTGAGGGAAAACAAGGAGAAAGTGCCAATTTCTCCAACCAGATAAGCACAGAGCAGAGGGAAGGGAACAGTCATGGGAAATGAGATTGAATGAGAGACAGGCACCAATCCAAAGTACCCATAAGAGGGGAAGCCCCAGGGAATCACACAAATTTTGGGGGAGACATAAAATTTCCTACCAGATGTTCAATGTGGGGCTGAGACAATTTTACTCACACCTCAAAGCTCAGAGTGATAACAGCTGACGACTGCCTGAATATTGTATATTGTCATTGGATTATGTATTTGCCCTCCCCTGCAGTCCTGAATATGTCTGAAATGCATGCCATGCACTGTAACTACCATCAGTTTCAAATACACAAAATGCTATATATACATCTATTTCAAGGCATGCTTGTGATGTAAATAGGCACTGAAATTTCCTAGATCACCTCAGCCTCTGGTTCATAATTAGCCATTCACCCCATTCTACACAAACATGGAGGTTTGTGCTTGTTCCCTGTGAGGATCCCTGGTTTTCTGCCATCCGAGAATGCCTCTGCATGGGCAGATGTGGGAGTGTTGTGAGGCCCACACTGGTCATATCATCTACGTGAATTCCTCACAACCTCCCCTCACACCACAGCATGCTCTAATTTTGAAAGGTGAACAGAAATCCCACTCAACTCTGCTGAATATGTTCTTTCCAGGGCACTGAGGTTTCTGGGTATTTATGATCTGCATCCACTGTGTTACCACAACACATAGGCTGCAGAGCTCTGCATCAGAAATATGCATTTAAAAATGGCAAAGGCATATGTGAAGGAAAAAAATGTTTAAGAAGGGCAGCGGTTTTTTTTTTTTTTTTTTTTTTTGCTTGTTTGAGAGAGAGGTCATGATCTGAAACTCAGCTGACTGAAACATGCTACAGTCTGGCAAAGAAAAAACATAGCAAAACAGAAAACAGAATAATAAGAAAAAAGAGCTGTTAGAATCACCTATTCTATATAGTGCCACAACTGAGACTAATGGAAAGCAGATTTAGGCTCAATTTGACTAAGATTATTGTAATGGCTGCATCTGACCGTAGTGAAACGGCTTTCTTTATGGGGTGGTGGAAGCTGGAAATTCAAGAAAAGAGTCTTAACTGCCAGTTGTCAGATACTCGCCAGGGAGGGATTGAGCAGTACCAGATGCAAATCAGAGATGCATGGGAGCCTCTCAAACACACCATGAAGTATCTCCAGCTTCCTCCATACACGACTCCAATCCAAGTCAACAGGATGGGCCCCAGGCACTGAATCACACCGGATAAACCAAGGTGTTCTGTAGCTGGTTTAAAAGAGAAAATTAAATGGACTGTGAACTGATTGTTCACAAAGTGAACTGTCAAGAAAACTATGAGACACACAGTTGACTAGATTCTAGAGCTCTATAAGCAGCTGTTCAATTAATTCTTCGTTTCCTTAGTGGATGCAGGCACAAGGTAGAGGTTAGAATGTTGTTTGTTGGACCAAAAAGTGACTAAGAGGAGGGTGGTGGGCAAATTTCTAAAGATGACCTCCCCAAAATTCCTGTTCCCCAATTATTCCATCAAACAGTAACCTAGGCACTGCTGTGAACAGATTTTGCAGTTGTAACTAAATTCCCAATTCAGTTGACACTAAAATTTTAACATTTTTCTGGATACAGCTAGCCTAATCATATTAGCCTTTAAAAGAATAAAGTTTTCTTCAGCTGCTGAAAGAAAAGAAAGACACAAAGGGGAGTCAGAGAGATCTGAAACACGAGAAGGACTCAATGCACTATTACCACTTTGAGGATGGAAGGAGCCACATAAGAAGGAATGTGCACAAGACCCAAAGAGCCAAAGGCAACCCCAAATGACAGCTGGCAAGGAAACAGGGGCTTCAGGCCTACAATTGGAAGGGACTGACTCTCAGCAACCCGAGGCAACTTGGACGGGGACTCTTCACAGGTCCTCCAGATAAAATCCCAGCCCAGCCAACAACTTGACTTTGATCCCCCATGAGACCTTAAGTAAAGAACCCAGCCAAGCCCAGCAGGACTTCTGACCTACAGAACGGTGGAATAACAAATGGATGTTGTTTTAAACCACTAAGTTGGAGTCATCTGTGACAAGGCAATAGGAAAGTAATTCAAGGAGCCACTGTTCCCCATCAGAGAAGAGCATGATGGTTCTCCTAGTACGGGCCCTACATGAGCATTCCTAATATCCCTGATGAAATGTTCACCTTGCTCAATATTGCAAGGTGAGTGAGTTTGTCTTCTGTGCCTGAAGATTCCAAATTCTGCACCCCCATCCCCTGACTCTTGCCCAGTTTTGGTGTCTCTCATGTGATTCTATTTATTTCCCTTAATCAGAGTTTCAGACAGAGTAAAGTGTAAATAACTTAGCAAAACCCTGCCAAGGAATTTGTACTTTAACTGAGATGAAAGTTAAGCTAGAGAGTTGGAGTTTAAGAGGGGAGAGGAGCCATCATTTTCCTAGAACCCTTGGAAACACAAAACATTGGGAGACCTTGATTACATGAGTGGCACAGGTAATAACTATATCTCCATGCAAATGATATGTGAAGAAATAAGGCTTAACCTGGCAGCCAATAACAGAGTGACAACAAAAATCTAGGCAGGCCATATTCCAATGTCACCCTTCAACATCTTAGATGTCAAATTTGTCACATGCTAACTTTAAATGTTTTTAAGTTAAATACACAGAAAGAGCCAAACTAGAGGAGGTAATAAGCTGGGGGAAAAATAGCCTCTTAATTAGATTCCTTTCATTCAATAGACGTACCCTATTTTACCCTATTAACTTCACTGATTTTACTTTTAGAAAAGAAACAAAGACCCCCAAATATCTAAAATACTTTTGACTTGATTAAAAAGAAAAGATCAAACTACAGAGAAAAACATCTCCAAAAAGAAGATAGTGTTTTCCTTAATCTACATGAAATCTATTAGCATTAACTTGAGGAAAGGTTCCAAGAAGGAGACACTTTCTGAAACCTTCATGACATCCACTGGATTGTGTTTACCAGTACTCCAGATGAGTGCACATTATCAGCTGTCTCACCTTGAAAGAAAAGTCCCCAGATGCTTGTATACTTTAAGGAAGAAAAAGAATGTGGTATGATACCTATTTATTCATTAATTTACTCATTCATTCAATACATACATGCTAAGCAGCACTGGATGCCTTCCATCAGTCATCTGTGAGGCATCTTTGTTAGACGAGGAAATAAATTTAGAATCAGTCGTGACCCACAACTTTTGGATTTTACAACCAATCGGCCATTGGACTTTACAACCCAAAGTGGAAGGCTTGTGAAGATCACAGGTTTTGTCATCAGAACGACCTATGTTCAAGCTGTGACACATCCTGGTGAGCTGGGACAAGTAACTTGAACACTCTAAGATTCCACATTTATAAAATGGGGCAATAATACTAAGCAGCACATAGAATTCCTGTGCGGATAAATGAGATAGTGCATATAATATACTCAGCATAGTGCCAGGTATATATTAATGGCTCAGGCAACATTAACTATTGGGAATATAATAATTATTTTAGTCACGAGAAATGGAGCTCCTCTGGCTGCTGTGGATCTGAATGAGGTTTGGTAGCAGCACCTACTGGCATCAGCACAGCTCTCCTGAACTGGAGTGTGTCTTCAACCAAGTATTTTCCCACATTTCTACAAAGTTCCTAGCCACTTTCATCAAATGCAAAGATAACATTAGGCAGAAAGGGAAATTAATTTTTTATAATCCAGTTTCAAATGGATCTCAACAGGTTAGGGTGATGAACTGAATCTTATATGATATCATTTCTCTGAAGATAAATGTAAATCCTACACTTGAATCTAAATAGACAATTGCACAAAGAAGCTGAAGTATGAATATGACTGAGCAGAAATGTTAGGGGGCAAAGAGCTCATTGTGGAATATGTCTGTCACCTTCAATGGCACCAATGGAAACATGATATTGAAAATTGGGAAATAATTTTTCTGTTTTATTTTTAGCTAACATTTATTTGACCACATATGATGTAGAGTTGTCTCTTGGTATCTGTAGGAGGTTGGTTCTCAGACCCTTACGGATACCAAAATCCAAGGATGCTCAATCCTCTTATATAAAAGGACATCGTATTTGTATATAACGTATGCACATGCTCCCATATGCTTTAAATCATTGCTAGATTACTTATAATGCATAATACAATGTAAGTGCTATGTAAATATTTGTTATAATATATTGTTTTTATTCCTGAATTATTCTTATTGGTTTTTTTCTGAATATTTTGGATGCACAATTAGTTGAATCCATGGATGTGAAATCCTTAGATACAAAAGGCCCACTGTATTGTATCAAAATTTGAGCATCACACTTCAAGAAGAAAATCAACAAGTTGGAACACATTCAGAAAAAGGCATTTAGGGCTAAAGGAACATCAGGTTATACATTTACAGGAAGAATCAGTAGAGGAGACAGAATGTGAACTGGATTTGTGAGACTGGATAGAAAAACTGGAAAAATGCCTTGGGATCAGGGTGAATAAAGTGTGCTTGCAGACTGTAAGTCTAGTTGGAGTGGATATTTAAAAAGTAATTATATAGATAATACATATTCTTTTCTGTGGATATGCAATTGGTTATGCCTCTAACACTTTCTGCCCCATCCCTAGACCCACTGAGATCACAAAACAACGATTCGTGAACGAACACATGTGGCGACTCACTGAGTGATGAAAAGATAAGAAGGGAATCATTGTTCTGGGAAAGAAAGAATCATTGTGTCATGCAATCCTACCTAAGTTGTTTCATGAAGTGGAACCACCTTCCCTCAGATGGGGTAGTAATGAAAGGAACATTCATAGGTAATTCTAGATCTGCCTCTTTCCCACCAGGTTTCTTCCTAATCACACGAGATGATTGATTGAAGGTTTTGTAGGGCCTCTGTATTAGTCCATTCTCATGCTATTATGAATAAATACCCAAGACTGGATAATTTATAAACGAAAGAGGTTTAATTGACTCAGTTCTGCATGGCTGGGGAAACCTCAGGAAACTTACAATCATGGCCAAAGGGGAAGCAAACATGTCCTTCTTCACATAGTGGCAGCAAGGAGAAGTGCCGAGCAAAAGGGTGAAAAGCCCCTTATAAAACCATCAGATCCCATGAGAACTCACTATCACAAGAACAGCATGAGAGTAACCAACCCCATGATTAAATTACCTCCGATCTGGTCCCTCCCATGACATGTGGGGATTCTGGGAACTACAATTTAAGATGAGATTTGGGTGGGGACACAGCTAAACCACATCAGCCTCTTATATGGATTTGTGTATGTCCAGGGCAAACCCAAGATAACACTGTGAGATTAAGATTGTCAATCAGGATCTGCAATGCTTTTCTAAGCTCCCTTTATCCTTTTATATTTTCTTCCCTCAACCAGACCACCACCACCTCCAACAGAAACAAGCACAGACTGTGTTGCATGCACTTTCTTTGGGCAGGACATACCCTTCCTTCCTAGGCAGTTCCTGGACCTCTCCTGGCTTCTGTCCCTTTGTCAGAAGTGGCTTGACCTGATCAAATACTTACAATGAAGTGAATGTTATAAACTAATCCATGACTAAGGTGTTCATAGCCAAATAACTGCTTGATGTATTTTGAAACTTATTTTCATCTAAGTTGGAAGGGTCTTTTATCCAAAACCCAGGGTTGGGAAGCACTGCTCCATCTCCCTATTGAAATGCAGCTATGAGTTTGGACACTGGTTCTTTTGGCCCTTCTATCTCTGGGCACATGAAAGGAAAAGCCTTCCAGCCTTTGTCCAAATCCTCACAGGAAACAGGGCTCTCACACAGCTTTGACTTTAGACAAATATAAAGTAGTCAGAAACATAGCCGAAGCTATAAACTCTGGGCTTAAATTTGTCAGGAAATGTTTATTTGTTTTCATCAGGCCATACCAAGAAGAAAAGAAAGATCACATGACCAAACAGATAAACAAAAATGTCAAACAAAAGAGCCAAAGGGTACTAAAAATGGAGGCTGAGATTTTTGCAAAGCTCATAAGCTCACCTTATGGAGCAAAGCCTATCAAAACAGATGACACCCACATAAACCCCAACATAAAGGAGCAGAAAACTAAGATTAAGCCAAGACTATGAATGGGCACTTAGGGACCCCTGGGTCTCATGAAAGGCAGAAGTCAGGCTGGTTTCCCCAGCTGCCTACCAGAAAGAGTCGTATTTCGGCTAAGTTCAAAAAGTCAGTCCAGACTTTTCTCCTCTCTCCCAGTAAGAAAGACTCTGCAGCGAGCATTAAATATTTACCCCAAGCCCTGCCTTGCTTATTTTTTGAGAGTTACTTTGTAAATAAAACAACTCTAGTATCAAAAACTTCGAAGTATTAGGAGGATGCTAATTCATGAGATACTCATATAGGGCGCTGAAGCCTTCTTCCAGCAACCCCTGGGGGTATCCTACAATTACCGGGAGGGATTAGAGGACAGTCCTGTACACTTCTGCCTCATTCTTGGTATAACGATAACAAAATACAGACATCATTTCCAACAACAATAATACAATAACAAAAACTGGAAAAAACATCCCGTCCAGCCACAATACAACTCTACTACCAAAAAAAAAAAAAAAGAAAGAAAGAAAAGTGGCTAATGCTTAATAAGTGCCCAACATCGTTTTACTCCTGTTAAATGTAAGATCTTATTTAAACTCCACAAGAATTCCATTTTGCAGGTGACAAAACTGAGGCACAGAAAGGGAAATATGACTAATAAATGAAGAAACCAGTGCTGTTCTTAGCCGTGGAACTCTACTGGCTCCCTAAGAGCCACACAAGTTGAGCCCAGCACAAACTCCTTCTTGTAGCCTTTCTCTAAACCATACTTCCTCCTCTCCAATATTCCATGTTCCCCTAATGTCCCATTTCTCCCCCAGTATTTCAGGACATTTCCTTGAGCCCTCCTGCCATTTATTTGCCCTAAGTGACATCGGGTTTTCCTGCAATGCTTGACATTATTTTCAGATACATCAGGAAAGTGTCTGTAAATCATCTGACTTCTACCCACCCAGTCCCTAATCTGCCTTGCCAGTGGTGACCCTTTCCTGCCACCACAAGCCACATCCCACACCTTCCTCTCACTCACTACTCCAACTGGTGCCTCCCTTCTTCATGACAAATGTGTTTCTGTTCACCATGCCTATTCCTGAACACCAGCTTTATTCACGTCCCACAGCCTATTAACCCCCTGCTATTTACACCACCAATAGCCACGTCAATATGGCCTGCATTAGCCGGGGTGCTCTCTTTTAACCTATTGCTATGCCTCTTTATCAAGCCGCAGTCCTTCTTACAACCTCATCTTACCTCAATGTAATTGCAGTTTATGTTTATTCGACCCTGACATTGCTCAGTTAACTAAAATTTCCACCTAATGTATTTTTAATTGAGATATGGTGCCACCATCCTATTTATGGTGAATAAATATTTGTAAAAGATAACACATTATGTTAGGGCAGTTATGGTGAAACAGTGCTTTCACATACTGCTGGTTAGGATTTAAACAATGATATAGCCTTTTGGATTGTACGTGTAAGCCAAGTCCTAGTAAAATCACTGCTATGTAAATTTGTGTCTGTAAATCATTTCCTACTAAAATTTATACCATTTTACTTGATAATTTGATTTTCATGATTCCATACTATGCAAATAATCAGACAATCCCCTGAAGGGCTGACCGTTCCCCTCTGTACCCACCCAAATCTACACATTTATTAAGGCCCAGATTTTCTCCACCTCTGAGAAACTTTAAGGTCAGAATGAGCTCTCTCTCCTCTGAATTTCTAATATTCTTAATGTCTTTGCATCTTATGCCTGGCATACTGGTAATTAATTTATTCAAATTTAACAAGCTTTGATGATACCCGCAATGAACTGGAGTTACGTTAACACTGGAGAGACAAAGGAAATGAGACACAACCTGCCATCTCCTATCCTTTCTCCTTAACTGAGCTGGAGTCCCCTTGAAAGTAAGGACCAGGCCGGGCGCAGTGGCTCAAGCCTGTAATCCCAGCACTTTGGGAGGCCGAGACGGGCGGATCACGAGGTCAGGAGATCGAGACCATCCTGGCTAACACTGTTAAACCCCGTCTCTACTAAAAAATACAAAAACCTAGCCGGGCGAGGTGGCGGGCGCCTGTAGTCCCAGCCACTCGGGAGGCTGAGGCAGGAGAATGGCGTAAACCTGGGAGGCGGAGCTTGCAGTGAGCTGAGACCCAGCCACTGCACTCCAGCCTGGGCGACAGAGCGAGACTCCGTCTCAAAAAAAAAAAAAGTAAGGACCAAAGCTTATTTATTTTTACATCTGAAGTACCTCACACAAAACACAGACAAAATATAGCAGATACTGAGCTAATTACTAAACATTTTGGTGAGATTCATTTAATGATGCAAGGGTGGGCACACTGGTTCACACCTGTAATCCCAGCACTTTGGGAGGCCAAGGTGAGTGGATCATTTGAGATCAGGAGCTTGAGACCTTACCAACATGATGAAACCTCGTCTCTACTAAAAATACAAAAATTAGCCAGGTGTGGTGGCATAAGCCTGTAATCTCAGCTGCTTGGGAGGCTGAGGCAGGAGGATCACTTGAACCTAGGAGGCAGAAGGTTGCAGTGAGCCAAGATCACGCCACTAGACTCCAGCCTTGGCGACAGAGCCCCACTCTGTCTCAAAAAACAAACAACAACAAAAAAGTCATTTAATGATACAATGTGTGTTACCAGTTTCAAAATCCTTAATCCAAAAGGTTTCTTATGGCAGGCTAACATCAACTGAGACTGTCTCAGCCTTGGATAGTTTGACCTTGAGTGATGGATAATTTGGGATGAACTTAATTTCCAGGGTGAATATTAATTAGCCCATACTTCCTCTTATCTCTAAAACAACATACCCCTCAACACTTTTTTTGGCTAGGAAAAATGTTCCAATAATATATTTATGTATTTTTGGAAAATACATTTCTATACATTAAACTCCAAATAATGAAATAGGGATACTTATTAAGGGCCTGTGGCAATGTTATCCGTATTTTATAGATGAGGTTACTGAGCCTCCGAGAGGTCAACAGATGCTAAAACTATTAAGTAGTGAATCACCAGTTTGTTTCAGGCCTCCTCCACATGCACCGTTCTATTTCCCTAATAAACATATATAAGTGTTTTAGAAATAGATTTTCCTGGGGGTAATTCTGTGTACCTCAAAATTAAAGTCACTCGGTGAGAAACAGAAAGACGTCTTGTTAGTGGATTCTGCCCATGTTCACCCCTCCGTCATCATTTACGTCACATTTACTTTTTCTAACACACTTTTTGCCTGTGTTTTCTTACTTAGGTCACTGTGTTCACTTTGACTTTGAAAAATGCCTAAAAGTGGTAAGGATAAGCCATGAACCAGGTCCATGCATGGAACATGGGCCTTCCAAGGTACAGGGACTCTTTAAGGATCCCAAGAGAAAATTGGGTCCCAGTAGGAAACAAGGGTCACACTCAGATTAGAATAATTCAAGGAAAATCTAATAAAGAGATTCTTTTCAAATTATGTGTTTCCTTAGTACATCAGATTTTCTTGTTTTGGTAAATAGCTATTACTGCCCTTAGACTTGAAGGGACAAGGAGAAGGAGAAGATGCAGGAAGAAAAGGAAGTTCTCCATAAGAAGGGCAGCAGAGCCAGCCCAAAATGACTTCAAGGAGATGGAGTCTGGGAGTCGACATGCTGACCTCACTCTCTTTCAGCCCTCTGATTCTCTGCCAGGGATTCCCCATGGGTCAAAGCCAATGGGATGCCTCCTCCTGAGGCCACAGGAGCCTGCTGATAGAATTCAGAGAGGACATCCTCCCCAGACAGAGAACAGCATAGAAAAATGAAGAATGGATCAGTTGGAGCAAGTCCGAAGTATCTGGCACAGGTAGTGAGAGTCAGTCCAAAGATTGGCCAAGTATCACATCTTTCACGTAGAAGATAGAACTACCAAATAGTCAAAGGTTGGTACTATGAAGGAATAGTCTACTCAAAATGAGAAGTGTCTAACATATATAGAATGACCTAGAAAATCTATATGCATTTTGTTAGTAGGATATTAGCATGCATACTAGCACAAAGGCTAAAATGATATTTACCAGTCTTTACACTGATTTCTTCATAATTAAAAAAAGTAAAATATGCTCAACATCATGAAGAAGGCATTGTCAACAATGGTATCTACAAGCGCAGCATTTATTTTGCATTATTAAGATCTTGAAAGAGCTTGTATTTTGTTGGAGGACTTTGTAGTGTGTGTATAGATGCAGGGCCACAAAGTGCAATGAGTACAGCACACCAGACCTTGGAGGTGGAAAACTAGCTGTCACATCATGAACTTCAGAATCCTCACCAATGAAATAATATCTCTACTCACCAGAGAGTATGGTTATAATGGACACACAAAAGTCCCTAATAAATCATAAAATGTTGCACACCATATGCCTTTATATATATCTCTTTATATATGTATGTCAGAGCTTCCTAGTCAACTGAAAGCTTCTTTGGAATAGATGGTGCTCATTTTCTAGAGAATCTACCACACAGTCTGGCATATAGTAGATGCTGAATCAATTTTTTCATGATACATAGATACAAGTCAGCACTTTCTCAGTATTTAATGAGATTCAGTCAAGCCATCCTCCTTAAGAGTGATTTTAGATGAAGAAACAAGACACAGAGTTGGGGAATTTCCACAAAATATGATTGTTATTAGTGTGTGCCAAAGCATGTCACAAAGCAAGTGCTTTGTGGAAAATTGATCAGAAAGGAAGAGTCAGAGGAGGGGCAAGTGTGTGGACCAGGAAAGAGAATATATATGTCCAGGTCCCAAGAGGAAGTAGCACCCTTGCCAGCCCAGGCACTTCTAGCAGAAGCACAGGTACAAGTATAGGTCTGCCCTAAGCCCAGCCTCCCTCCAGAGATCTTTTCTCCCCAACCAGCCATGCCCTTGCAAGATTTCCTGACATTATCCCTCGCAGCCAGGGCTCTTTTGTTGCTGGCTGTTAAAAAGTGAAACCTTTTATGGTGTATATAAGCCAGAGGTGACACAATTAAATGAAACTATTTGTCATATAAAATTTACATCAGCAGGAATTAAATGTCAAATAACTTAGGATTGACAGCCTCCACTGAGTCATAAAGACTCTAAATTAGTCCTGTGAAGGGTATTCTCATACAGTCCCTAATAAACTCCACTCCACCTAAGACTGACTTTCCGAAGTACTCAAAGAAGCATGTCAATGGTGAGATTGCCTTATTCCTCACAAAAAGTTGAATGGAGATTAAAAAGTCTTCTTTTACTGACTGTGCAGCTTTCTTAATGTAGGAAAAAACAGGGCAGAGAATACGACACACAGGAAAGTGTACCCCTAAGAAGCTTTGCATCCTCTCCTTGACCAGATACAGCTGTGTGACTTTGGGCCAATCACATCAGTTCTCTGATTTACAGGTAATGCCATCCTCTCCTCTTAACTGCTACATTAAACTACTTTTTTCCTAATTACTAGAATTTATTTTTAGAACAATTTTAAGTTTATGAAAAAATAGGCAGTACAGAGTTCTTTTATACCCTCCTGCTCCTCCATTCTCTCAGTTTCTCCTAGGATTAACATCTTGCATTAGAGCAGCCCATCTGTCACAAATGAAGAACCACATTGATACATTATTAAAGTCCATAGTATTATATTAGTGCTCACGCCATGTTTATAGTCCTATGGGTTTTGACCAATGTTTAATGTCATATATCTGCCATTACAGTGTCATACACAATAGTTTCACTGTTCTAAAAAATTTGCTTGTGCAAATCCCATTCATTCATCTATTCAACATAATACTAAGTACTGGAGACACAAAGATAAATAGGACACTGCTCATACCTTGTAGGCACTGGGAAGTGTGCATATTGATGGAGTCATGGATTATGATGATCATCATAGCAGAGATCCGCAAAGCATGAATATAAACAGCTAGCATGCATTAAGTATTAAACAGTACAAGCCAGAGTTAGATATTTTATGTAATTGTATGTGATTACACCCTCCCAGCCACCTATGTGGTAGATGCTATTATCATACCTTTCACATATGAGGGCCTGAGAGAGGTCCAGTGCCTCCTCTATTGAGAACACACATGAATTCCAGAAAAGACAGGATTGAGTCAAGTTTCTAAAACAATTGGGTTCCCTGAGTGCCTAGTAGGGAAAGGGGCATGCAGAACAGGAGGGACGTGGTCACAGTGAAGTCACAGTGCATGCATGTGCTCAGATGCCTGAGTGAATCAATGTGTTTGTTTAAACAGGGCAAATAGGAGGTTGCAAGAGATGATGCTGAAGAGAACAAAAGCCAATTCCTGCAAAGTCTTATGTGTGCTGCTCAAGAGTTAGTTCTTTATTCTCTAGACAGGGAGTGCAAGGGAGGTTTAATATGATTTAGTTAGCATCTTGGAAAGATTACTCTAGAGAAGGATTTAGAACAGTTTGGAAAGCTGAAGGAAAACTATGAGACTCAGCTGAGTGGATGACACTTGGTGAACACATAGTATGTACCCACACTGTGCGGAGGGCTTTGTATGAAGTGTCTCACTTTTTCATCTCCTCATTTGAGGTCAAGCAGGAGATGATGGGAATCTATATCAGTGGGCATGGGGATGATGAGATATACTTTAGATGTTAAGCAGACCAAAGGGGTAAGGCTTGGAGACCATTTAGAGGTTTGGTCAGAAAAAATGACAGAAAAATGTTTGTTCTAAGATTTCTGACTTGAGTAGGGAGGTTGCAGATGATCTCATGTATTGAGAATAGTAACAAAGGAAAATTATCAGGTGTATAGCAAAAGTCAGAGCATTCAGATTTAATTGTGTTGCAGTTGACTTGCCTGTTGATTACCCAGGTGGTTGAATGCTCAAGTCTATTGCATGGCAGAGATGACGAGGTTAAACACACACACACACACACACACGCACACAATTAGAAATGATCAGCACATAGGCGCTGCATCAAGCTAACCTGGAAGAAGATAAAACCTGTCCAGGGAAAGCATGTAGAATGAGAACAGAAGTGGGCTAAAAGATAAGTCCTGCCAAGGACAGAACTCACAAGGGAAAGTCATGAGGGATTTCTGGGGCATGAGAAGGAATCACAAAAGGTGATAATTAGAGAGGAATAATTAGAGAGATAAGAGGAGAAACAGAAGGGGAAGAGGATCATAGAAATTTAGAAATTAAGAAAGGAGAAAGCTTCACAAATAATGGAGTGGTTGACAGTGTCAAATGCCTCAGGGCGGTCAAATATGATAAGGGCTGAAAGGAGTCAATTAGATTTGGCATTAGGAGGTTACTAATGATCCTGGTAAAACAGCTTCGCTTGAGTGGTAAGTACAGAAGCCAGATGGTCGAGTGATGAAGAGTGAGTGAACGATGTGGAAGTACAGACAGCATGTGTAGATCATGCCTTCAAGGAATTAGACTGTGAAGGAGGGAAGAAGGCTGAAAACGACACTAAGATAGACAAAGAGTTTCTTTTTAAGATGGGACATTTGGGTCTGTTTATCAACCATAGGAAAGCAGCCAATAGAAAAGCAGGAGGATTGAAAACTGTAAAGAAAGGAAAAATTTGATAGAGCAAGGTCTTGAGTGAAGGGGTGAATGAGACTAGAAAGGGCATAATTCTTCTTTGAAAATTGAGGAAAGGTAGAAATCTAAGCTCTGCTTATATGAGGAGTGAATCAGATCTATGAGGTGCATCTGTAGGATGCAGGTGGGGGCCACAGAGCTGCTGGGAGTCTCTTTACAGGACCTTCCAACCTCAGAGAAAGAGCTCTTCCTAAACAAAACGGAAGGGTGGGAAAGAAAGTTGATAGGTAGGAAGGAATATTGGGTGTACAATGCACTGTCTGTCATTTGAATTGTATCTAGTGTAGACCACAAGAGGGTATGCCTAAGTTTTAGGATAAAAAAACTAGAAATAGAAGGTGGAACTAAAAGTAAGGCACAGCTCTGCTGAAGTCTTATGAGACATAAAGAACTCAGACCTGGGGCAGCTTTAGTGTTGCCAACAGGTTCAGCGCAAAGGACTTAGCCAGACGTAGTGACCTCAGTCCTGGGCATTAGTCTCTATAATAACCATAGAATGTGTTGGGGATGCCACATCCTGAGACAGTGAGAGACTGGCTGGAACATCTCAGGCTCCATTCTAGTCTCTCCTAGAAACAAGATGTCCTTCAATGCTTTAACTCAGTGGTCCTCTTGTTCTCAGGATATAAAGCCCAACGTGGGCTGCTTTCCTGCATCTCTCAGATGTGGTGCAATTGGGATATGTACAGTGGAGACTCCATCCACTCCAGGCAGCTTTCCTGAGCCTTTGGGGATCAGCTTGTGATAAATCCCGGGCTTTTGCCTATATTCTGCCTTGCTGCCTATCTGTATGTTATAAATCCAACTTATGTAACATGGTGTGTGTCCAGTGGGTGCTCTGTCTCATTGGATTAAGAAAAGTTGATAACCTTTGCACCGTGAGCCTCTTTCACACTCTTCTCTTTCTCCTCCAATATTTGAGGAGTTGGGATTTTATGCCATGACCCCCTGTTGTATCAGTCTAACCACAGCCAGAAAAATAAGGATAAGCCCTTAGAAGTCATCATATGGAGAGAAATTCTGCCCAGGGTGTTGGGCAACATGAACTCTAAGATTCCTCCCATCTCTGATTGCATGTCTGCCATTCCCCATCAACTAAGTGTAAAATCCCTGAACTCATGAAATGCATTCTGTTCCATTACCTACAAGCCTCATTCAGTGTACACAAGGAATGCTCAGTAAATTTATATTTCTGGGGTGATCAAAACTTTTTAGAATCTCCTTGGCTTGCAGAGACTAAAGCCAGCTCACAATCGGAGGGAATCTGCACATCACATAAATTTTCAACCGAAGAATGTTCCCTCCAGCTCCCGCATCTGCCTCAGCCTGCAAAGCCTTGAATTCATCAGGAGATTGAGCTGATGCTGTCCATGTGACTTGCTGTAAAAAAGCACATCACTAATGCCACAAAGGCACTCCCCTTCCCTCCTAGACTGTACAGCATTTTGTAACAATAAATATTGCCAAAAGAACAAAAATCTCATTGACACATCCATAGCTGAGAAGGCTTTAATTTGTGTCTGTTGATGCTGGCCCCCTGACTCCCTTGTCATTAATTACACATCAATGACACATTTGCTTGTATAATGGAGAGAGTGAGGGAAGGGGAAGGGGAGGCTGCATCTTAACAACTTTGGCATGCCTTGGCTCTGGGGGCCCTGGGAGCCTGTTCAGGGGCAATTATAAATACAAACACTGCGACAGGCTTGCCTAGACTAACAGAGAAAATAAGATCTCTTCTCCAAATGAAGGAAATTGCTGATGTTGTGTATTCAGCATGCTTACATGGAGGGTGAGGGGAATAAACAGCTGTCTGAGGATGTAAGAAGTTGCGTTATTAATATCATCATGATAATTTACATGTCTTCTGTGTCTTAAAGTTTATGGGTTTTTCTAATCAAATATTTTATTCGATCCTCTATTATGGCAGGAAATATTTTTTGTCTTATACACAGTGCCTAAGTTAGTGTCATGCACATTGCAAACATTCTATAAATATTTAGTGAATGAATACATAAATGGACTAATACAAGAATGTTAAAGTAAGACCTCCCTTAACATTGTGTTCATATTTCAGGTGAACAAACTAAAGTGCAGAACATTTTAGGAACTTGCTCAGATTCCTGGGATTGATAGGAGGCAGTGTCAGGACTCAGTCCCAGGTTTTATTCTTCCTGGGCCCTGGTACTCTCCCTTACTTTCTCTTGTGAGGTCCTTTTGCATGGCTGTGACCATTAAAAATCTACCTGTCACACAACCCACAAAATATGTACACCTATTATGTAAAAAATAAATACCTGTTACAAAACTCCTTCAGTGACTGTCTCCCCATCCTGTCAGTGGTGCATTCTCTAGAAGGAGGCATACACAGCACTGAGCTCTGCTGACTACCACAAAGAGGAGGGTTTGGGACAGATGCCAATCTCAGCAAATGAAGAAGTGATTTCCTGCTGGCCATGGCTTATGGGGCCCTGGCTCTTTAGCACTACTTGCAAGGCAGTGTTCTCTCCTGAGGCTTCAAGTGGGAGCAATGGGGCTCCCACAGACTGAGTTCCTGCGATGTTTCAGACACTGGATGTCTATTCTTTCTGTGGGCATGGTGCTGGTTTTGTCTCATCTTTTTGTGCATGAATGCTGTGTGTTCTAATTCATTCTGTGCATTGTTGGCACAGTGTCACTCTTCCATAATGGAACTTTCGCAAAGCTTTTTGGACTGGAAAAACATTGTCCCTTGGAATAGAAAAATAGATACAATGACAATTCCTGGGTAACACCACTAAACATGCCCTAACAGCAGTATCTTAATAGTTCCAACTCTCTAGCATGTCATGGTGGTTCTACATGCATCCTTGTACACAGTTCTTGATCTACATAGACCTGAAACACACACAGGGAAGGAAATATAAAAGATCGATTTTCTAATCTCCAATGCTATACTAAAAAGCACTATAAAATAAACAGCACTGCCGGAGTCTCTGGTAGGTTCCCAATTACTTGGAGAAAATGACATAAGTCCAGAAAAGCACAACTATGCCTCACAGAGGAGTACAGAAAACTTAACTGTAATAAAAACTTCAACACAATTGCTGAGATTGCTCACCCAACAATCAACAACTTTTGGCAGACATGTTCCTAATACAGTGTGGGAGACAGTTCCAGGCCAAGAATATGAAGTAACTGTCTATTTTATTAAAGCAAAAAAATAAACAAATTCTGCCATTGCTACACTGAAGTATTTAAACTTTCTCTAGTGAAATAATATGAAACAATGGCCATCTCTACTACCTACTCTAGTTCTACTCTGATAGTCTAGCCCAGTGTTATTTAAACATGGTCTCAGAGCTCTACAAGTTCTAATATACACATTTTCACTCCCTGTTTTTGCAAACAGCTGTCCCAATCAAGTTGGTTTTATGTGATCACCAAATGCAATCACCAAAAGTACGATTATATTTGACGTCTTCATAGACGCTTCTGGCTGAATTCAGGTTAGTATGTTCAAATGTAAATATAAATATAAATATATACTTACGTTCCACATCTTCCTATTATATTAACTCTGAATTTTCTTACTATTTTATAGGCAAGATTGTTTTACATGTATCATTGAAAGATAATTTCCACAAAATAAGACTTTAGTGTCTTAAGTTATTTACTAAACTAATTGTATTCATTACCTGTTGCTGCACAACACATTACCCCAAAAGTCAGCAGTTTAAAACAACATACATTTCTTATCTCACAGTTTCTGTTGGTTGGGAATCTGGGCCCAGCACAACTGGGTCTTTTGCTTCATGGTCCCTTTCAGGTCACAATCAATGTATCACTTGGGCTGCAGTCATAGCAAGGCTCAACTGGGGAAGGATCACGTCGCTGTTGGAAAGAGTCAGTTCTTCACACGCTGGACTGAGGATCTGGGTTGCCAGATGGCAGTTGACTGGTGGCTTA
Source organism: Rhinopithecus roxellana (assembly GCF_007565055.1). Classification (NCBI taxonomy): domain Eukaryota; kingdom Metazoa; phylum Chordata; class Mammalia; order Primates; family Cercopithecidae; genus Rhinopithecus; species Rhinopithecus roxellana. The sequence goes on along the minus strand of NC_044565.1, from coordinate 21,526,487 downwards.
CCCCCCAGTCCCTTGCCATGTGCACCGCGTCAAAATGGCAGCTTGGTCCACCAAAGTAGACAAACCAGAAAGGCATTAGAGACAGTATGCTAGCAAGATGGAAGTTACAAACTACTGCAACCAACCATAGAAGTGACATCTCATAATCTTTGCTGTATTTTATCAGGTGCAAGCCACCAATCAATAGGAGTGGGTATTAAGGACCCTCTCAGAAGTCTGCCCATCATAGAGATTTTTGTATTAACACTATACAAATTAAAATATGCTAGGTGTGCAATTTTTAATTGCTGTGGCTAATGAAACACTAACAATTTTAATGTGAAAAGAAGGTGTTTGAACCAAGTGGAGAATTGATGTACTTGACAAACCAAGGTTTAAGTAGCTCAGACACAAGCAAATAGAAGAATTAAATCTTTGCACACCACAGTAGAAACACCTTCCCAAGTGCATGATATCCAACAACCCAAACTACAGCCATCAGTGCCATTTTCACCTTTAAGTCATAGAACAGTTTCAGGCAAACATTATCAGCCATATCCAAATAATGGTATTTTTCTGAATGTTATAAAATAGCAGTTGAATTGTTTGTATAAAATTGATGCATTGATGCATTTTTTCCATTTAATAGTTCTTTTAGAGTCAAGAGCTACAAGCACAAGAAGTTTGTACTCAGAGTATAATAACACTGTAATAGGAATGTGTGACACATTACTGGAGCTTGAGAAACATGGCATTCAGCTTATGCTTTTTAACTTTTATTTTAGGTTCAGGGGTACATATTCAGGTTTGTTATATAGGTAAGCTACATGTCACAGGAGTTTGGTGTACAGATTATTTTGTCACTCAGGTAATAAACGTAGTACCAGATAGGTAGTTTTTTAAATCCTCTCCCTCCTCCCACCTCCCACCCTCAAGTAGGCCCCAGTGTCTGTTGTTCCCTTCTTACTGTCCACGTGTTCCCCTCTTAGTGTCCACATATAAGTAAGAACCTGTGGTATTTGGTTTTCTGATTCTGCATTAGTTTGCTTAGGATAATGGCCTCCAGCTCCACCCATGTTGCTGCAAAGGACATGATCTTATTCTTTTTTATAGCTGCATAGTATTCCATGGTATATCAGTACCATATTTTCTTTATTGAATCTACTGTTGATGGGCTTTGGGTTGATTCCATGTCTTTGCTATTTTTAATAGTGCTGAGATGAACATACACATGCATGTGTCTTTATGGTAGAATGATTTATATTTTGGGGGTATATGCCCAATAATGGGATTGCTGAGCCGAATGGTAATTCTATTTTAAGTTCTTTGAGGAATTGACACACTGATTTCCACAATGTTGAACTAATTTACATTTCCACCAGCAGTGTGTAAGCATTCCCTTTTCTCTGCAATCTCAGCAGCATCTGTTATTTTTTGACTTTTTAATAATAGACATTTTGAATGGTATGAAATGGTATCTCATTGTGGTTTTGATTTGCATTTCTCTAATGGTTAGAGACGTTGAGCATTTTTTCATATACTTGGTGGTGGTATGTATCCCTTCTTTCCAGCTTGTTTAAAAGGCCAGATGCCTTAGCATTCGAAGAGCTTGCAGATTCTCTCAGGAATCTGAAAGGTAACCAATTATCATTTGAGTATTTCATAAACTTCATTTCAGTAATAATACATTGAGATATTAAACTAAAATGTCCCCCATTTTTTATGAATATCATTGCCCTGCTGTTGTTTAGGGGAGGGAGGAGCCAAATGAAAATAAAGAGGTTCTTACTCGGCACTGAATTTCAGATAGGGTTTTTTAAATCTAGTGTGAAACAATAATCCCAACAGCCTAGCTGTGTTGAGGGAGAAAATGACATTTCAATTCCAAAAGATTCCTTCTCCATATCAAGAGCAATGCTTTTAGTTTAAGGATAGAGCCATGGGATGGAGAGAATGGACAGGAAGCCTGATTACTCAGAAAGGAGGAGACGGTTTCACTGCTGGGAGAAGGTGGAAAAGACTCAGAAGGGCAAATACGAGGCTGAAGTTCAGTGGTATTCTCTCTCTCTCTCTTTCTCTCTCTCTGCAACAAAACCGTAGGGTGGGGAGAGAAAGATGGCAGGGGAGTACAAACCTCCATGTCAGGAGGGAATCCATAAACCCTGAGGTGGTCCCCCACGACGCCACCTCTCAGCCATGTGCTGCCTCTGGCAACTGGAGGAATGTTTGTGTCCAATCGTGTGGTGGGAGAGGTAGAGCTGCTGTAGCAGGAGACATTTTGAGGGGTGGGCCTGAGAGGAGGGTCCCAGCAGTTCGTAGGTTTATGTCCCAACAGAGGCCCAAGATTGTGGCAAGGAGCCAGCAGACTATGGGGTCCTAGAAATTCTAGACACATTGGCAACCATGTTTTTGTCTAGTGTTGGCAAACCCAGTAACTTCATCAAAAAGTCCACATCCATAAGGGTTTCTTAGAACGCTTATTGGAACTGGCAGAAAAGGGGAGTTTTTATTATCTCTCTCTGGGGAGCTTCATTGGCTGTTTTGCAGACTCTTGGCATCTGGCAATATCCATGTTCTAAGGAGAAAGAGATAGGAAAGGCACCTTGACTCCAGCCACGTGAAGCCCAAAGACATTGCAGCCCCACCCCATGTGACTGCTGGGGGCTCACCCAGAACACCCAATATTTCCACTGTGTTTTCGTCAGCAATCTATCTTTACTGGAAAACTCTCCAGGCTCCTAAAGCCAATGCAATATGACAAGGATGCCTCTGGTGTGCCACCCAGGCAGAGGGCTTTGCTTGAGAACCCAGGGATTCCTGTTCTGCAGTCCTTGGGGAATCTGACAGAGTTGCTGACACAGATTTCTCTAATTGTGCTCATACTTTCTCTCCTCCGCCCCTTTATTTTTCCCCTTTCCCTTTAAAGTTGGATAAACTTGAAAATGAGTTTCACTTTCTTCATTTGACTCTGGAAAATGGGACAGTACCCTAGGCATCTCAGCTGCCTAAAAGCCCCTCTATCCCATGGGAGCCCACAGCACCAAGAGCCTAGCGAGATGAGACAGGAAGAAACCAGGGAGTCTCTTCATGCTTCTGCTTTTCTACAGTTTGTGGTCTGTGGTATGGAAGTGTCTGTTTTTGTTTTTGTTTTTGTTTTTGTTTCTCAGGCAGCTACAATAAAAATATCACACGCTGTGTGGCTTATAGACAACAGAAATTTGCTTTTTGCAGTTCTAGAGGATGAGAAGTCCAAGGTCAAAGCACCAGCAGATTCAGTGTCTGGCAAGGGCCTGCTTCCTTGTTCATAGATGGCTATTTTCTCACTGTGTCCTCAAATGGCAGAAAGAGAGAAAGTTTTCTGAGATTCTTTGCGTGAAGCTGCTAATCCAATTCATGAGCAAATGGCCTCCTAAAAGCTCACCTCCAAATACTATCACACTGTGGCTTAGGATTTCAACCTAAGAATTTAGGGAGACATAAATATTCTGTCTACAGCAGGAATACGTGACAACACAGTTGATCTTTTTATCCATGGCCTCCAAAATATCTAATCTCAGATTTATTATTTTCGAGATTTTTGTTTCATCTGGCAGCTACTCAAGTTCCTAAAGAATACATACAAATGATACTTGGATAAGTGAGGAACACCTCCAGATCTCTTTTCTTCCTAGTGTGCCTGGTACAAAATAGGCATTCATAAATGTTTGTTGAATGAATCGATGACTCGTGAACAGGGAAATCTCTCTGTACTGAGACCCTGATGGCCTTGGGTTTCACCTAAGGCTGCTTTCTGTACAATAATGTTTGATGTTACTGCTCCAGGGCTTTTCTCCTGATAAGGAGCCATGGCTACTCTGAAGCCAATCTGTCCTAGAAATCTTAGGATTTACTTAATTGACCTCATGATGCTCTTGAGGTCACATTGAGAATGGGAAAAACGATGGTACTGACGTTGCTCAAAAGCACGATGGATTACACTTCCTTCCATATGACTGCCTCTTTTCAGCCCTGTCTTAGTTCAGCTACCTATTGTCAACAGTATCACCCGGGATCCAAAAGAAAGAATTAGCACTGTTCTCAAAGGAGGCAAAAGGAGAATGCTTTTGATGTTTCTCTCTGTGGGCACTCTGCTTGCATCTTGTAAATTCTTATGAGCTTGCAATAAATAGCACGTGCCAGGGAGCCCTGTTCAAAGTCCCTAGATGTATTATGTCACCCTCAACATCTTGGCATCTAATAAATCACTTACATCCATGTGTGTGCTCCCCATGGCCTGGTAGCCCCATATCCAATCTAGAGGAACCACAGAAAACAATTTTCTTAGCAAATGGGAGTAAATAAAGGACATTATCTTCAAACAACCCAGAAACTATAAGAAGTTGATAAGATAAAAAGGAATGTATTCCATCATAAAGGCCCTTACCAGGTAGGCAACATGGACAACGTGTTATGGACCTGATTACCAGAGAGTCTAGTCAGGGAAAAATCTCATACAAAAGGCTTCTTTTTCCCTCTGACCAGGAATTAGGACTAAATGCTAAAAGGAATCTCATTGCTGTGGTCAGAAAGAAGAAAACTGGACTCTAAATTTTAGTTCTATCATGTAGTAATTTTCTCTTCAATTACTTTCATCTACCTACAATTCAAATGTCTCAGATCCCCAAACAAAACCCATCAAAAGTCCCACAGTTGTACAAAGAATTCATAGGAATGTTCCTGGTCTAATATGAAAAAAGAAATGGAGACAGTGTGTGTAAAACCATCTTTCTCCTTCCAAATGTGGGTTCAGGGTGCCATTCTCTGTGACATGCTATCTCTATACACACAGGCAATTGTGCATTTTAGTCACATGACCATTTTCTTCTTGTCCATGTTATGGAAATTCTTCTAAACCACAAAATGTTTTATCTGTAGATGAAAAGGGATTTTTGTTTATGCCCCTGAAGTTGAAGCTTCAGTGATACAGGCCCTAAGGTGGATGCTATAAGAACAGCAGAAAAGACAGAAACCAGGAGAGACAGCAAGAAAATGGAAGTAACTGCAGAGACCACGAAGCAGAATTCAGCTCCTTTTTTTGAAACTTAACATCTGCTTCCTCCATCCCTCCTAGAGCACCTTGTTTCCCAGGAATGAAGAACCAGGAAAAGCCTCAAGTGCTGTGGTTGGAAATGAGTGAGCCAAAGGCAGATTCACCATTAAAATGTGAAACCATTACTGCACAAGGAAAGAAAACAACACCATGTATGCTAGTGGTAAGTAGAAATGCCATCACATTTGGAGCATGAAAGCCGGAGGCAGTACTCGCAGTGAAACAAACTGTCAACTATGGCTGGAAAATCCAAGTGACCTTTCAAATAAGGAATTGGGCCGGGCGCGGTGGCTCAAGCCTGTAATCCCAGCACTTTGGGAGGCCGAGACGGGCGGATCACGAGGTCAGGAGATCGAGACCATCCTGGCTAACACGGTGAAACCCCGTCTCTACTAAAAAACACAAAAAACTAGCCGGGCGACGAGGCGGGCGCCTGTAGTCCCAGCTACTCGGGAGGCTGAGGCAGGAGAATGGCGTAAACCCAGGAGGCGGAGCTTGCAGTGAACTGAGATCCGGCCACTGCACTCCAGCCCGGGAGACAGAGCGAGACTCCGTCTCAAAAAAAAAAAAAAAAAAAAAAAAAAAACAAAAAAAACAAAATCAAATAAGGAATTGTTACCTACCCAGGTGGACAGTAATTTTCGGTGGTTCTTAGTCTCTGCCTCAAGTGAGATTTCTGGCAGCAGACACTGCATCACACGTCTTGTTTCTTTTATCCCAAAGCTTCTCCTTTCAAAATGTGATGAAAAGTTGAAATAATTGGGTTTTTTTTTTTAAAGACAAAAGGCCTATACTCCATATAAGCTTTGTAACTGCTGAATCCTGTGGCCTGGGATGTGGGACTTAACCTCTGATCTTCAGTCTTCTCAGCTACAAAATGAGGATAATAACAGCCACCTTCTTGTGTTACTGAAACAATAAAATGGAAAATGTTCACAGCCCACTGTCTTGCCTATTATGAGTAATCAATAGATATTAGTTGCTTTCTTCCTTCTCCTACTCACCAGGACTAAACTCTACTCTGAGTCACTAGCATCCCAGGCAGCTCAGTCCCCTGATTTTAAGGAACTTCTTTCCCAAGGGACTATTGATGGAAAAAAGCACTGAGTTTTTGGGAGCCCCACAAACATGGGGCTAAGCCACTGGTTTGCAAACACTTTTAAAGCACTTAACCCTTTATTAAAAGAAAGCTCATATAAATGCATATAGATCTAAGTTAAAACCTGGCTTTTGGCCTTTCTGCTCCCCTGAGTGCCACCCCACCAAGGAAGTCTCTAAACAGAGTTCCAAAAGCTTGCACTTAATGGTCCCCACTTGCTCTCTTTAATCTATGAATACCATTGACCCATTTTGTATGCATGTTAGGTTTTTGCAGATATAAATCTTTCTCTAAGAGCAACTCTCATTTTAATTAGCCTTCAATCCTTAGACAAAACTCAGAAACATCTGCCACAATGTCTGGATTTTTATCATTAGAAATTTACTCCTTTGAATCTTGAAGGCTTTTTCATTTTGCAATAGTCATCCAGAAATTATAAACTCCCTGACAGAATCTGTGCCATATTCAGGGTTTTCGACCAGTCTGTAAGGATAAGTGCAGCCTGACTAAATGATAGATGCTCAAGACAGAAAATGGAGAAGCCAAGAACAGATAGAGTAGACAGAAAGCTAGAGCTAGAAAAAAAGACTCCTTGTGCCTCGAAATAAACCCTGTCCTCTAACTCTTAGACTTTTCTATTATTCTCTAAAGAGACACAATTTTATCTGATATATGAAACAAAACCTTTCCCAAAATTTGCACTGTCTTACTATTCAAGGCAAAAGATAGATTTCGGATGTAATTTCAAAACTAAAGAGGGTGATTGTTATTTATTGTCTTCATGCTGTTATTAAGTACCTGTTCTGGACTTTGTTAAAAATATGTAAAGAAATAACTCAATTTCATGTCTTGAAGACATAAATTAAGAAAAGTAATCAAGAACTCACCATGGGTCCACAGAGGAATTTGTGGCATGCCTATAGAGTTGAAGAAGGGTCACCTCTCTTCTCTGACACATGAAAAGAAGAAAACAAAATTCATGAAGATAAGAGTAGACCTAAGAGGATAATTTCTTAATCATTTAATGTATATTTAATGTACAGATGCATAGTATTTTCCCCCAGAGCATCTATATATTGTCCCCTTTTGATAAAGACCTTTACTACATATTATGCAGTCTGGGGCTTGGGGATAATTAGCGGGATAAAAGTTGTGTCCCACTTTCTCCCCCTCACAGCAATATTAACCTAACATCCCAAAACTTGAATTGTAAAACTACAGTCAGTTCTGTTATAATGTAATATGGTATTCCTAAACATCACCATGCTATGCAAAATTGTACAACAAAAATTACAGGGTTTAAGAAGAAAATGGGAGCACAACATTTAAAAATGCTGTCAATGACATGTAAACAAAAGATAGGAACCAAATAAAAATGATAGTTGTACACAAGTTAAATGGCTAGTAAATATTGCAAAAAATGTGACTCCTTATCTTGAAAAAAAACCTGAAGTTTGCCTATGTATGTGAATTTAGGAAGGCTGCAGCTTGTAAGTTACTGGGAAATGGAGGAAGGAGGGTTAGTTGAAATCAGACAATGTGGAAAGGTCAGGTGTGGAGGGATACAGCTGATAATACACATAGTGAGCTGACAGAGCTGGTAGATATGCACATGCCCATTTTGTGTATTCTTCCATAGCACAATACAACAGAGTGCAATTTCTGCATTCACCCAACATTCCCTGTGGACAAAACCGTGCATAAGAAAATGCAAAATCACATTGTGCTCAGATCACCTCCTAATATTTCAATCGCGTTGAAACAAATTTGTTTTCAAAACAAGCGTGATAGCAGAACTGACTATATCTGGAATTTTCAGGCTCTTATCTCTAACTGCCACCCTTCATTCCACTTGCAGAATAAATGTTCCCAATACAAACCTCATCTTTTGTTTAAGATCTCTTAGAAGAAGCAGACAGCTCAGATGAATGTTTCAGGTGATAAACGAGGCAGGATCTTAAAAGACAGAGAGATTGTGGTTTGCTCAGTTCTCCATCAAAGTTTCCTTGCTGAAGTATAATTGAGCCTGATATTGAAGAGCAGTGGAGTTGGAAAAGAAGGCACGGCATAGACAAGCTGACCTAGGACCCAGACCCAGGGCCAGGCTCTGTGCCTACAGGAAAGAGTCTTGTTTCTAACAGGGCTCAAGGTATTAGTAGCTGCTCTTGATGTTGACCTGAAAAGTTTTACATTTACTAGATGTTCCTATCTACCCTTTTTAACTTGCTAAGAATACCATCTGTGAATTTACCTAAATCTCCCTTTAAGCCTCTAGCTATCTTAAGGAATATTGTCATGCAAGAGCTGGGCAAGAGCCAGGAGCATAGTAATTGGGGCATTCGCTCACCATGTATTGAATTGAGCAATCACTGTTTGCAATGCCAGCTAAGTGGAAAAGGAAAGCTAAAATCACATTCTTATGAGTCTGGCAATTTCGTGGCAAGTCTCTACAGAGCTTTTATATTCTGTGGTGGACAACTGCTTTTTCCCTTACTCATTTTTCTCAACTATTGGTATTTAGGGTAGTACAATTCTTTTTTGTGCAGGACTGTCCTGCTCAGTTCAGCACAATCAGCACCCTTATCTAACACTTACCAAATGTCAGTCGTGCACCCTAATCACTGCAAATATCCAAAATGCCTCCTTCACAAACTCAAACACTTTTGGCAGGTTAGAGGGTTCCCTGAATGAGAACCACTTGCCACTGACGTCTCCTTCAGCTGCAAACTTCCTTCTCTCGGCAGATGCAGGCCTGCCCACTTCCTGAGATAAACACTCAAGCAGTTTTCATTCCTTTACCTTGGAGAGAATACACTACCTTGGGTACAACAGAAGACATTACAGCAGAGAAAAGGAGAAGAATAGGAAAACTCTATGTGCTCCTCACCATATTACCTTACTCTTCTTTAGACAGAGTCTCACTCTACTGCTCATTGCAATCTCCGCCTCCCAGGCTCAAGGGATTCTCCTGCCTCAGCGTCTTTTTTTCTTTTTCTTTTTTTTTTTCTTTTTGAGACAGGGTTTCACTCTTTCACCCAGGCTGGAATGCAATGGCACAATCTAGGCTCACTGAAACCTCCACCTCTCTGGTTCAAGTGATTATCCTGCCTCAGCCTCCTGAGTAGCTGGGATTACAGGCATACACCACCACACCCAGCTAATTGTTTGTATTTTTAGTAGAGACAGGGTTTTGACATGTTGGTCAGACTGGTCTCAAACTCCTGACCTCAGGTGATCCACCCATCTCAGCTTCCCAAAGTGCTGGGCCCGAGTCACAGCACCCAGCCTCAGCCTCTTGAATATCTGGAATTACAGGTGTGTGCCACCATGCCCACCTAATTTTTGTATTTTCAGTAGAGATGGGATTTTGCCATTTTGGCCGGACTGGTCTTGAACTCCTGACCTCAAGTGATTCGTTGGCCTCAGCCTCCCAAAATGCTGGGATTACAGCCGTGAATCACTGCACCTGGCTTACCTTACTCTTCTTATGCGTGAAATTTTGATATAATTTACGTCTCAGAACAGTCCTATAAAATTGGCCATGGGAAGAAAGCTGTGACTCAGGGGTCTGTCCCTGGACAGGCTGCTGATTTGGGATTAGAATCTGGTTGTCCTCATGTTGCTTCCTCTTATGCTCATTTTGCCAGCCCTTACTGCTGTTTCTTGGCCCTGGGAAAAGAACCTGAACTCTTTTTCACTAGCATCTGACTTCCTTCTTCCATATTCTGCAGAAACTTGAGTTTGCCATTGATGCTGTTGATCAAATATTTCCAGCTCTCTATCTTCATAGCACATGGTGGTATTATACTTCCAGCCCACCTCTGGTTCTTCAAAGCAGCATTACTAGTTCTGGCCAATAAACTGTGAGCATTTAACAGCCAGTGCAAGAAACTCATTCTCTTTTCCCTCTGACGTAACAACTGGCAGCATTTAAGATGCTGGCTGCTCTGTCAGCATGGATCCAAAAGTCAGGAAATGTTGAAGTAGAAGCCTCAGCTGACCCAAAATGGACAGCTAGCATGAGCAAGAAAAAGCCCTTTGCTGTAATAAATCACTAGGATCTGAGAGTTGTTTGTCATCACCGTGTGACGTATCTTATCCTGACTGATACAGAATTATCTGCTTCTCCCAACATTTGCTCCTGAGTCAGTTCTCAGGTGTTTTGATGGAATAAAATAACTTCTCAGATCCATCCCCTATACCACATACACACATGCGCACACACACACACACACACACACACACAAACACAGGGGCCAGATTCCTTATGAGTTAGTGCCTCTTCTGCACATCTTCCTTAGTCTGACGGTTAATACTGAGTGTCAATTGATTGAACTGAAAGATGCAAAGTATTGTTCCTGGGTGTGTTTGTGAGGGTATTGCCAAAGGAGATTCACATTTGACTCAGTGGGCTGGAAGAGGCAGACAAACCCTCAATCTGGATGGGCACCATCTAATCAGCAGCCAGCATGGCTAAAATAAAAGCAGGTAGAAGTTGGAAGGACTTGACTTGCTGAGTCTTCCGGCCTTTGTCTTTCTCTCATGCTGGGTACATCTGCCCACAAACATCAGACTCCAAGTTCTTCAACTTTTAGACTTTTGAACTTACAACAGTGATTTGCTAGGGGCTCCTGGACTTTCGACCACAGACTGAAGGCTGCACTGTTGGCTTCCTTACTCTTGAGGTTTTGGGACTCGGACTGGTTTCCTTGCTCCTTCGCTTGCAGATGGTCTATTGTGGGACTTCACCTTGTGATAATGTGAGCCAATACCGCTTAGTTAAACTCCCCTTCATATATACATCTATCCTATTAATTCTGTCCCTCTAGAGAACCCTAATATACTTAGGATTTTTAAATTTTAGCCATTTCACCTCTCACACTCTTTCCCCTTTTAAGAGTCTCGCTCTGTCACCCAGTCTGGAGTAGAGTAACACAATTTCGGCTAACCACAACCTCTGCCTCCTTGGTTCAAGCGATTCTCATGCCTCAGCCTCCCAAGTAGCTGGGACTACAGGTGCATGCCACCACATTCGGCTAATTTTTTATATTTTTAGTAGAGACGGAGTTTCTCCATGTTGGCCAGGCTGGTCTGGAACTCCTGACCTCTGGTGATCCGCCCACCTTGGCTTCATAAAGTGAGCCACCGCACCTGGCTCCCGCTTCCTTCTGAAGCATCAGTCATTCTAGACAGTAGAATTGGCTCCAGGACACCCAGTTGTTTTTGTTTCACTGCAAGTTCTTTAATGATAGGGAATGTGCCTCATATCAACTCTGCCTACCATACAGTCTGGCACAGAGAAAGCAAAATACAAATACTTGTTAAATAACTAACCTTTGTAATCTAATGCTAGGAACAAAAGGGGAAGAGAAATTATCTAGGCAAACTATTTTTTTCTCCAAAAGCACTGAGAAGAATAATGAGTAAGAATACATATGCTAGAGGAGAAATATAGTACATTTTTAAAAGTTTGGAAACTTGGAGAGGATTATAAACATATAATCAATTACTACCACAATATAGAAGTTTTTCTTTTCTTTATAACCAAGAAGACTTCTCATTAATTACATCATGCTCCATAAGTTATACTTTATCAGCTATCAAATAAGAGACTTTTTATCTCATTCTAGATCTATGGCCAACAAAATATTCAGCTCCTAGTTAATATCTGATGAATCCCGGGATGACTCCAGAGGAGACTCGCTCAATAATCCAATAGCTCATTTCGCTCTCATCCTACTCAGTTATCCCAGACATCCACTGCCGCCAAAGTGAAATATGATATTGATCTTGCACTGCATTGTTCGGTGTCTGTGAATCCTTGGTGGTCATTTGCTACTGATAGATTAACACAAGTGTGATAATCACTTTGGAAGCAAACTGTCAAGTACATGCACTACCCTGGATGCTGTACTGAGCACCCAAGAAAACTGGCTTCTCCCTAAGGGGTGTGCTACATAATCACATTTGATAAAACTCAAAGCTATGCTGGAGAAGCAGTGGTTACTGCCAAAACATGCCACTGTTCGTGTCCTCTGAGATGGGGGTCTGTCTACCCCAGCCTTTCAATTTAGGATGTCTTGTTTCTTTCAATTTTCTGGGGATCTCATAAACCATAACAAGAATTTAACTTGAGGTGAAAATAATAGTAACAGTAGAAAAAAAGGAAAATTGTGCTAGCCAAATATTATACATTTTTATATGCATTACCTTGGAAAGGTGATATAGTAGTTGAGAGTAAGGACTCAAGAACTAATCTGCTTGACTTCAAATTCCAGCTTGCGACTCATTAGCTGAGCAAGTTACTTTAACTCTCTGTGCCTGTTTCTTCATGTGTGAAATTATCTTACACGTAGATCTGTTGTGAAGATTAAATTAGTTAATTTATGGGAAATATTTAGAATAGTGCCTGTCATGTAAGTACTCCTTAAGCATAGTTTTATCTTTCTTTAGAGAGATAGAGAATGAAATGGAGATAGAGATGCCTATGGGTGTGCATATGTGTATTTGTATATATTTTTGCATAGACTCGATGAGATGCATACGATCAATAAATCTGTTTCACAAAAAAGATCGTGAGAGTTAGTGGGGTAGGAGGAACAGTGAGTTAACGGCAAAGCCAGCAATTAAACCCAGGGCTTTTTTACTCTCAAGCATACGTTTTTAAATAGCAGACACATTGTTAAGTGATATTTATTAGTCAAGAAATGTTTCTTGAGTGTCAACTATGTGCCAAGCATTCTGTTAGGCATGGAGCCACGGGACTCTTTTACTCACAGCCAGAGCTGGGGAAAATGATGAAAGAAAAACCCACAACGTGTTTTTTGTGTTCCTTCAATGATACTCTAACCAATAAAGTCAAACCCTTTATCCTCCGCTTTTGCTCTTATGCCTCACTTAAGTAGATTCTCCCTGGGCAGCGTTCTAGAAATCATTTTTTATTCTCATACCCATTTCCTTGATACCTATTCTCTGAGAGCCTTTACCTTTGTTAAGTGACAGCAAGCTGTTCTGGTTAACTCAAATGACAATTAGTTCCCCTCATAGAAGAAGATAGATTAGGAATGAGTAAGTGCCCCATAGGTAAGCACAAACTGAGGCTATATGGTGATGACATAATAGATTTCTAAATTAGATCACAAATTAGACTAAAGAGACTTCCAAATCTAAGATAAAGCAATTATTCAATATGCTAAGATCAGCATTCTTGATTATTAGATCAGCTCTCATGGTAAGATTTCTTGTTCTATGCTCACAATACTAGGAGAACACGTTGGATAAAATAAAAATGTAGTGGTTACCTATTTTTAATGCCCCTTAACCAACCATGATACTTGGCCAGCCGATTCAATACCTTACACAGTGATCCATTTGAACTTGACATTGTCAGGATACTTAGTGGTACTATATGTGATTATGGTAACAAAAGAAAAGAAACTCTCTGTGATGTATGTGATGCCACCTCCAACTCCTAGACGGCAGAATCAGAAAATCGATCTGATGATTGAAAGTAGTTCACACAGTCAGATCAGCTAACTTTAATTAAGTAACTCCATTCTTTTCCTCCAAAAGGCCCAATTGTCCAAACTATATCCAAGCTAAATAATGCCGTATATTTTTCAAATTGATCTCCCAGGCCCTCTAAGTATGACTTTATCTCTTTCCTTCTCTACATAGGCAAGCTGTTAGAAAAAATTTCAGGCTTACTGTGTCACCTCCTTGCCTCCCATCTCCTCTTTGCTCTGCAAGGCCATTCTCCTCTTCTCACTTCCAGACCACTGTGCATGTCCAACCTGTAATTTTGAACTGCTGCTCTGCTATCTTATGTAAATCATACTCACATCCCCTCTTTGAGATTTTTCCAGAATCCAGGCTTTTTATGCATGGCTCTAACACTAAATCTGTCCTATCAGTCCTGACTCCCAGGGCATGAACACTGAGATACTGTTCAAATTTCTATCACAGTTTAGCTATAAATGGAAGCAGAAAAATAGGGTATTAGCTGGAGAGCAAGGTGGACACTATAACTTTTTTAAAAAGAGATGCAAGATATTTTAGTATCTTTGCTGTTGGAAATGATCCAACAGAAGGTGAAAAAATTGATAATGCAGGGGTACAGGGTACTTCAGAAGCAAATTATTTACATAGGCAAGAATTTATTAAAAGCAATCAGTTATGTGGGTGATTTAATCTTTGCCCAGAAAAATGGAGGATTTCAACCTGAAAACTTTTGCAATCCTGTGTAATCTTTTAAGAAATTTACATTTTTACACAAATTTTAAAATTTCTACCGTAGTTTTTTTCAACGTATTTGAACACAAAACCATTCAACCAACTTGCCCTCAAGTCTTCATAGAATGATTGCTTTCAAATTGAGACGGGTAAAAGTTTCTCTAGATCCCCAGATACTGACTCATAACCAGAGTGAGGCAAAGCCCTGAAGTCTCAAGTTCACTGTAGTTTTCTATGAATTTAGAAGCAAAATTCATCGCTCTCCTTCCTGCTTCTAGGGGAAGTTAGGTAAATGACTCTTACCCTTTACCTCTGTCACAATGCATAGTGTATATTTTCAAATATTTACATTCTTGGGCATGACCCCAGTCTTGATGAGTCTAAATCTCCTGGGACAGTGAACACAAAAGGAAAAAATACAGAAATCTGCATTTTGCTTTGTGAACTCCCCCAGCTATTCCTGTGTGCACTGAAGCTCAAATCCTGAAATAAAGAAGCAAATATGATGATTTCCATTTTCATTCCTGCTTTTAACAATGTGTGGCAGGCCATGTTCGGCATTGAACATGCAAGGTTAGAACATGACGGTCTCTGCCTTCAAAGGATTCACAATACAAAGGGAGAGAAATGGGAGCTAATCAAGGGCAATTCACAATGTGAAAGGCTTGTGACCAAGGAAGTCTAAGGATGCTGAGAAGGAATATCAAAACTGGGTTCAGCTGGGGGTGGGCGTGACGCCCAGAAAGGCCAGGCTTGCTCTCAAGGTGAGTTCTGAAGGATGAGCAAGAGTTAGCTAGGAAATGACATACCGAAATCAAAACAGAAATATTTCCAGTTCTTATTTAAAAGATTTTACTTGTAATTTTTTTTATTAAATTGTGCAATGCATAATAAATTCTCATCCACAAAATAGTTCTAGCTATGAAATTGCTTTGGTATCATTTCACCAGTCTAGAAGTAACAGCTGAGGGTCTTTTCCCTTTAAAGTGATGGGAGGCCTCAAAAACATACATTTCTTGTCCTCAGACATAGAAAAGAAGGTTAAGAAAAGAGGTGAAAATTCAGCTCCACCTTAAAGAAAAAAGAGCTTTTAGTTGGAACTTAAAGAGCAAGACTTAGAGAAAGAGGAGAGAGCAGAAAGACAAAATAAATTTAAATCTCAAGTGGAAATGTTCTACTCAGCCCATGCAGGTAGGAAGATATAAGTTAAATAATACATAAAGGAAAAGTGTTTCTCTAGGTTTGAAAAATTAGAGGTGACAATGAAAACAGACTCCTCTATAAATTCCACATGAACCTATCCTGAGGGTTCCTGTTTGTCCTAGCCAGTCTGCCCTGAATTTCCCAGTGTAAGGGAATGGTATGTGCATGGTATGTGCACTATACATCTCCAAGTCCAACTTGACTTTTCCAGGGCAGACTCAACTTTGTGGTAAATTGGTGAAAATGGGTTATATATAATAAACTTTATTACAACGAAGATTTCTGCCAACAAAGCTGTTTTTACAGGTTAATATTAGCGAACTATACACACAAAACTTTGTTATCCAGTTGCAAATGATTCCTCTCTAAGAAAAAATAGTTATGTGTTAATAGAAGCCCAGCTTGAAGGCTACAGGGAGTGAGGCCCCACCTCCCTCTGCATTGGTTAGACCTGTCTGCAACCTGAATTCCTCTGCACCGAAGTCCTATCTGCAGTTCTAGTTTACCATTTTGAGGACAACTGGAAAACGACCACAATTTAGTCACTGTTGAAACCAAAATACATGAAAAACTAATAAAGTTCCCGTCAGAAAACAGACAGCACATTCATAACACGGACCAAGGAGAGTTTAAAGAAGGACAGAGCTAAGGGAAAAAGAAGGCAGGTGAAGCATCTCCAAGGATACACCCCTAGACCTGAAGGGGCAAAGAGGGAGAGGTGACCAGAATCCCGTAAGTCCTATATCTGAAGGAACCCGGTGACCGCCAGCACCTGTGCCAGCCATGGCTCAGGGGAAGGGACTGAGGAATAAAGGCTAGGTTGCTGACACAGAGCTCCAGTCAGCACCTCCCACTGGCCAGAACAGAAAGCAAAGAGAAGTAAACCCATTGACTACAGGCCACGCCAGTTCCTGGGGCCCAAAGCAGATTAGAGAGGGGAAGAGTTGGGTTTTAGGAGCCAACAAAAAGTACTCAGTACAGAATCAAAAGTCGACTGCTTGCTGGACATGAAAGCTGTCTTTTGGTATTTAAAGTCGATATGGTCATATCACCAGTTTATTGAGGCACTGATTGCCCTCTTTGAGCAGCTTCTGCAATCTCACCCAGACTCCTAACAGCTGGAAATACCTGGTAAAAAACCTTCTAGTGGAAGATTCCACAGCTTACATAAAGAGTTTTTAACTCATTGGCCATAACTTTATCTAGGTTTCCAATTTTATTTCTTACTATTTCTCTGCTCATACCCAGAGATTTTGGTAAACTGGATTTTCAATATTCCCTCATTCATGGTGTACTCTTTCTTACCATTCAAAATTCAGTTCCACATTTAAGATTCATTCTGAATTCTGCCTTCTTCACAAAGCCTGATTTCCCACAATGTCTGACTGTCTAAGCTGGTTGTAATCTCTCCCTCCTCTAAACATAGACCTGTAGTTTAATCTCTTGAAGAATTTACCTTAAAACCCTGTGTGGCCGAGCATGGTGGCTCGTGCCTGTAATCCCAGAACCAAAGTGAGAGGATCGTTTGAGCTCAGGAGTAAGAGACCAGCCTGAGCAACACAAAGAGACTCTGTCTCTATAAAAATAAAAATTAGCTGGGCATGGTGGCAATCCTGTAGTCTCAGTTACTTGGGAGGCTGAGGTGAGAAGGTTGAGCCCAGGAAGTTACCTCCCTGAATTGCTTTCAAATAAATTGATTATAGATTTGAATAGCTTATTTAGCTCTCTCCAAAGAAGAAAAAGTTAAATCAAAAGATATATCATTATAGGTAGTACTGTTTTGGCTGAATGGAAGGTTTTATAAGACCTAACCATTGGATGGTTTTTGCCTTCAGCTCCTGCTAAATGGCAATATAATTTCAGATCGTGTAATTTCAGAAGGCCCCATTAACTTTAGGAATATACATGTATTAGTGAGTGGGGATGAGTTAAAGGAGACATACCAGATTTACCCAACCATTATTTCTTTGCTGGGAAAATTCCTATTCAGAAAAGGAGACAAGAAACTTTCACGGAACCCAGGACCTATCTCCAAGTGCCAGGATTTATTATAAGATTCTGTCCCACTAGATCATCTGTGATTCTTGGCAGACAAGTGGATACTGAAGTCTTTTCAATTACAATGACTAAAGAAAACCTTTTTGTAAGATTTAATAAGCACACCGGTTTCTTTAATGGTTTTTAATATGTGCTCAGGCAACTCAAATATTGCCATCACAGCATAAAATTCCAGAGTCTTTTCAATATATTTCATGCTTTTTTAATGACTTCATTAGACAAATCAGTTTTTTGGCAAAGCGGGGCTAAAAAAAATTAATCTCACAGTGATTTGTGATAGCCAATGATCAGACAACACAGAATACATGCTTTTGGAATTGCCAACCTATTACAATAATGAGAGAAAGGGTACAGAAAGCAGAAAAGCAAGCTATTTACCTTACCCTTGAGGAGTTTATGATATACTTATATAGACAAGGTGAACTCAGAATATTGCAGCAAATGATACATAACAGCTCACAATCAAGAAGCACTATGATATGAGTGGGGAGTAGGAGGGGATGATAGTTTAGGGTTAGAAGAATAAGCTCTGTCTCTTATTTGCTGTGCATCTTCAGGACAGTTACACTATCCCTTTGAGTCCTCTTCTGGAAAAATACTTGCCTTACAAGGACATTTTGAGGATATAACAGGGAAATGTATGTGAAAGTAACATAATAAAATGTAAATAGCTATACATGTTCAGTTACTCCATAGGAATTTTTTAGGAGCTCACTGCATGCCAAGTACCATCCCCAGCATGACTGGGGATACAGATTTTAAAAACTGCAGTTTTCATATAAGGAGTAAGGAGACCTAAAACCATAAAAACCCTAGAAGAAAACCTAGGTAATACCATTCAGGACATAGGCATGGGCAAGGACTTCATGTCTAAAACACCAAAAGCAATGGCAACAAAAGCCAAAATTGACAAATGGGATCTAATTAAACTAAAGAGCTTCTGCACAGCAAAAGAAACTACCATCAGAGTGAACAGGCAACTTACAGAATGGGAGAAAATTTTTGCAATCTACCCATCTGACAAAGAGCTAATACCCAGAACCTACAAAGAACTCAAACAAATTTACAAGAAAAAAACAAACAACCCCATCAAAAAGTGGGCAAAGGATATGAACAGACACTTCTCAAAAGAAGACATTTATGCAGCCAACAGACACATGAAAAAATGCTCATCATCACTGGCCATCAGAGAAATGCAAATCAAAACCACAATTAGATAGCATCTCACACCAGTTAGAATGGCGATCATTCAAAAGTCAGGAAACAACAGGTGCTGGAGAGGATGTGGAGAAATAGGAACACTTTTACACTGTTGGTGGGACTGTAAACTAGTTCAACCATTGTGGAAAACAGTGTGGCAATTCCTCAAGGATCTAGAACTATATACCATTACTGGGTATATACCCAAAGGATTATAAATCATGCTGCTATAAAGACACATGCACACGTATGTTTATTGCAGCACTATTCACAATAGCAAAGACTTGGAATCAACTCAAATGTCCATCAGTGACAGACTGGATTAAGAAAATGTGGCACAAATACACCATGGAATACTATGCAGCCATAAAAAAGGATGAGTTTGTGTCCTTTGCAGGGACATGGATGCAACTGGAAACCATCATTCTCAGCAAACTATTGCAAGAACAGAAAACCAAACACCGCATGTTCTCACTCATAGGTGGGAATTGAACAATGAGATCACTTGGACACAGGAAGGGGAACATTACACACTGGGGCGCATTGTGGGGAGGGGGGAGGGGGGAGGGATAGCATTAGGAGATATACCTAATGTAAATGATGAGTTAAGGGGTGCAGCACACCAACATGGCACATGTATACATATGTAACAAACCTACACATTGTGCACATGTACCCTAGAACTTAAAGTATAATATATAAATAAATAAATAAAATTTTCAAAAAACTACAGTTTTCTTTTTTTTCCTCAAAGAAGTCAACTGAGCATAGTCCTATAGGTTTCCTTCAGAAGGGACTGGGAACCACAAGAGCTGTGATAATGAGAGGAATCGATGAAGGAGAGTGGGACCTGTACCTTCAAGGCTGTGTAGAACATGTAGCTCCTCAACTTATAATGGAATTACATCCCAATACACTCCTCAGAAGTTGAAAATATCCTAAGTCAAAATGTATTTAATACACCTAACATACCAAACATCATAACTTAGCTTAGCCTGTATTAAAAGTGCTCAGAACACTGACATTAGCCTGTAGTTTGGCAAAATCATCTAATATAATGCCCCTTTTCTAATAAAGCACTGAATATATAATGTAATTTATTAAATACTGTACTGAAAGTGAATAAAAAAAAGAAAGAGTACTCGAAGTACAATCTCTACTGAATGTATATCACTGTTAGATCATCATAAGTCGAAAAATCATTAAGTCAAACCATCATAAATCAGTAATTATCTACATAGATAGCTGGGGAAAAGGAACAGGGTTTTTTTCAAGTAAAGAAGCAGTATTTCCTAGAGATAGGCAAGTCTAGAATATTTTTGAGTGCATGTCCTGATTAGAAGAAAAAATAAATTGTGTCTACTTCAAGAGTCAGGAGTATTGAGCTCAACTGATGCAAAGTAAAATAATTAAACAATTTTCACTTAAGTCAGTAGTAACACTAAGGTAAATGCATATTAAATAGAACCTGCTGACTGCTCCAATTTGGTGAGTTCCCTATTTTTTAAGGCAAAAGGAGTCAATCTCAGAATGTACATGGATATTAAGGAGTTAGTAACAAGGGAGATTTAGAGGACATCTGTGGCTCAATGCACCAAAGTTAGCAGAAGGACTTCATCTCAACTGCTATTTCCCATCAGCAGGCAGCGGCTGCCTGTAGCATCCCCTCAGGAAGAATACCAAGACTTTGTCTGAGCTCTGTGGGAGAGCGTGTCACGATGAAATATTGAAAGTAGCCTTGAGCATTGGACGGCAGAGGAACTGCTCAAGCCTTCTCTTTTCCAGTCCTGCTTACACCTGCCCCAGCTCCCTCCTGAGCCGTGAACATGGAGATATAAGGTTTAGAATAATAGCTCTGAGGGCTTTCACCATCAGTTTCGCTAGATCAGATTCAATAAAGCAGGAAGGCCCACTTATCATCATCACATCCATTGAAAAAAAACAGTTTTCAGTTTAGCTTTTAGCAAAGCAAACTACTTTCATTAGAACTTCCTAATAGCCCAGGAAAAAATGAGGCTTTACATTTGCATGAATGACTATCAGAGGACATAGATGAAGGGTAGTTTCTGACCTTGAATAGCTCACGATCTACTGAGAGAAAAACAATATAAAAACAATAACAGAATAAACAATGTATTTTATAACATTTTTCAAAAGATTCCATTCTCTTACTTTGCTTAGGTTAATTTCAAGGCACAGAAAGGAAACACCAAACTCATTTCAATCTATCCAGACAGGATCTATGTGCAAACATGTTTTCTAATAGGTCCTGAAGCAATTAATCGTTAACAGAATTCTCTCCATTTTCTGTCATTCTAATTCTTAATCTTTTCTGAGTGAGGGGCTTCTTCTTACTCTCTTGCCAGATTACCCTCAAATTTCTGGATACCTCTAGCTACAGAGAGAGTAAAATCAAATAATTTACTGCCCAGGTGTGAACTCCTCAAACAAATTTTTATGAACATATACCATGATAGAAGCAGCCATTTTTACAACTAGTTTGTAGAGGAGAAACCAGTTTAAAAGAGCAATGTTTTCAAATATGCACCTTCTCCCACCTCATAATCATGGAGGGATAATTTCTAGGGTACCCCCAAAAAAACCTACCCTGTGGACAGGTGTATTTTCTGACTCAGGATGATCAGTGTTTCTATTTGGAGCTGGGATGTGATACAGGCAGGGAGGAAGGACAGGTGGAGAGACAGACAAGGAGCTGGCCCAGTTGCACTAGAAGCAGCTGCCCTGATGTTCTTCTCAGTGGCCCAAAGCTGGCTGTGTCCGGGTAGTGGGCAGCAGAGGACGGGCCACAGCTACCACCTGGTGTTCTTGGGCCAAACAAGGACTGCAGCTTCTGGGCCTCTGGCTAAGACCAGCAAAAGGGACATGCTGCAGGGAATGCTTGTCTCATGCAGAGGGCAGAGAAGGACCCTGGCGGTACTGCCTGGAGCACAGTTCTCAGAGGATCCCCCTGTACTCAGTCAGAAATAAATGAAACATCACAAGCCCAAGAGCTGGAAAAGTTTCCTGCCATTCAGGAAGTAGAGAAAAGGCAACATTCCTGACAAAATATCCTCATTCTGATACCATAAGGAGTACAAAAAAACATGCGATACACTGCCATTTTTTATTGGATATCTGCTATGTGTCAAGTGTTTTGCTAAAAACTTTATATGTATTATGTTCAATGTTTGCATGTGTGATTAACCCCACTTTGTCCATGCAGAAATAGAAGATGAGAGGTTGTCATTTGTGCAACTCACACAGTCAATACTGTTTGGCTCAGGATCTAAATCCAACTCTAAGTGGCACCAACTATCTTCTTTTCTTGCTGGGACTAAGCAGACCATGCAGGAAAAACCTTTCAGGGATAGAAAAAAAAGAAATTTATAACAGTTCTGTTGGAGAATATTTCAGGATATCTTTTTTTAAACAAAAATGTGTATTCTGCTTTTGTTGGGTGGAGTGTTCAATAAATGTCAAGTATGGTTGGTTTATAATGTTTTATAAGTCCTCTGTCTTAGTCTTTTTGTGCTGCTATAACAACGTACCTGAAACTGGGTAATTTATAACGAATGGAAATTTATTTCTCACAGCTCTTGAGACTAAAAGTCTAAGATCAAGATTAAGGTAGTGGCAGGTTTGTTGTCTGGTCTGTGCTTTCAAGATGGTGCCTTGAATGCTTCATCCTTCAAAGGGGTAAAACACTCTATCGTCACATGGTAGGAAATGGAAATTGCAAGAGGGCTGAAGGCTGTGTGAAGCCTCTTCCATGAGGCCCTTAATTTCATTCACAAGTAAAGGATCTCTCATAACCTAATCACTTCTTAAAGGCCCCACCTCTTAATAACATCACATTGGCCATTAAGTATTTACATCTGAAATTTGGAGGGCACACATTAAACCATTGCATTCATTTTCTTGTTGATCTTTTCTTTTTTTTTTTTTTGAGATGGAGTCACTCAGTCACCTAGGCTGGAGTGGTGCAATGGCGTGATCTCGGCTCACTGCAACCTCTGCCTTCCAGGTTTAAGTGATTTTCCTTCCTCAGCCTGCCAAAGTAGCTGGAATTACAGGCACACACTACCACGCCCAGCTAATTTTTGTATTTTTAGTAGAGACAGGGTTTCACCGTGTTGGTCAGGTTGGTCTTGAACTCCTAACCTCAGGTAATCCGTCTGCCTCAGCCTCCCAAAGTGCTGGGATTACAGGTGTGAGCCACTGCACCTGGCTTTGTTGATCTTTTCTTTAGCTGTTCTATCAGTTACTGAAAATGGAGTAGTGAAGTCTGTAACTATTACTGTTGAAATGTTGATTTCTCTTTGATATTAGTATAGCCACTCCAGTTTTCTTATAGTTACTGCTTACATGGTATATATTTTACCATCTTTTTGCTTTCAATCCATTTGTATATTTGAATATAAAGTGTTTCTCCTGTAAATAGCAGATAGTTGAATTATGTTTATTTATCCGGTCTAAGATCTCTGTATATTTACTGTATTGTTTATTTTTTTCACATTTAGTATTATTGATATCATTAGATTTATATCTGCCATTTGACTTTTTGTTATCTACATGACTTATGTCTTTTTTGTTCTTCCATTTCTCCTTTATCAAATCCTTTTTTATTAAATGGATATTCTGGTGGAATGTTTTAATTTCTTAAATTGTTTTTTTACTATTTCTTGGTCATTTTTATAATGGTTGCTCCAGAGTTTGTCATACACATTTTAGCTTACCAGAATCTACTTCAGACTTACACCAACTTAATTTTGGTGAGATACAAAAATATCACTCTTCTATAGCTATATTTCCTCTTATCATTTTTTGGTGCTATTGTTGTTATATATACAAAATCTATCTATGTTACAAGCCCAACAATGCATTGCTGTAATCATTACTTTTTATGACTTTATGTCTTGAAGAAGCTGAGGAAAAGGAGAGCAAATATTTATCTATAGTTTGTTATATTTGCCTTTTCTCCTTCTTTATTATGTCTTTAAAATATTACTTACCATTTCTCACTTTTTAAATTTTTTTGTATGCATTTGTATTGGAGTCATTATCTTAATCCAGTGTTCCTACTCACCCCCTTTCTGTTGTTATTGTCAAATATATTACATTTCTAGATGCTGTGGTTCAACAATACAATTATATTCATATTGTTTTATACAATTATTTTCTAAATTAGTCAAAAGAAAAATAAAGAATTATGTATTATACTGACTTTTATAACTACATAGTTACAACTATCAGTGCTTGCTTTTTTAAAATGTAGATTCAAATTTACATCTGTCAGTGTGGCGATTCCTCAAGGATCTAGAACTAGAAATACCACTTGACCCAGCCATCCCATTACTGCGTATAGAGTGAGACTCAGTCTCAAAAAAATAAATAAATAACCCAAATGTCCATCAATGATAGACTGGACAAAGAAAATGTGGCACATATACACCATGGAATACTATGCAGCCATAAAATGGATGAGTTCATGTCCTTTGTAGGGACATGGATGCAGCTGGAAACCATCATTCTCAGCAAACTATCACAAGAACAGAAAACCAAACACCATATGTTCTCCCTCATAGGTGGGAATTGAACAATGAGAACACTTGGACACAGGAAGGGGAATATCACACACCGGGGCCTGTTGTGGGGTGTGGGAAGTGGGGAGGGATAGCATTAGGAGATATACCTAATGTAAATGACGAGTTAATGGGTGCAGCACACCAACATGGCACATGTATACATATGTAACAAACCTGCACATTGTGCACATGTACCCTAGAACATAAAGTATAATAAAAAAAAAAAATTACATCTGTACTTAGACTTAAATTTTTCTTTAGTATTTCTTGCAATGTGGATCTGCTAGCAACAAATTATCTCAGTTTTTGTTCATCTGAAATATCTTTATTATGTCTTTAATTTTGAAAGATAACTTTGCTAGGTATAGAATTATTGATTCACACTTGTTTTTTTTTTTTTTTTCCTTTCTGCCCTTTGAATATGTTATCCTACTTCCTCTGGCCTTCATTGTTCTGATGATAAATAAGCTGTTAATCTTATTGGAGCTCTCTTGTACATGACAAGGTTTTTTTGTTTGCTTTTTGTTTTGTTTTATCTTGTGTTATTTTGAGACGGCATCTCACTCTGTCATTCAGGCAAGAGTGTTGGTGAGATCATAGCTCACTGCAGCCTTGAACTAGGCTCAAGCAGTTCTCCCACCTCAGCCTTCCAAATAGCTGGGACTGTAGGTGCATGTCACCACACCCAGCTAATTTTTTGTTTTTTTGTTTGTTTGCTTTTATTTTTGTGGAGATGAGATGTTGCTATGTTTCCACGGCTGATCTCAAACTCCTCTCCTCAAGTGATCCTCCCACCCCAGTTTCCCCAAATTCTGGGATTACGAGTGTGAGCCACTGTGCCCAGCCTCTCCTGCTGCTTTCACCTTTTTTTTTTTTTGTCTTTGGTTTTCAGCATTTTGTACTGTAAGATGTGTTAGCATGAATATCTTTGTGTTTCTCTTACTTGAAGTTTTTGAGCTTCTTGGATGTGTATATTAATGTTTTTCAGCAAATTTTAGAAATTTTCATCCATTATTTCATCAGCTAACTTTTCTGCCCCTTTCCCTTTTGTCCTTTCTTGAGATACTCCCACTAAATATATGCTGCTGTGCATACTGTTGTCTCACACTTCTCTGAGGCTCTGTTCATTTTTCTTCATTCTATTTTCTCTGTTCTTTGGATGGGTCTATCTTAAATTCTCTGATTCTTCTGCCAGCTCAAATATTGTTGAGCCACTCTAATAAATTTTTCATTTTCGTTATTATACTTTTTAACTGCATAATTTTAATTTTTGTTTTTATAGTTCTTATCTCTTTATTGATATTCTCTATTTTTTTTTGAGACATTCATTGTCTTCACACCTTCTACTACTTCTTTAAGTACTCTTTCAGTACTTTTAACATATTTATAATGGCTACTTTGAAGCTTTTGTCTGTTACATCTGACAAAACAGCCTTCACAGGCTGTTTCCATTGCCTCTTGCTTTGTTGTTGTTTTCTTCCTGTATATGGGTCACATATTCCTGTAATTGTTGAAAACAAGACATTTTAGGTAAAATACATTAACTCTATATACTGATTTTCTGTTCCCCCTCCAAGGCTTGTTTTTGCTGTTCTTTTTTATTTTGTTTTGTGACTTAGGTAGGCTAATTTAGTCAGGTCTCCTTCTCAAAAATGTGAAGTATTTTGTGTTGTTCCTCCGAGAGCACAGTCACTGTGAAATAAGAGGGTTTTGACAGGGTCTCTTTGACTGTCTTTTTCCTGATATCTCTACTAAGCTGTAGCTTCATTTGGTGGTACATCCTGCCTGTTAAGCTCCACTAAACACCAGTTGATTGCTCTATTGTTTCTGACAATTCTCTAAGCATTATAATAAGATTTCATAAAATTTGAGAAGGGATAATGTTTGAGGCCAGTCTTTGAGGTATTTCTCTGACCACAAGTAGGCTCACAAGTAGGCCCTGTTTTCTGTTTTTCTCTGTGGTGAGCCAGCTGGTCTATGCCTTAGCTTGTTTTTCTTTAACAAGTGGAGCTATCATTTTTTAGAATGCCCTTAGGCTCGAATCACTTCCTTTGGGAGAGAGCTTTGAAATCTCTCATTCTTTCGGGCTGCACCTTCTCTGGGGTAAACTCGCTGAAACACTGCTCTGGATATTGGGTGGTTCAGTCACCCTGGTCTTCTCCTCTTGTCTCACTAAGTATAGAACCTCTGCCCTACAAGTAACCTGGAGTGAGAGCAATCATGGCCCCAGTATTCTCCACTCCTGATCAGATGGAGGCTGTATTCCCATAGGCTTTTATATATAGGGTTCTATACCCCTTCAATATTAAGCAATTCATAACTGTCATTTTACTGTCTCCTTAAATCATATGCTATTCAGAAGATTTTATGTTTTGGTTTGTTTGCTTTAGGTTAGTCGGCAGGGCTCTCCTTTATTTTAAATGTCGACGTATTTTAAATAATATTAACTTTATAATTTCTGCTTTTTGAAATTTTTAAATTTCATTTGTAGACTTCCATATAACTATGTTTGGTAAAGCTAAGATATGGGCTGTGGAGGAGTTAATTTCAGTAAAATCGACTTCTAGAGAGAAGTCATTATGTGAGGGTAAAGTGGCCTCCCTGGAAAATAGTTTCTTAGAGTATACTATGGATGTAAACATTTTCAGTTTTTAGAGTCTCTGCCATTCTCAGATATAAATCAAAACTAACTCTGTCTATTTGTAGCCTCTGTTTGCTCCTCCCCATCTCTTACACCTTTTTTATAGTAGAGCATAGAATTGATTTTACACACACACACACACACACACACACACACACACATCTGTGGTCTGTTTCCCTCCCTGGAATAGGTCCATTGTTCCTATGAAAATTGAGGCTTATAAAATAAAGAAAAAATCCTTGCCTTTCACATAGATTATAAGACTTAAGTTATAAAACATGAAGTAATATATCAACCCAAGGCTAAGCATATATCAAACCAATGACTTTAGTTGAAAGATCTGCGGTTAGGAAAAAGTGGAAAACTCAGCCTTGCATTGCTCCACATATCTAAGAGCCAGGCTCACACCTCCTTCAACAGAAGAGTCTAGAGAGTGAGGGAATATATAAGCTACTAAAGCAATACCTGGAGGCCATGTTTGGGTGGTTGGACAAACAGTTTTCTTCAGAAACCAGCAATTCCTGGAAGTAAATCTCTTAGGCTAACCTACTGCCTTACTTTAAAATAATAATGATTATTATAATAATTGTGATTTAAGGGGCAATGCTGGAAATATCTATGCACAATGTAAAAAAGCATAGAGGTACAAATATTTTAAAATTGAAATCAAATTCACAAGGGTGTTCAGATGGCAATTTACTATGACATCCAGGCATGCATAAAAAGCCCTGAATAAAGTTGCATTAGAAGAAACATGAATCCAGGCAGCAAGGCTGGAAGTTCTTCCCCAGGTACCCCTTCCCAGGGTGCATTAGAGTAGAGTACAGAGTTCTCAAGAACTAAGAGAACAATTTATGGATGCGGATTGTTCAGTTCAGAGCCTGGGCCTTTCGGTACTGTATTCTAAGTATCTCCTCATTAGGTTGGACACTAGGAAACTGCATTCACACTACCTACTGTAGCTTACTGCAAAATGTACCAAAAGAGTGATAAGGGTTTCCTGGGAGAAAGTAAGCATCTGGTCATCCTACACTTATTTGCCCTGAAATTTTCCAATCCTTTGCTACAGTCCTCAAGATGCTGTTAGTATTTAGTAACTGATCATCTTTTATTATGGGTGGCTAAGAATAATAACTTGATAGCCTAAGAAGAGTTTTACATTTTTAACATAGGATTCCTAGAAGTATAGTATATTATCTCAAAGAAATGAATTTCTAAGGATAGGGTTTGGAGGAACCAAATCAGATTTGGGGGCACCAAAGCATTTCTCTGTTGGTCCCAAATCGGATTAGAAGTAAGTAGGCGATCACAAAACCCTCTTGCTCTGCTTGCTTCCTGCCGCTGAACTGGTCATTTATTGTCTCATAGCAACTACTAATTCAATAGGCCAATCTCCGGCAGGCATGTCACTAGAAGACGCAGTATTGCTGGTTCCAAGGCTGAGCAGCTCCATTTGCCAGACATAAACCATCTACAAAATAGAGCACTGAATTGCATTATTCATCCAACAGGAACAGAGAGAACTACTTAGTATGCAGATTAGGTCCATCCGCATTTTCATCTCCAGTGGGGTACAGCACCCAGAACTCTTCTCTCTTACTCTCTCCCACTCCCTAGGAGACATTTATTTATCCCTCAGTCTATAAATTAAATATTCACAAGATTAATGTATCATAACTGGTATATTACTGTTAATTTTATCTTATAATTACCAGGGAAAAGTAAACTATATACCTCTGTAATTTTGAGGTCAATATCAAGACAGTCACTGACCACCTCTCACACCAGTCTTCCTTGGCACCACTGTCAGTCAGTGCCATAAACTTAGATTGGCATGACTAGGGGTAACCAGGATGGGATGGTCACTCTGAAGGTGCATTCACCCCATGGAGTGAAACAAGCCGGAAAGCATCAAGGTCGTGAAGGACAGACTGAGGCAAACAGACCAGTTGGATAACTTTGGTTGAATTCATTTCTCATGAGCCATATATATATACACACACACACACACACACACACACAGACACACACATACATACACATATATGTACATGTGTATATATGTATCTATGTTTGTTTATATATAAATTAGATGTTTTTATATAAATTACATGCATTTACATGCATGTATATTTCTATATAATTTATATTTTATATGTGAATTATATATATATGTATTTCAAAAGTGAACAATAATTTGTTAGGCAGGTGAAAGGCAAGTTATAGAAGGGCAGAGCTTCTAAAAGGCAGGAGAATTGGTTCCAAGAGTTCTGGATAAATTTATATACCATAAGGCAGTATCGCATTTTTAGCACCTTTCTCAGGAGGAAAAGGAAAAGTAACATTTTGTAGCTCTATATCAAGGGAATTTAGGAAGGACTGAATTACAATAAATGAATTTACATGAGGAATCGTTTTTATCAAACATGAATGCTTAAGATGAAAGAATAAGACATTATGCACCCAAAGAGAACTAAGCTTCTTTAAAATAATTCTGCTAGAATGTGAATTTTAGGATCTGATAATTTATGAATGTCACCCAGCCCATGGCCTGTCACCTGTATCTTCTACTCCATGCCAATCTATTCGAAAGAAGGAACTGCTGATTCCCAAATGTGTCTGAATTTACATTGCATCTACTCTCTCATTCCAAGTCCAGCAACATGGGCAGAAAAAACTGTCACCCTGAAATACACTCCAAGGGCCTCTGTGAGTTCTCCAGGAGTAAGAGTGCTTCACAAGCTCTGCCACATGCACTCTCACTCTAACACAGAGCCTGAAATGGCATCCCTCTTTTAATTCTAACACTGTCTCCAGAAGATAATTGATAACACACAGAAATACCCTTTTTTTTAGCAGTATATATTAAACCAAAAGCCTCAACAAAAATGAATCATTGATTATTTCCTAAATAGCAACCTGAAAAAGAATATGATAAGGAAAAGGTCAGTTTTAACTGTGGAGAAGGATATTGGGGAAAGTCTCAAAAGAGGTTTCTCAAACTTGATTAATCATCACAGTCACCAGCAGGACTTGTTCAAAATACAGAGTCATGTACCTCACCTTGTGAAGTGCTGATTCATTAGCCCTGGAGTTGATACTAGAAATCTGTATTTTCACCTTCTGTCTTGGATGATTTCAGTGAGTCACGTGGTTTAGGAAATGCTGCAGGTCAGTCCTGAAAGGGTCTCAGTAATGGTGACCCCTCAGTAGCCATCAGCCAGCATGTGGGCAGTAGGCACCCTGGGAAGACCAGTTACTTCCCTCCTCTCCCTTATGCTTATAACCTTATAACAAAGGTTATAAACACAAAGTACTAATGGTGATCTAGGAATGGAAACATCACCCTCCTAAATGAAAGCTTGAAGTTCAGGGTGATGCATGAAGAACAGGTAAGCACTGTCTTTTCAATCCATTGGCCTTGCTGCCTAGGTAATGAGGTCCAAGAGAAGTTAGCTTTCCAGCAATCTCAGCAATTAAATCATCAAATAAGGGCTAAGTGAAGAGGTTACTGGAAGAGGAAGAAGCAGATATGTCACTCCAATACCACCTCAATACTGCAGGAAGAAATGTGGACATCTGGGAAATATGAAGATAACAAAATACAAATTTCTCTCTAAAATGACCATCAGGGTTTACCTCTAGTATAAGTCCTGTGGTCAAATCAGCCCAGAATTCTGATTCTTCCCATGGACATAACCAGCGGAAAAAAGTGGTGGGTCAGCATGGTGTTGTCCTTGATCAAATCCACGCTACATTAGGGATATAGACACCAAACACAAAACAAAAGTACAAGCAGCAAAAACAAAATGAAGTTGGAAGATACGTTAGGCATCTTTCACCCAGGGTTTGGAAAATGCCCACAGTCTGTATCCCAATTGGACTTCAGATTCTGTCCCTCACCCCTTTGGGTGAATCCCCATCTTGTGCATGTTGATTATGCAGCTCCAACAAAAGGATGACCTGAATTCCTGCTGCACACTGTCAAGCCGGCTCCTTCCTCTTCTGTGTATGACCGTGTTTTAACAGCAGTATTTTATGATTCAGTTCGATGCTTTGGAGGTGAAGATAAAACAAAAATAATGTAGCAGCAAATACCAAACCCTGAGGCACAAAAATGTAAGCTTTGAGTAGCCTGTAAAAAATGTAGGCATGTTAGCCTGGGGAGAAGGAGGATGTTGAGTAATGTTCACCCAGAATATAACCGGAGCAGGCTCTGATAAGGTTTAAATGTTTGGGAAGTTCTTTTGAAGAGACGAAAGCATCTCTCCTGTTGTTATTCTCTCAGTACTAACAATTGCCCAGTGACTGTTTTTTGGTGTTGTCTTTTTGTTTGTTTGTTTAGTTGGTTGAAATGTTCATCAGTGACTGTTTTTGGTTGGTTTTTTTGTTTGTTTGTTTTTTGTCTTATTTTGTTTTGTTTTGTTTTGTTTTGTTTTGTTTTGAGATGGAGTCTCGCTCTGTCACCCGGGCTGGAGTGCAATGGTGCCATCTCCGCTCACTGCAACCTCTGCCTCCCGGATTCAAGCAATTCTCCTGTCTCAGCCTCCAGAGTAGTTGGGATTACAGGCGTGGGCTACCACACCTGGCTAATCTTTGCATTTTTAGTAGAGATGGGGTTTCACCACGTTGGCCAAGCTGGTCTGGAACTCCTGACATCAGGTGATGCGCCCACCTCAGCCTCCCAAAGTGCTCGGATTACAGGCGTGAGCCACTGCGCCAGGCCTAGTGACTGTTTTTTAAGCAAGTTTCTCTGGTGATTGTTCAGAGATGGTAAATGGTTCTTCTATCAAAGCCAAACTGGGCACCAATCATGTTTAAAAAACAAAAAACTGAAAACACTAAGCTTCCTGACTTTTCCGGCACACGCAAACATTTATAAAAAGAGGCACGTTTTCAAATTCCAGATCTCTCTCTTCTTCTGTATTTTCCTCCGCCTTCACTCTGTGAAAGTTCCTGTCTGAATCTTCAGTGTGGCCATCAATAAACTTGGCATCCTGGGACACAGGCGAGCTGTGCCCTCTGTAAATTGATAAATCTACACTCTAGAGTACAGAGTATTTACTTGATGAAGCTTTCAATTAAAAACCAACAAGGAAGCCCTAGATGAAATCAAATATTAGAGAAATATGAAATCGGTCAGAAATAAGCAAATATTTACCATGCAAAATGGGCTGTGTGACAATTAAATGAAAACCTAAATGCTGGAAGGTGTTTCAGAGGCAAATGAAAAGAAAAGCACCTATAAAGTTTTTTAAAAGTTAAAAAAGGAAAGGGTGGGGATTGCACAATTTGCTTCTGCCTGGCTGTCTAATAATGAAATTTGTTTATGAGAATATTTTGATGGTTTAACCTTCTCAAGAGATGATAAAAATGGAATTTTCATTTGATCCAGGACTTATTTTTGGTGTTTTATATCTTTGGATTTTGAATATATTTGAGTTCAGGTTTGGTTCAAACTGTTTCCCTGGTGCTTAAAACAGAAAAAGAAAAAACAAACAAGCATTTATTTCTGTTGAAGAAAAAGTATATATTTTGAGCTCATTTATACATTCGATAAATTAATACAGTCAGTTTCAGGGTTACAGGTTTAATCCACAGTTTTGTTTAAGGTCAACTTCCAGAAAAAGTTAAACTCAGAAAATTGTGGCCATATATTGCACATGCTTTATGTCTTGGCCTAACATTTGCCTCGCATGATGGCTGCACCCCAATTTATAGCAGACAATAGGTCGTTTTTATTTTTATGCATAAAAGTTGCATGAATTTGTTACCATATTTTATTTACACCTCACAATTATGATACACAACACTGGAACTGATCTCTCTTATCCAAGAACTGTTTGTAACACACAAAGGTAGGAGTTGACAGTTTAACTTATTTCTTTTCAAAAATGCTCACTTCACTGCTTTCTCAGTTGTAGCCTCATAAGTGTAGTGTCATGTATCAGTAATTTTAGAAATATACCATATTTCTTTTTATGTTGACTACATTAAATCCCTATTTAGGGTCAGCAAAGCTTACACAAAGAGTATCACCATTACATTATAACAAAGATAAGATATATAGCCACATTTATCTGATTTTCTTTCTTTTGCTTTCCTCTTAAATTTTCAGGTATTGCCAGACAGAAGGCTTTTAGATAGTAAAGATAATATGACACAAAATTCTAAGGTCTAGAAAAATACTCATCTGAGCAGAATTTTCTCTGCGTGCCTATTATGACATATGTCAGGATGCTTTTCTTTCAGGATCCTGGGTAGCTTCTTCAGTCTAGGGCATTTATCTTGTTCACATGCTCCTAGTTTATCAACGAAAGGATTTACACAGCTCTGAAAGGCACAGTTAGTGCATCATTGCTTCACTGCACTCACATACAGCATTGAGATGGTAGCAGTAAAACAGGGAGAAGGAAGCAATCCTTCAGCAACTGTCCTTTATGGGGTAAAAACTACTCAAGGCCAAGACCACCCTAAATCACAGCACGTCATTGCACAAATTCAAAAGCACAGCAACAGTAGCAATGAGCACAAATGCCGAAATGCATTAGCGAATGCTGCATGCCAATTCTCCCAGGTTTCTGGGAAGGCATCTTTGCATACTGGTGTTTCTCTCCAATTTCACTGATGATTTCCTGACATTCTAGAAAACTGCATCCCTCTTAAATGGCTAAGTCTTTTTCCAAAGCAGTATATGCTATGCTTATTCAGCACTAAGACTGCATTTTAAGCAGGACATTTTGACGTGATGCATTTGATGAAGCTGCATTGGTGACTGAAGACATCCATGATAAAAAGTAAAACACTGTTTTTATTATTTTTAAAAAGTGTGCAACAGTTATCCCTGATCCCTACTTCACTCTTGAATCACACTCTCATTCTTGACACTCACCTCATCATTCAAACACACTCTGAAGTTTACTCCAGACGGATGCTGGTTTTGCGGGCTGACTGACAACTTTCAAAAGGTGAAATTCCATGGTTTGTGTTTTAGATTGCATCAAAATACCCCATGCTAAAATGACTGGATTAAAACCATCACAGCAACACATCAGAATAAATGTGCTCCTGGATGCAGTTGAGGTTCCAATCCTGCCTAATGCTGATCAGGCCTTAAATCACAGTAATACATCCAGTCCTATCAGAAAGTTTCTTCTCTTCTCCAGAATATCAAAACTTACTCATCATTGGTTACATCTGCTTGGGGTCCAGTGCTCCGATAATATAAGACTCTGATTAGAGCTGCTATATACATTGCTAGTAGAGAAAGGCAAAGAAGGGACCATTTCTAATAACCAACTTTGCACTTTGCAAACATTGTATCATTTACTACACACACAGAAAACATGTAAGGCATTACTGTAACTCATTTTGCAGATGAGAAAACTAAGCCCAGGATATTCATATTCATTCTTATACTCACTCATTTAATAAGGGACTGAGCCAGAATTAAACATGACTCTGTCTGTTTCCAGCATCTGTGTTCTTATACTACATCATGCTAGTTAATTCAATTTATTAATATTCCCAGAGAATATTTGCATTAGTCCAAAACCTTAAAGTCTTAAAGAACACAAATGGGCTATATAGGAAATGCAGGCTGGAAGAAAAAATACCTTTCCCCAGAGGGCCAAGATGTACTGCCCATAAGGCCTGCAGTTGGGGCAGAATCCAAATGATCCTCTCTTGGTCTCATTTAGAGTGTTCCTTGATATAGTTCCAACCCATGTCCCTCTGGTTCATTCAGGGATTTGAAGACAGTGAGACTGAGGCTGCTGGATGACTGTTAACAAATGTTCTCCCATCTTCCACAGTAATAAAACCCTGGGTTTTTTAGCTCAATCCATGACTGCCTAGAGAAAAAAATAAACAAAAAACACCTAAGTTCCCCAGTCTCCTTTGCAATTATATAAGACCAGATGCCTAAGTTCTGCCTGATGAAGCTGATGAACTCTAAGCACAATGATGTGTGGCACCTCCAGAGGCCATCCTTAAAAGTCAGTTGGCATGTACCTCTTGTCATAGCCCTTCCTCCTTTCTGTAGACTGCAATGCAAACCTGATAGCTGAAGCCAGTGCAGCCATCTTGGGTCACTGATTGGCATTAGAAACAGAAGGCACCAAAAGTAGATCAACATATTAGAAGAAGCCTGTATTGCTCACAACATCATTCTAGCCTTGGACTGCTTTTTTGCCTCCACATTTTCATGTCAGAGCGAAATAAGTTTCTAAGTTATTTAGTTTGAGTCTCTTTTACCAAGAGATAAAACTAATCCTAACTGATGAACACAGAGAGGGTTGATACCTAATATTTCCCAGCCTTGTGGGCTTTGTGAACAATGTTCTAACCCAAGAAAGAACAATTTTGTTCAATAAATGCTAGCTTTGAATAGGAGGATTTTTAGAAACATTAATGAAGAAGAAATAACTCTAAAAATAATGATGTTAAATTACCTCAATGTGACCTTTTTTCTATTCTTAATGCAGCCAGCATAATTGGAACACTGTTGTGCCATTTTCTATAACCAATACTTTAGCATAAATAGAACTTTCAAGTGTATATGATAATTATTCCATTATAATGATCCAAGGGAAGAGGCTCCTGAAAGTCATCCCTGGTGCCGAATCCCTACCTAAAAAAATATCATTACATGTTAAGAAAAGAGACCAGTCTTGATGTCAATAGCAGAAATGTACTATTTTCAGAACTGTGTATCTACCTTCTTTAATAAGAGAGGATAAAACATTAGTTTACTTCCTTACGAGGCAGCGAGAGATGAAACTTTCCATTAGCTCTAAACGTTTTATAACAGTTACTACAAATTATTAACTTTAGGTGGTTTTAGAAACAGATCTGGAGTCCTGACCCAAGAGTCAGCAGGTGCAATGGCCTGGTTGGACCAGATTTAGAGCTACCGAAGATGAAAAAACTATATCTAGTGTATGTCTCTGCAATTATGTTTGGAAACAAACCACAGCTCTGGTTCTTCATCTTCTGGGGGGTATTCACTTGCCTCAGCAAGATGTTGATTACAGTGAAGGAGGAACAGTCAGTATACGTTTGTGAAACATCACGAAAGCCTGTCTCTCTTTGATCATGGTCCAGATGGTTCAAAATCACCTAAAAGGCAGCACTTGATTGTCTATTCCATGCACCTTCTGTTGCAGACATGTGGAGAAGCAAAGTTGTGAGCTGCCCCAGGATTTCCCTGAAGCCAAGAGTCTGCCCAATTCTTCTCTGGGCAGCTCATGTAGCCCAATTTAGTGAAGACAGCTGTCAGGCACATTTGGCCACATGCCTAAATGGAAGCCCCCAGCATTCTGAACTAAAAAATGACATTTCTGGGATAGCGGGAGAGAGTCTGAAACAATAGGGGCCTCGGTAAGGGCTTGGAAAAGCAAATAAGTTTTTCTAGAGTTTTTCAAAGACCAGTGGCTGAGCCAACGTCAGAGACGATCTTATGAACAGAAGGTGCTTCAGTGCTTGCATTTTGAAAGACCAAGCTCCTGAAAGCAAAAGAGGAAAAAGGAAATGATTCCTCTAAAGGAATCATTTGAGATGTCTGGGAAACTGATGACCACTAATACAAACCCAGTGGCTCATGAATAGCCCCTGTATTCATGGTCCTCACACTTAAATAAACATGAGTGCTATGAACTTCAAGTCATCTCCCACTGTACTCATTACAGTTAGAATCACCTGCATCAAGGTGTTAGATGATGTCTGTGTTAATCAAGGTAGGTTGGTCTATGCTGAGGTAACAAATAAACCCTATACTTCAGTGGCTTAACATAACGGAAGTTCATTTCTCACTAAAGGCATAGCCTGAAAGGCACTGGGCTATTCTCCTCTAACTATAATTTACAGGCCAAGGTAGCTTCCATCT
This sequence comes from Rhinopithecus roxellana, assembly GCF_007565055.1. Classification (NCBI taxonomy): domain Eukaryota; kingdom Metazoa; phylum Chordata; class Mammalia; order Primates; family Cercopithecidae; genus Rhinopithecus; species Rhinopithecus roxellana. The sequence goes on along the minus strand of NC_044565.1, from coordinate 21,489,515 downwards.
CATGGTTCTACCAACTTCTGGCTTCTTGGTCAAGTGGAGGATCAGCCAGTCACAGATGGTAGAGAAGAGAGAAAAAGGATACTGAACTGCTCTCAGCCTGGAAGTGACACCTATGTGGCCAGAACAACTCACATGGCCATCCTAATTGCAAGGAAGTTTGAGAACTATCAAGGACCACAAGTACTCAGTGAGCACTGGTTGTCTCCACTAGGGATGCGGAGTGAACTGAATGTGGGGGCTTAACCATCAGCTACACTGCAACATGATTTTTCAAAGGACTAAGAGAAAAAAAATTAAACTCATGAACAGCACAACAAAGGAGGAAGGAAGGAAGGAAGGAAAGAAGGGAGGGAGGGAGGGAGGGAGGGAGGACAGACGGACATGAATAGCACTGTTAGTGATTTCTGTGCTAAATCAGGAAGTCGGAAGCAAGGGCCAACAGAGAAGGTGCATATGTTTGAAACACAGACACTGCAGGAAAAGGTTAGTCAATTTCTGATAGGAAGCTTTAGAGGACTGTGTACTGAAAAGAACTCAGAATAAGGTGACAGTAAAAGAAAGAAACAGAAGATAGGAAACCAGTTACAGGGAGATAGAAACGTCAAAAGGAAGACCTTTAGAACTAGAGGCACAGAAGAGACAGAGAAAAGAGGAGCTCACCTCCTTGACTGAGGCAATAAGGGTTAAAAAACATATAAAGAACTCTGAAAATTGATCAAGAAGATATAATCACCAATTCATAAGCATTCTGGAAGATAGTGAAACAGGAGATATGGAGGAAATAATACAAAATATTGTCACAACTATTCTAAAATTAAACTAGAAAGAAAGTTAGAATTTTTTTTTTTCTTTTGAGACAGAGTTTCACTCTTGTTGCTCACGCTGGAGTGCAATGATGCAATCTCAGCTTATTACAACCTCCGCCTCCCAGGTTCAAGTGATTCTCCTTCCTCAGCTGCCCCAGTAGCTGCGATTACAGACGCCTGCACCATGCTCAGCTAATTTTTGTATTTTTAGTAGAGACGGGGTTTTGCCATGTCAGCCAGGCTGGTCTTGAACTCCTGACCTCAGGTGTTCCACCTGCCTCAGCCTCCCGAAGTGCTTGGATTATAGGCATGAGCCACTGCACTCGGCCAAAAAATATAATTTTTTAAAGACTTTCAGAACATCTGACGATGTCAGACAAGTAGTGTTTAAATTCTTGAATTAAAATAATGAATAATATATGTTTAGAAGTATGAAAAGGAAGGGTATGTGATATTAGGGACAATTTTTTAAATCTGAAAATTGTTCTAAATTTGTAAACAGTCTTTCTTGGTGGGTGGTGGGGAGGGAGGAATGTAAACCAATCCTCATATAGAACCAAATTTTAGAAATGGTTGCAAATTCCCAGGAGAAATCTTCATTTAAAACTTTGTTCTTAAGTAAAGAAAAAAGAAAAATATAAAGAAAAATTATATAAAGTAAGCAGGTTGAGTAGTTAATGTAATAAATAGAAAAATGTTTCTAAAAGAAATTAAGAATATGAAATTTAGTGTCTACAAATGCAAGATCTTTGGATCTAAAATTTAACCACAAAATAAAAAAATTCAACTGCATAGGTGCAAGGGAGATGTGACTTAGCAACTGGAAAAAGTAGACAGAAGGGTAAATGAAAACTTAGAGGTTTTAAGGAATAAAAGATGTGATTCTGCCCTACTCTGAGCTAGATCAGACCATACCTGGAATATCAGGTTTCAATCTAGGAGTGACACTTACAGTAGCTATAGATGAGCAGAATGGCCAAAATCGTGGTGGTCTTGAACTTTCGTCAAATGAGGATGTGATGAAAGGAGAAAGAAAGACTGAAATGGAGAAGATCTCTAAAGGAGAGAAAATGGCTATATTCAAGATCCAAGAGTGGTAGATTTAGGCTCTTCATAAGGATGCACTTTCAGTATTTGTGAATGTGCTGCCTCCTGGGGTGGTAGCAGCTCCGTCTCTGGGGCTGTTCAAGCAGATGCTAAAAGATATTTTCAGGATAATGGAGGGCGAATTGAACGCAGGGAAAGTTACTAAACTACATGGTTTTCAAAGTTCCTTCCAATTATGAGATTTTCTAACTCTATGATTGGGATTAAATTAATTTACTGAGTATATGTCTCTGCAGAATCTTCCTAATGGAATTGTCTTGGCAGAAGAGTTTATTGCACACATTTAAAAACAAGAAAAGGCTGGATGCAGTGGCTCATACCTATAATCCCAGCACTTTGGGAGGCCAAGGCAGGTGGATGACTTGAGGTCAGGAGTTTGAGACCAGCCTGGTCAACACAGTGAAACCCATTTCTACTAAAAATACAAAATTTCCCGGGCATGGTGTCTGGTGCCTGTAATCCCAGCTACTCAGGAGGCTGAGGCAGGAGAATCACTTGAACCCAGGAGGCAGAGGTTGCAGTGAGTGAGCCAAGATCGTGCCACTGCACTCTAGCCTAGATGACAGGGCAAGACTCTGCTCAAAAAACAACAACAACAAAACAAACGAATAAGAAAAAGAGGTAACCCTACAGGCCCTTCCCTGTGATTGGCAACTGTGTTTCTATTTCATTTCCCAGGATTCTGTTGTCAATAAGAATACCTCAGTGAAATCTTTCTTATGGCCTTGGGCCTAAATATCAGAAAATAACATAGCAGTGGCTTCATGTCTGCAGAGCCAAAGGGAAGCAATGAATAGATCCCACCTATGAGATTCAGTTTTCTTGTGGAAACATTCTGCTGAGTTTGGCATTGAATGATGGCATGAAGTTTACATTAAAGGAAACAATGACTTTAAGGTTGCATGGACCCCATAAAAGTATTTCCAAGAACAGAATCAATGAAACATTACAGGTAGTAGTCCATTTATAAAACACAAATCTGAACAGGTAAACTTACAGTACAATAAATTTGAAAATATTTAAAAGTTTTCATTATTCCCTTAAGAAAAACATTAACCACATGTTCCTATTTCATCCAGGTTAAGGTTTCTTTACATCAAATACAAGGAACCTCCAACTTACAGACCAAATTCTCTCTTGCATTTCATGTCATGTCCTAAGTAGAATTCTCCATCATGGCCACCTTTGGAATTTTAGTACAACTTGATTGCCATGGTTTCAAAAATTTACAAAAGGGGTTATAGCATTATGAAAATGATCTTCTCTGTAAAATCAAAGGAAATATTTACCATTTTTTCAAAGAAAAAATTTGAAATGCATTATATTTATGAAAAGATTTCAAGATTTTCTGTGAATGGCTTTAGATAAAAATGAATGATAGCTAGATCCCGCTATAGTTTAATATGCACATCTTATTTAGTTACATACCAATATACATATTGAACTTCAGAGAGATCAGGTTCCCCTCCTCAGTCTTCCTAGTTTTGACAACTAAGGGCATGGCTAAGAAAAAAAATATACATATAGCCCACCACTTTAAGTTTACACTATATCTACTCCTGGGGGTAGCAATGTCTTCCAAGGGCTGGCTGCGTTCAGTCCTGAGGTAGATAGGCACCTGTGCAGATGACTGTCCTGGGAGGTCCCAACTGAGGTTTGCTAGATGTGACTTTCCTCAGAAAGTGCCTGTGGAGCAATTTGAGAGTGTGTCTCCCAATCACATTGGCCCAGGGGCTAACAATGGCCCAGGGACTAGATTAATGGTATTTACAAGCCCAGAAGAGGACACTAACATCCCTGTACAAGGAGAAAGGTGGTGGAAATGGAGAATGGTTTTGATTTATGCATGAGCATGAAGTTCTCAAACAATCAGGACTGAGCCTCACAGAACTTATTTGGAGACTGCTTTGTTAACACAAAGGGTCTGAGAAATTAGGAAATCAGATCAAGGCCATAAGAAGTCTTGCTCCCAGGCAGAAATGTTGAACAGGGCACAGCTGGTTGCAGATGTTGAGAAAAAGAAAACTACTTCCTGTTTATATTCCCAGTGAGTTGAGACTCTTCACCAAACTTGTCCCATGTAATATATAGTGTCAGAAACTTTCCTAAATGAGTATAAGTTTTGTCTCTCCTGCTGTTTCTCAACCTAACTCTATATGCATTTAACTACATTTCTATAAACTAGCTAAAAATGACTCGTATTTGTCCAGTGCCTTCAGTTCCACATGCTTCTTTCAATTTTTTGTTTTTTTTAAACTCTCACAACAGTTATTTTGACAGTTAAAAGCACACAGCTAGAAAATGGTAGACCCGGGACTCAAAACCAACTGTCAAGTCTCTCACAAAACCAAAGTCGGGGTTTCCGTTTTCATCTCTAGCTGGTTTCCGCTCCCAGGCTGTCTGGTCTTGTGCCTTTGTGTGAGCAGATGCTTTTGAGGTTGGTCACTTGCCATGTAACCCCTCTCCGCCCTTTTCACTTTCACAGCTCCTCCGTTTCCACCTTGTATTTTTCTTCCTCATCATTGCTCCTTCTCCCACATCCACCCCACCCACTTCCCGCCTCGTTCATTCTCATCAGAAAGAAAACAGCCACTGAATTCAAATGCCATAATCAGTGGTGGCCCCTGCAGGAAACAAATCAAGCACCGGAGTGCTCAGCACTCAACAGCGGAAAGATTTTCCTTCTGGAGGGAATACTTCACAGCTGTTGAAGAATCAAGGCTTCTGGTAGGTTATTTCTCCCCCGCTTCAGTGAGAAGGAGAGGCTTGTCAAATCAAAGCTGGTATTTGTTCTTTAGTGTCTGATTTAGGAGATTAAACATCAGAGGGAAGCACTTGTAAAAGGATTATAGCATTATAGAAAAATAATTGGAATGTTTCATCTCTCTGCATATCATAGCTTGTTAAAGTTGCTCTAAGGAGTAGCCAGATTAATTAGAAAGAGGCAATATGTTTATTTATCTAGCTCAGCACTCTGATGGTCACAGATACTCCTGTTTATATTAGTAAATGTTAAGTCTAGAGATAAACCGAAAGAGTGGCTTGAAGGAATTAGCCTGACACTTTTAGTAGCTCGCCACCCCTTATCCTCCCCCCAAAAAAGGATCTATTCAGGATATGTAGAGAAGTTGGGTTATAATGTTGTTCCCATTATTCACAACGCTGTATGTGACATAACATGGGAAGTGAAGGGAAAGAACATTTGTTGAGTATCTGCTCGGAGCAGATACTGGAAGCTTTATAAGTGTTAGATCATTAATTCTCCTCACAACCTCATAAAATTATCTTCATTTTCAGAGAATGAGCTGATGTGTGAACGGACCCAGATCAGTCTGATCTTGGTCTATACTCTTTTTCAGTTCTACCTGGTACCACTTCTGGCCTAATCATCTTTATCAGTGACAAGGGCAGAGATTGTGCCACACACTCACCACGTTGTTTTTGAAAGAGAAACCCAGCAGACCCACATCAGGTGTCGACAAATAAAAACAACATTTTTGTCCTAGGCATTGAAATGTCAGCATATGTTTATTATTAGAGCACAGCTTAGCCTATCACAGCTGATACAGTGAAAAGCGTGTCATCTTTAGTTGACCAAAAAACAGAGAACTTCAGGAGGAAGAACAGTGACAGAGGAATAGGGACTTCCAGAACAAACCTATGAAGCAGCCTTATTGATCTTAGAGAAATAAGGCAGTAAAATGCATTGTTCACAAAACAGGCCTTATAGTTAAGATAATTAAAACATAAGAGCATGTCATACCACTTCTGTTGAACAAGGTCTCAAACCTTTTTACCTCCTTCATGCAACCAAAGGAAAGATCGTGAATGTCTTCTTAATTCCCCAATTAACAAGTATATTAGTCAATATTCTCCAGAGAAACAGAACCAATCAGAGAGAGAAAGAGGGAGAGAGAGAGAGAGAGAAAGGTTGATTTACTCTGAAGGACTGGCTCATAGGATTATGGAAACAGAGAATACCACAAGTTGCAACCAGCGGAGGGGCATGTGTAATTTCAAGTCCGAAGGCTTAAGAAACAGAAGCATTGGTGTCCTAGGGCAGGAAGAGATAAACGCCCCAGCTCAAACAGCAAGAGATGATTCACCTTTCTTCTGCCTTTTTGTTCTATTTGGGCCCTCAATGGGTTGGATGACACCTGCCCATGTTGGTGAGGGTGGTCTTCTTTACCCAGTTTACTGATTCAAATGTTAATCTCTTTCAGAAGAGGAAGAGATGTGTGTGCTTATCTCAGGCTTGTCACAGACATCCATTCAGAGTAGTGAACTCTATGAATTAACGGTCTATATTACCCAAATAAATGAGGTAATTGATATATATCCTTAAAATCTCTCCACAATACCTACAGAAAAATAAGATAATCCTTTTTCTTCTGAATGCATCTGAGACCCTCACACACTTAGAAATAATATTTTACCAGCTATTGGAGCATCTCTAAGCCCAGTCAAGCAGACACATAAAATTAACCATCACAAGACATATAATCACCCTCTTCCTTCCTTTTTGCACAGAAAGTAAGTATGTGACAGACCAAAATGTAGGCCACAAGTATAAAGGATCATCTTATTTTTCTGTAGGTATCATGGAGTGATTTTAAGGAGATATATATATATATATAATTATCTCATTTATTTAAGTAGTATAGAGAGTTAATCCACAGAGTTCACTACTCTGAGTGGATGTCTGTTACAAGCCTGAGATGAGCATTTTGGTAATCTAATATATTCTAATATGCAATTGGTGAAAGTCTCCCCTTTAGGATGAGCTGTTGATTCACTCCTAAATTATTTAAATACATATAGCCACAGAAAAAATAAAGGTTGGAAAAATTCTGAAGTTAGGAAAGATTGTCTTCAGTGCCCCACTTTCTATGTAGACATCTTTTCCCCTTTACTCATTCCCTAAATACCCAAAACCTCACATCCCTTCCTCTTTCCCAGAATCTCCATATATGTCCCCTCTGACAACAAGTTAGCCTCCCAAAACTGACCAGACCTGTGTTCCATTCCCTAGGGTCAGACACAGGTAACAGTGCTTTATCAAGTAACTCATTCCCGTGTTTCCTAGATGTTCATGAGTTTATATATTCCCATTCCTCATCAGGGTATTTACTCCTACATGACTTCCCAGTTAACCTGATTATTTTTTTGACAAGCGCTTTGCAAAATGTATCTAAATTCACAAGGATGAGAAGTGTGGGCATTTCCAGCAATATGGTAGGCCAACAGGGGGATGATTTTTCAACAAGACTTTGTTACCCTCCAGATCACACTACATGGGCAGCTGCCCTCACACCCTCACACACCTGTGACCTCATCACCCTTCACAGGGAAAGTTGACATTCTTCTCTGCCTGGTATGTTAGGCACACAGCCACTTTCTTGGCCTTACATCAGACCCTAGAAACCTCACCTCTACAATAAAAAGGAAAGATAGCCCAAGCCCCTCCCTGCCCTACTCCCCAAAGGCCAACAACTCCAGTGGGATCCTCTAGCTCCCCATCCCCACAAAGCTATGGAATGTATCTCCTGCAGGCTCAGACACATGCCTCAAAATACACTAGTTGTTTAAACATTGAATTTGCTTCACCTTAGTGGTAGACAAGGAATGTGTGTGGGGGTTAATCCTGTACTAAAAACTAATAGAATAAAAACAACTGAAAGAATTTAGACAGCCTGAAGGCAGGATTAGGAAACTAGATGACTAAGCAGGAAATAGGACCCCTGACAACCAGGCTAGCTACTTGACAAGTATGCCTCAGGCCAGCCCTTCCCCAACACAGGGAATATGTCTTCTATTATTGTCAAACATTCAAATCATACTTTAAGATGCAACTGAAAAATCACCTTGTTTGGCTTCATTACTTCATTCATTTGTTTATTCATTCAGTTCTTCACAAGGTGAAAGAGCAATGGAAAATGCATCACATTAAGATCTCTCGATGGAGTCTGGACTGTATCAACATGGTATCAAGCTAAGGAGCCATTCAGGGCTCTCTGATAACAACTGACTCAGAGGACATGGCTTGTGCTTCCATCTGTCTTTTTTTTGTTTTTTGTTTGTTTGTTTGTTTGTTTGTTTGTTTGTTTTGAGACTGAGTCTTGCTCTGTCGCCCAGGCTGAAGTGCAGTGGTGCAATCTTGGCTCACTACAAACTCCGCCTCCTGACAGAGTCTTACTCTGTTGCCCTGGCTGGAGTGCAGTGGTGTGATCTCAGCTCACTGCAACCTCCGCCTCCCAGGTTCAAGCAATTCTCCTGCCTCAGCCTCCTGAGTAGCTGGGACTACAGGCATGTGCCACCACAGAGGGCTAATTTTTGTATTTTTAGTAGAGACAGGGTTTCACCATGTTGGCCAGCCTGGTCTTAAATAAACTCCTGACCTCAGGTGATCCAACTGCCTCGACCTCCCAAAGTGCTGGGATTACAGGCGTGAGCTACCACGTCTGACCAGGTTTTCATCTTAAGTCTTTACCTCTACACACATATACACACACACACTAACATAAATAACTCCATCCCCTCCAACACCAAATGGAGATGCTCAGGGCTCAATCGAGAGAACCCCAGAGAACACCAATGTGAAGAATGAGAAAAGAGCCTGACCAGGTACACTTACGGGGGCAAGAAGTTCCAAAGTAAGTACTACAGGCAGTGTGGACCTTCAAAACACAGTGGCCACACTTCAAATGATAAAATTCTATCTTGTGAACACTCAGAGTGGCAGCTCCTCCACTCTTGGAAACAGGATGTAGGATAGAGGAAATGGAAAAGGAGATACACAGAGGGGCGTACATGTAGGGAAGAAAGAATGACAAATCCACCTCCACAATACAAAGAACAATTTGAAACAGGCTCTCAAAATGATCAAAATCAAATTACAGAGACAAGAAGCAGAAAAGGATGAGAAATATGCAATGGAAAATTAATAGTGTGGACAAAAAGCTCCAAGAGTTCAAGGAAATAAAAAATCAGAAAAATTGGATGGAATTATATAGAAAGATTGCAGAATAAAATGAGACTTTTTGCAGAAGTGGCTCAGAAGTAACTTTATAAATTGTAGGCCAGACCAGGAAAAAAAGAAAGTGGTCTTACCAACTTGTACAATTATGGCCTTTCCTCATCTCCTCCACAGAACCAGCCTGAGTTTACATGTGCTACCAGGAGAACCAGCGTGGGTCTGTTTGCCTGTCTCAGGGATCAGCTGCCCTTGTGGTCACTCTGCTCAGGCAGAGTAGATCTGAAATGAAATGCCTTTTATCACTGCTTCTCCAACCTTGATTAAACAATTGTCAACTCTCAGAAGCAGAGTGTAAGAACTTCAGCTTTCTCCAACCCCAGTGGAGCCTTTTGTTTTTTCTTCAACCAAACACACAAAGGTGGAAAATTAATAAAAGATTGTATTTTGCAGTTTGTTGATAAAAGGTCTAGAGGTAAATCCCCAGACTTTCCATGATGGCAGAGCCTTAGATATGTCTGTCAAGCTAGCAAATCTCCTTAAAGAACCCTTTAAGACCATGTGTTCCTAAAGCTGGGGCTTTATGGAATTATGTCTGGCATCTAATTTATTCTCTTTGTGAAGCAAAACAGAGGCCCACTGTGTATCACGTTGTATCACCATTCTCAGTCATCACACTAAGCACCAGTACCAGAAAATGATACCCAGATCAGAGAATCTCTGAGGTCAGAGGTAGGAGGTTGTGAAAAGAAAAGAAAATCTCAAGACCCCAAACTCACTATACCAAAGGGAAAAGTTAAGCTCAGAAACTGAGTCACACAAAAAAGAAAAAATGCCTTTCCTTTTGTTCCTAAACAGATAGCTGTAAAATAAAAGTCCATATATCTCCCCAGGTAGCTTCCCTCACTCTGACGTTGTAAATTAATGGCTTATCTTCACAGGTACACGACAAAGACAAGACTAGAAATCAATCTCCTCCTCCCTCAAAATAAAGTAGACTCTCTTTTACTTATCTCATGTAAAACGCAGATTTATTGAGTGCAAGATGTATATATAATTGATTGTTCCTTTATTCCTTTTACATGCAACATGGATTTAGTGAGTGCTAAAGCCTCACAAGAACATGAACATTTACCTCACTACACACCTCCCTTTAATTTTCTTTCCTCCTTCCCCTCCTGCCTGCTTTTTCTCCTTTAAATATTTAAACCCCCAAAACCCTCTTAGGAAAAAAGTACAAGCCATAGATCCCACTGGCACTTGTGTCTCTTTTTCTCAGGTGTATCTTCAACCTTAGCAAAACAAACCTCTAAATTGATTGACACCTATCTCAAACACTTTTCGTTTTACAAGATCAAAGTAAGTTTGAAAACATAACAAATCAAGTCTCTAAACTCAGCCAATCCTGAGATTTGAGAAGCAGGTAAAGTGACAACCAGAATAAGAACCACAGCCAGCCCTGAAACAGAAAGATAGCAAAAGGCTGGTGAACAGAACATGACCAGTGAACAGCAATAAAGCAAGAAGATCCTCCAGTGCTTTCTCTCCTCCCTTCCTTGTAGGAAGAGACAACTGGTAGCTTGGATAGTTTACCACAGCCTACCTGAGAGGCATCTGAATGGCAGCAGGTATTCTGCACTAATAGGTGCAGATTTCCCTCTTGCAACTAAGTCTGGCTGCTGTGCTATTACTTCCCTTATTGCTGACCTAGAGATCTCTCTGGAACTGTCTATGAAGGAAATAGAAAATCTTTCTAGGACTTGTCTTGAAACCTAGAGGATGCTGGACAAGTCCATCCAAAATGCTGTTTCTTGATCAAGTTTTACAACAGTATAAAGGGCTCAAGAGAAGGGAGCTCAATGGAAGGTGTGTCAGTACATGAGGATCATGTATTAAACTGATCTACTGCCTGGTTGAAAACCTGAAAGTTGCTCACAGAAGCCTCTAGGGGAGACGTTGAATCTGTCATCTATGACACCAGAAACAGAGCATGTCAGGATGATGAAGACTTAACGCCTCAACATTTCTCAAAATGTGGAGGGCCACAAGCCTCAGAATCAACCAAGGGCATTGTTAAAAATGCAGACAGACTGGGCCCTATACTAAATCTACTCAATCAGAATAATTGAGTCATGAATCTGTATTTTAAGATTCTCCTACCCTTACTTTTAACCTCACTCCACTGACCTAGGAAACTCCATTCTTTTCTGTGCTTCTAGTATCAGTCACTTTGAAGGGAGAAGGAGGTTAAATATTACAGTCTACTTAATATCACGGGGGAGAATACAAATCATCACTCACTTTATCCCTCGGGAAAGAATAGAAAAACAAGATATCAGCAAACCTGTAGGAGGATATGAGCCAATTAGAGCCCCTAAACTGAGAAGGGTAGTATCATTAGGACCTGAATGATTTGAAGCTCCCAGGGTATGCTGGTACCCAGTAGGTGCTTAATAAATATGGAGAGGGAAGGAGAAAGGAAAAGAAGGAGAGATGGGTGTGGGGGGGGAGGCGGGGAGAGAGACAGAGAGAGAAAGAAAGAAGAGAAAGAGAGAGAGAAAGAAAAAACAGAGAAAAGAAAGAAAGAGAAAGAAAAAGAAAGAAAGAAAGAGAAAGAAAGAAAGAAAAGAAAGAAAGAAAGAAAGAAAGAAAGAAAGAACGAAAGAAGAAAGAAAGAAAGAAAGAAATAAAGAAATAAAGAAGAAAGAGAAGAAAGAAGAAAAAAAAGAAAAAAAGAGAAAGAAAGAAAGAAAGAAGAAAGAAAGAAAGAAAGAAGAATAAGAAAGAAGAACGAAAGAAAGAACGACAGAAGAAAGAAGAAAGAAAGAAAGAAAGAAGAAAAGAAAGAGAAAGAAAGGAGGGAGGGAAGGAAGGAAGGAAGGAAGGAAGGAAGGAAGGAAGGAAGGAAGGAAGGAAGGAAGGAAGGAAGGAAGGCAGGAAGGAAGGGGAGAGAGAGCAGGGGGGGAAGGAGGGAGGAAGGAAGAAGGGAGGGAGGAAAGGAAGGAAGGAAGGAAGGGGGAGGGAGGGAGGGAGAGAGAGAGAGAGAGTGGGTGGGGGAAGGGACAGGTAGAGACAGAGAAAATGAATGATCAGCCTTCATCTTCTGTTAACTTTCATCCTCTGCGTTCTGCCCAGGCCTTACTCTCAGCCCTAACCCACTTACAGTCAACCCCTTTCACTTTCATTTGGGATAATGGGAATTCACATTCATCATGCTGACTCTTTTTGATGAAGGTCTCCTGGCCTACTGAGTTAAGAAATCCTCAGCCCATGTTAACTCTCTGATTCTCTAATCTGACAGCTTCTTAAAGAAGAAAGCATTTTTCCATTTTACATAAAAGTTACTTCTCAAGGTCAGAGCAGCAGTAGATCAATCCACAGCACCAGAGGTCAGCTCCCCTCACTGTTTTATCAGCCCTTTAGTTCCTATGCAAAGCCAAGCTCCTTCCTCTGGCTCTGGGTGTGTGTAGGGAGTTTGGGGAGAGCAGATAACAGGGAGGAGATGGCATCTGTGGTGTTTTACAGATTGTTCATACTCTCTGTCTATGTGGTTTCTAGGCCTTCTGGCCTGCCATAAACCTGGGGGGCCCAAGTCCTGGCACCATCCCCACTGCCTTTGGCATTCTTATTTCCAGATTTTACGTCCAACTATTTTTTTTTTTTTTTTTAATTATACTTTAAGTTCTAGGGTACATGTGCATAACGTGCAGGTTTGTTACATATGTATACTTATGCCATGTTGGTGTGCTGCACCCATCAACTCGTCAGCACCCATCAATTCATCATTTATATCATGTATAACTCCCCAATGCAATCCCTCCCTCCTCCCCCCTCCCCCCTCCCCATGATAGGCCCCAGTGCGTGATGTTCCCCTTCCCGAGTCCAAGTGATCTCATTGTTCAGTTCCCACCTATGAGTGAGAACATGCGGTGTTTGGTTTTCTGTTCTTGTGATAGTTTGCTAAGAATGATGGTTTCCAGCTGCATCCATGTCCCTACAAAGGACGCAAACTCATCCTTTTTTATGGCTGCATAGTATTCCATGGTGTATATGTGCCACATTTTCTTAATCCAGTCTGTCACAGATGGACATTTGGGTTGATTCCAAGTCTTTGCTATTGTGAATAGTGCCGCAATAAACATACGTGTGCATGTGTCTTTGTAGTAGAATAATTTATAATCCTTTGGGTATATACCCAGTAGCGGGATGGCTGGGTCATATGGTACATCTAGTTCTAGATCCTTGAGGAATTGCCATACTGTTTTCCATAATGGTTGAACTAGTTTACAATCCCACCAACAGTGTAAAAGTGTTCCTATTTCTCCACATCCTCTCCAACACCTGTTGTTTCCTGACTTCTTAATGATTGCCATTCTAACTGGTGTGAGATGGTATCTCATTGTGGTTTTGATTTGCATTTCTCTGATGGCGAGTGACGATGAGCATTTTTTCATGTGTCTGTTGGCTGTATGAATATCTTCTTTTGAGAAATGTCTGTTCATATCCTTTCCCCACTTTTTGATGGGGTTGTTTGTTTTTTTCTCGTATATTTGTTTGAGTTCTTTGTAGATTCTGGATATTAGCCCTTTGTCAGATGAGTAGGTTGCAAAAATTTTCTCCCATTCTGTAGGTTGCCTGTTCACTCTGATGGTAGTTTCTTTTGCTGTGCAAAAGCTCTTTAGTTTAATTAGATCCCATTTGTCAATTTTTGCTTTTGCTGCCGTTGCTTTTGGCGTTTTAGACATGAAGTCCTTGCCCATGCCTATGTCCTGAATGGTACTACCTAGATTTTCTTCTAGGGTTTTTATGGTATTAGGTCTAACATTTAAGTCTCTAATCCATCTTGAATTAATCTTCGTATAAGGGGTAAGGAAAGGATCCAGTTTCAGCTTTCTACTTATGGCTAGCCAATTTTCCCAGCACCATTTATTAAATAGGGAATCCTTTCCCCATTTCTTGTTTCTGTCAGGTTTGTCAAAGATCAGATGGCTGTAGATGTGTGGTATTATTTCTGAGGACTCTGTTCTGTTCCATTGGTCTATAGCTCTGTTTTGGTACCAGTACCATGCTGTTTTGGTTACTGTAGCCTTGTAGTATAGTTTGAAGTCAGGTAGCGTGACGCCTCCAGCTTTGTCCTTTTGACTTAGGATTGTCTTGGCAATGCGGGCTCTTTTTTGGTTCCATATGAACTTTAAAGCAGTTTTTTCCAATTCTGTGAAGAAACTCATTGGTAGCTTGATGGGGATGGCATTGAATCTATAAATAACCTTGGGCAGTATGGCCATTTTCACGATATTGATTCTTCCTATCCATGAGCATGGTATGTTCTTCCATTTGTTTGTGTCCTCTTTGATTTCACTGAGCAGTGGTTTGTAGTTCTCCTTGAAGAGGTCCTTTACATCCCTTGTAAGCTGGATTCCTAGGTATTTTATTCTCTTTGAAGCAATTGTGAATGGAAGTTCATTCCTGATTTGGCTCTCTGCTTGTCTGTTACTGGTGTATAAGAATGCTTGTGATTTTTGCACATTAATTTTGTATCCTGAGACTTTGCTGAAGTTGCTTATCAGCTTAAGGAGATTTTGGGCTGAGACGATGGGGTTTTCTAAATATACAATCATGTCATCTGCAAACAGGGACAATTTGACTTCTTCTTTTCCTAACTGAATACCCTTGATTTCTTTCTCTTGCCTGATTGCCCTAGCCAGAACTTCCAACACTATGTTGAATAGGAGTGGTGAGAGAGGGCATCCCTGTCTTGTGCCAGTTTTCAAAGGGAATTTTTCCAGTTTTTGCCCATTCAGTATGATATTAGCTGTGGGTTTGTCATAAATGGCTCTTATTATTTTGAGATACGTTCCATCAATACCGAATTTATTGAGCGTTTTTAGCATGAAGGGCTGTTGAATTTTGTCAAAAGCCTTTTCTGCATCTATTGAGACAATCATGTGGTTCTTGTCTTTGGTTCTGTTTATATGCTGGATTACGTTTATTGATTTGCGAATGTTGAACCAGCCTTGCATCCCAGGGATGAAGCCCACTTGATCATGGTGGATAAGCTTTTTGATGTGCTGCTGAATCCGGTTTGCCAGTATTTTATTGAGAATTTTTGCATCAATGTTCATCAGGGATATTGGTCTAAAATTCTCTTTTTTTGTTGTGTCTCTGCCAGGCTTTGGTATCAGGATGATGTTGGCCTCATAAAATGAGTTAGGGAGGATTCCCTCTTTTTCTATTGATTGGAATAGTTTCAGAAGGAATGGTACCAGCTCCTCCTTGTACCTCTGGTAGAATTCAGCTGTGAATCCATCTGGTCCTGGACTTTTTTTGGTGGGTAGGCTATTAATTGTTGCCTCAATTTCAGAGCCTGCTATTGGTCTATTCAGGGATTCAACTTCTTCCTGGTTTAGCCTTGGGAGAGTGTAAGTGTCCAGGAAATTATCCATTTCTTCTAGATTTTCTAGTTGATTTGCGTAGAGGCGTTTATAGTATTCTCTGATGGTAGTTTGTATTTCTGTGGGGTCAGTGGTGATATCCCCTTTATCATTTTTTATTGCATCTATTTGATTCCTCTCTCTTTTCTTCTTTATTAGCCTTGCTAGCGGTCTGTCAATTTTGTTGATCTTTTCAAAAAACCAACTCCTGGATTCATTGATTTTTTGGAGGGTTTTTTGTGTCTCTATCTCCTTCAGTTCGGCTCTGATCTTAGTTATTTCTTGCCTCCTGCTAGCTTTTGAATGTGTTTGCTCTTGCCTCTCTAGTTCTTTTAATTGTGATGTTAGAGTGTCAATTTTAGATCTTTCCTGCTTTCTCTTGTGGGCATTTAGTGCTATAAATTTCCCTCTACACACTGCTTTAAATGTGTCTCAGAGATTCTGGTATGTTGTATCTTTGTTCTCATTGGTTTCAAAGAACATCTTTATTTCCGCTTTCATTTCGTTATGTACCCAGTAGTCATTCAGGAGCAGGTTGTTCAGTTTCCATGTAGTTGAGCGGTTTTGATTGAGTTTCTTAGTCCTGAGTTCTAGTTTGATTGCACTGTGGTCTGAGAGACAGTTTGTTATAATTTCTGTTCTTTTACATTTGCTGAGGAGTGCTTTACTTCCAATTATGTGGTCAATTTTGGAATAAGTGCGATGTGGTGCTGAGAAGAATGTATATTCTGTTGATTTGGGGTGGAGAGTTCTATAGATGTCTATTAGGTCCGCTTGGTGCAGAGATGAGTTCAATTCCTGGATATCCTTGTTAACTTTCTGACTCGTTGATCTGTCTAATGTTGACAGCGGAGTGTTGAAGTCTCCCATTATTATTGTATGGGAGTCTAAGTCTCTTTGTAAGTCCCTAAGGACTTGCTTTATGAATCTGGGTGCTCCTGTATTGGGTGCATATATATTTAGGAGAGTTAGCTCTTCCTGTTGAATCGATCCCTTTACCATTATGTAATGGCCTTCTTTGTCTCTTTTGATCTTTGATGGTTTAAAGTCTGTTTTATCAGAGACAAGGATTGCAACCCCTGCTTTTTTTTGTTCTCCATTTGCTTGGTAGATCTTCCTCCATCCCTTTATTTTGAGCCTATGTATGTCTCTGCATGTGAGATGGGTCTCCTGAATACAGCAGACTGATGGGTCTTGACTCTTTATCCAGTTTGCCAGTCTGTGTCTTTTAATTGGAGCATTTAGTCCATTAACATTTAAGGTTAATATTGTTATGTGTGAACTTGATCCTGCCATTAGATATTAACTGGTTATTTTGCTCGTTAGTTGATGCAGTTTCTTCCTAGCCTCGATGGTCTTTACATTTTGGCATGTTTTTGCGATGGCTGGTACCGGTTGTTCCTTTCCATGTTTAGGGCTTCCTTCAGGGTCTCTTGTAAGGCAGGCCTGGTGGTGACAAAATCTCTAAGCATTTGCTTATCTGTAAAGGATTTTATTTCTCCTTCACTTATGAAACTTAGTTTGGCTGGATATGAAATTCTGGGTTTAAAATTCTTTTCTTTAAGAATGTTGAATATTGGCCCCCACTCTCTTCTGGCTTGTAGAGTTTCTGCCGAGAGATCTGCTGTTAGTCTGATGGGCTTCCCTTTGTGGGTAACCCGACCTTTCTCTCTGGCTGCCCATAAGATTTTTTCCTTCATTTCAACTTTGGTGAATCTGGCAATTATGTGTCTTGGAGTTGCTCTTCTGGAGGAGTATCTTTGTGGCGTTCTCTGTATTTCCTGAATTTGAATGTTGGCCTGCCCTACTAGGTTGGGGAAGTTCTCCTGGATGATTTCCTGAAGAGTGTTTTCCAACTTGGTTCCATTTTCCCCGTCACTTTCAGGCACCCCAATCAGGCGTAGATTTGGTCTTTTTACGTAATCCCATACTTCTTGCAGGCTTTGCTCATTTCTTTTTCTTCTTTTTTCTTTTGGTTTCTCTTCTCGCTTCATTTCATTCATTTGATCTTCAATCGCTGATACTCTTTCTTCCAGTTGATCGAGTCGGTTACTGAAGCTTGTGCATTTGTCACGTATTTCTCGTGTCATGGTTTTCATCTCTGTCATTTCGTTTATGATCTTCTCTGCATTAATTAGTCTAGCTGTCAATTCTTCCACTCTTTTTTCAAGATTTTTAGTTTCTTTGCGCTGGGTACGTAATTCCTCCTTTAGCTCTGATAAGTTTGATGGACTGAAGCCTTCTTTTCTCCTCTCGTCCAAGTCATTCTCTGACCAGCTTTGATCCGTTGCTGGCGATGGGCTGCGCTCCTTTGCAGGGGGAGATGCGCTCTTATTTTTTGAATTTCCAGCTTTTCTGCCCTGCTTCTTCCCCATCTTTGTGGTTTTATCTGTCTCTGGTCTTTGATGGTGGTGACGTACTGATGGGGTTTTGGTATAGGTGTCCTTCCTGTTTGATAGTTTTCCTTCTGACAGTCAGAAGGACTGTCTGTTGGTCTGTTGGAGATTGCTTGAGGTCCACTCCAGACCCTGTTTGCCTGGGTATCAGCAGCAGAGGTTGCCAAAGATAGAATATTGCTGAACAGCGAGTGTACCTGTCTGATTCTTCCTTTGGAAGTTTCCTCTCAGGGGTGTACTCCACCCTGTGAGGTGTGGGGTGTCAGACTGCCCCTAGTGGGGGATTTCTCCCAGCTAGGCTACTCAGGGGTCAGGGACACACCTGAGCAGGCAGTCTGTCCGTTCTCAGATCTCAACCTCCGCGTTGGGAGATCCACGGCTCTCCCCATAGCTGTCAGACAGAGTCGTTCGCGTCTGCACCGGCTCCTGCTACTTCCCCTGTTGGTCTTCAGCTGTGCACTGTCCCCAGAGGTGGAGACTACAGAGACAGGCAGGCTTCCTTGAGCTGCTGTGAGCTCCACCCAGTTCGAGCTTCCCAGCGGCTTTGTTTACCTACTTAAGCCTCAGCAATGGCGGGCGCCCCTCCCCCAGCCTCGCTGCTGCCTTGCGGATAGATCGCGGCAGACTGCTGTGTTAGCAGTGAGGGAGGCTTCGTGGGCGTGGGACCCTCCCGGCCAGGTGTGGGATATATTCTGGTGTGCCTGTATGCTTACAGCGCAGTATTGTGGTGGGAGTTACCCGATTTTCCAGGTGTTGTGTGTCTCAGTTCCCCTGGCTAGGAAAATGGATCCCCTTCCCCCTTGCGCTTCCAGGTGAGGCGATGCCTCACCCTGCTTCAGCTCTCGCTGGTCAGGCTGCAGCAGCTGACCAGCACCGATTGTCTGGCACTCCCTAGTGAGATGACCCCAGTACCTCAGTTGAAAATGCAGAAATCACCGGTCTTCTCTGTCGCTCGCGCTGGGAGTTGGAGACTGGAGCTGTTCCTATTCGGCCATCTTGCTCCGCCCCTACGTCCAACTATTAAATGTTGTAGGAATGCTCTGTGTTGGGCACTGAGTGTTAACCATTGAAAACAGAATGTGTGTGTGTGTTTATTTTTTAATTTCGAACTATGTGTAGCAGATTTGAAAAACAAAGAAAAATACAAAGAAGGTAATTAAAATAATCTCTAATCCTACCACTCATCAATAATCACTGTTAAGTGGATCTATATGCTTGTTAAATTTGTAAATATGTACAGAACTGTTTCTTTTTTTCAAAATTCATATCATGTTATATGGTCTCTTTTTTTTCTTCTTCAACATAAATGAAGAATATTTTCCATGGTCATTACAATCTTTCATAACATAATTTTTTAGGCTACGTAACGTTCTATCATATAATTTAGGCAATTCTCTTTTTGGAGATTTGAGTAATTTCCAATTATTCACTATTATTTTTTAAACCACTGGGATAAACATATTCATTAGTAAGCATATACACACAATTTTGATCATTTCCTTAGGATTAATTCCTAGAATAGGAATTGCTGAATGGGCATAAGCATGTTTAAGGCTTCTGATGGCTATCATTAAATCACTCTCCATAGGTTATAAGCATTTAAATTCCCATTAACAATAAGAGAGTATTTCCATTTTTCTTACCCTTATAACTACCAAATAGTACATTTCCCTTTTTTCACAAATTTCATAAGCAAACAACAATTTTGGTATGCATTTTGTTTGTCATCTCCTGCCAATTGTCTATCCATTTCCTTTGTTCATTTTCCTACCGTGTGTGTGAGTTTTTCTTGTTTCTGTTTTTGTTTTCTTTTTTACCTTTTGTATATTGATCAGTACTGTGTTCTGAGTGTTTTTGAGAATGGACTCCTCATGAAGGGGATTAATGACCTTATAAAAAGAGACCCCAGACTGCTAGCTAGTTCCTTCCACCATGTGAGGACACAGCTAAAAGATGCCTCCTATGAGGCAGAGAGCAGCCCTCCCCTGACATGACTCTATCAGCACTTTGATCTTGAAATGTCCAGCCTCCAGAATGGTAAGAAATAAATTTCTGTTATTGACAAGCTACCCAGTCTATGGTATTTTCTTATAGCAGCCTGAATGAAGTAAGACAATCTGTTAAGACTTTTTACATAGTAAGGACTGGATTATAAGTCACAAATATTTTTCCACTTTAAAAATTTAACTTATTCACAAACTTTATGTAAAAAATAAGCATGGTAGTCTATCCATTTTTATGTAATGTTTTATGTCTTTGCTTTATGTCAAAAGGAAGACTTTTCCATTTAACTCTTTAATCCATTGTTAATGTATTTTAGTATATTGTGTGTTATAAAGATTAATTTTCTCAGATAGGTAACTAATTGTTATAGCACCGAAAATTAACAAATTGCTTCTTTAATCATGAATTTGAAATCTTTACTTAACCATATACTATATTTTTATATTTGCAAGTATCTGTTTCAGAGTTTTGCTGTTTTGTTTTCTGCTCAATTAATTTTTCTGTATTTTTGCTTCAACATAAAGTAGTATGTGTATTTTAGCTTTAAAATACATTTTACTCTCTAGTAAGATAGCATTTCTTTTTTTTTCAAATTTTTCTAATTGGCTGTTTCTATTCTAAGAGATGAAATTTTTTGACCTTGCATTCTAATATCTACTCACAGAATCTAAAATTACAAGATACAACGAAAGAGGGCATTTTTTTCCCAACCTTCCATAATATCCCTTTGTTATTAGCTTCACTACTTTCAAAATTATTTTAACTTTTCTTTTAGGTTCAGGAGTACATGTGCAGGTTTGTCATATAGGTAAATTGAATGTCATGGGGGTCTGGTGTATAGATTATTTTGTCACCCAGGTAATAAGCACAGTACCAGATAGGTAGTTTTTTGATCCTCTCCCTCCTCCCACCCTCTACCCTCAAGGAAGACTTGGTATCTGTTGTTCCCTTCTTTGCGTCCATGTGTTCTCATTGTTTAGCTCCCACTTATGAGTGAGAACACGTGGTAGCTGGTTTTCTGTTCCTGCATCAATTCCCTTACGATAATGGCCTCCAGCTCCATCTACATTGTTGCAAAGGACATGATCTCATTCGTTTTATGGCTGTGTAGTATTCCATGGTGTATGTGTTCCACATTTTCTTTATCCATTGATGGCCATTCAGGTTGATTCCATGTCTTTACCATTGTGAACAGTACTGCAATGAACATAGGCATGCATTGTCTTTATGGTAGAATGATTTATATTCTTTTGGATACATACCCAATAATGGGATGATTGGGTTGAATGACGATTCTGTTTTAAATTATTTGAGAAATTGCCACATGACTTTCCATGATGGCTAAACTAATTTATATTCCCACCAACAGTGTATAAGTTTTCCGTTTTCTCCATGACCTCAACGGCATCTGTTATTTTTGACTTTTTAATGAAAGCCATTCTGACTGGTATGAGATAATATCTCATTGTAGTTTTGATTTGCATTTCACTAATAATTAGTGATGTTGAGCATTTTTCATATGCTTGTTGCCCTTATGTAAGTCTTCTGCTGAAAAGTGTCTACTCTTGTCCTTTGCCCACTTTTTAATGAGGTTGTTTTTCTCTTGTTAATTTAAGTTATTTATAGATTGTGGACATTAGACCTTTGTCAGATGCATAGTTCACAAATATTTTCTTCTATTCTGTAGGTTGTCTGTTTACCCTATTGATGGCTTCTTTTGCTGTGCAGAAGCTCTTTAGTTTAATTAGGTCCCATTTGTCAATTTTTGCTTTCCTTGCAATTGCTTTGGCATCATCATCATGAAGTCTTTGCCAGGTCCTGTGTCCAGAGTCGTATTTCCTAGGTTATCTTACAAGGTTTCTATAGTTTTTTATTTTCCATTTAACTTTTTAATCCATCTTGAATTGGTTTTTGTATATGATGTAAGGGGTTAGTTTCAATCTTCTCCATATAGCTAGTCAGTTATCCCAGCACAACTTACAGAATAAGGACTCCTTTCCCTATTGCTTGTTTTTGTCAACTTTGTTGAAGATCAGATGGTTGTATATCTGTGTTATTGTTTCTGGGCTCTCTATTCTGTTCCACTGGTCTGTCTGTTTTTGTACTAGTACCATGCTGTTTTGGTTACTGTAGCCCTGTCATATAGTCTGAAGTCGGGTAGTGTGATGCCTCCAGCCTTGTTTAGTTTGCTTTGCATAACCTTGGCTATTCAGCCTCTCTTTTGGTTCCATATGAATTTTAAAACAGTTTTTTCTAGTACTGTGAATAATGTCATTGGTAGTTTGATAGGAATAGCAATGAATCTGTAAATTGCTTTGGGCAGTATGGCCATTTTAATAATACTGATTCTTCCTATACATTAGCATGAATATTGTTCCATTTGTTTGTGGGTCATCCCTGATTTCTTTGAGCAGTGTTTTATATCGATAATTCTCATTGTAGAGATATTTCACCTCCCTGGTTAGCTATATTCCTAGGTTGATTTTTGGACTATTTTGAATGGGATTCCTTTATTTATTTGACTGTCAGCTGGGATGTAGTTGGTGCATATAAATGCTACTAATTATTTATATTGATTTTGTATCCTAAAATTTTGCTGAAGTTGTTTATCAGACCAAGGATATTTAGGGCAGAGAGTATGGGGTTTTCTAGGTATATAATCATATCATCTGCGAACAGGGATAGTTTGACTTCCTCTCTTCCTATCTGGATACCTTTTATTTCTTCCTTTTGCCTGATTGCTCTGGTTAGGAATTCCAGTACAATGTTGAATAGAAGTGGTGAGAGAAGGCATCCTTGTCTTGTTCTGGTTTTCAAGGGGAATGCCTCCAGCTTTTACCCATTCAGTATAATATTGGCTATGAGTTTTTCATAGATGGCTCTTATTATTTTGAAGTATCTAACAAATGAATTTTTACCATGAACAGTTTCTAAACATCTTGTTGGAATTTAATTGGAATCACATTAAACCCATAATAATTTGGGAACCCACAATGTCTTTACAAATTGGGGGTTCTCATCCATAAACTCTGTTTTCATTTTACTAATACTTGCTCAATTTGGGGGTGGTATATGTGATTTTCTGATATATGTATACAATATGTAATGACCAAATCAGGGTAATTGGGATATCCATCACCCCAAACATTCATGTTTTCTTTTTGTTGAAAACATTCCAAGTCTTCTAGCTATTTTGAACTGTACGTTATTGTTAACTGTAGTCACCCTACTATACTGCTGAACAGTTGATCATATTCCTTCGAATGCATTTTTCTATCCACTAAACATCCTCTCACCATCCCCTTTCCCCTCTCCTGTTTGCAGTCTCTGAGTTTTATGTATTTAGTCAAGTTATTTTAATAATCTTTTAAAAATAGCTCCTACGGCATTTGTAGTTTTCTTTTCTAGGCTTTGCCCTAAATTTTGGATTAAGGTAAATCACAGGTATTTTACATTTGTACTGCTCATATGGATAATAGTTTCTCATTATATCTTTGAGGCCATAATAGATGTATAGACAAAAGTTATGAAATTTCCTATATCTGAGGGTTTTTTTACATTTTTATTACTCTATATTTGTTTTTTTAGTTAGTGTTCATCTCTTTTTGATGATTCTTTTTCTATTCTCCCCTGCTTTGTATAACAAGAAAATGTTCATACATACTTTTGTAGTTTGGTGGCTCTACGCTCTGTGGCCCCCAGGGCAGATGGTTTGGTAGAGGTGGTCTAAAGGAATGTTTGCATTTTTTAATACAAGCATATCCATCAGACAGAGACACAAAAGGAACATTCCTATTTTTTCCTCCTACCTTCAATCAATCTGACATCCTTCAGATTCTCCTCCAACAACTCCTTCTGCCTGGAACTATCTCCCTCCAATCCATTTCAGCAATATTTATCCCTTTAATTCATTTTCTCCTAAAAGGCTTCTCCTACTCTGTGATCAGAATTGTCCAGTGCTCTGAAGGAAATTATTTATTCCTTTATTATGAAACTGTATGCATGTCTGTCTCCACACCAAAATCTAAAACAGAAAATGATGATCCCCAACACCTAGCACTGAGTCTGGTACACAGTAGGTACTCAATAAATGTTTGTTAAATTGAATTGAATTGAGTGAAATGTTCACTTATCTATGTCTAAGCAAGTTAATAAGAAGGGAACCAACAGGAACAAGAAGTAAACGTATTTTCAGCCATATTGACGTGTGCAAAAAAAAAAAGTTTTCGATTTTCTTATTTCACTTTTTCAAAGCTAGTGTTTGCTTAAGTCACAGACACCTGCTGCTCTGCAGCTGTATCAGGGAATACATTTGTGCTCTAAATTACCAACTTAGAGCTTCCCAGTGGCTTTTCTACTAACAAGCTGCCAAGCCGAGAATGATGGGGTTTCTGTTTTAGCTGACAATCAAAACAAAATCTGGCTGCTCTGAACAGGCTGTTTCACTCCACCTGCTGTTTCTACAGCTGAAGTGTAGAAGGACATAGGAATCACCAAAGCCGAAGGCCAGGATTCTGATAGAAATCTAAAATCCATGGATTTCAACACAAAGCACTGTGAAATTACTTGCATGTTATGTGTTTATTCCTACTGAAACCACCCATGAAAAATATGAGAAAGTTTTAAAACTTTAAAAGCTGTTGATAGCTTTTCCTGTCCAGAAACCTATCTTTGATAGCAGCATTAAGAGCTGGAATACGGTAAGGCTCAGGAATCCACCCATCTTCTCACCTCTAAAAGGGAGGAATAAACTAGTAAAACTTACCTTTGCTTCTCCAAAACTTCCCTTGCAAAAAAGAAGGACTCATGGGAGAAATTTCAGAGACTGAGACAAGTTGCGAGGAGGTATTTGGGGACTAAGAGGGCCTTTCAGTCTCATGCACATCAATCTTGGCACCAACTCAGACTCTGTCAGAGTGTACTGAGAAAAGAATAAATAAAACTATCATTCTCATCACATTGTGTCAACTTACAAGTCTCTCATCTGCTTTGGATGAACCCACCCGGTGGGGCAGGAGGTGAGAGACCAGGGAGACCTCAGAAGGCCACAGAAAACACACCAAACCATCCCCCACATTCCACACACAGCACCAGGCACTGAAAAGACACTTTGAATTGCTGGATATTTTTAGTGAATCATGAATAAAGAAAAATAGTGTTTTAATAATAATTTAGACATTATAAAACATTAGTTTATTGAATGTTTACTATTCATCAGACACTGTGATAGCACTTTAAATGCATTATCTAATTAAACTGTCACCCCGAAATCACACCGTTGGTAAAGGATTTGAGAAAAATTTAGACCCAGGAAACATTACATTTATTTTCTCTTATTCATTCCCAATCCAGAAAACTTGTGAGCTGTCCTCCCAGACTATCCCAAATCACAGAAAGAAAATTCTCCTAATATGCAGGGAGAAGTCAAAAAAAGGAAAGGTTATCCAGATAGGCCAAATAGAGTTCCAGGATGCCTGTATTCCAGAAAGGGTTCTCATTGTAACAGGGACACTAGAACTGCTACTTCTACAAGAAGGGCACAGACCCTGGGTTCTATCACACTTTGCAGATATCCAATCCTGCAATAAATTACTGAGGACATTTCTCCAGATTTAACTCCCTCCCTTCCCAAAAAAATGTCAAGACTGCCTGCCTCACATATGGTGGTCTTCATAATAGGCATTTCCATGAGCTTTAGATTTAGGTAAAGAAAATTGATTTATGGCATTTTAAAGCATCCTTAATATTGCTCATTTTAAAATACTATTAGATACAAGCATATCTTGGGGACATGATTTCTAAGCTAACTTGTTTGGGCTAAGCAATTGATTCAGTTAAGTTGACAAAGACGCATGCACATATTTTGCAACAGTGTTTCCCAAAATACAGTATTTAATGTATTCTCCCTCAATTCTTAGTTTACTGCTGAGCTGTCCTTTGGTTCCTGACAAATAAATCTAATGGTAGAATTGATTTTCTTTCTAAAATGTTTATTTCCAGCTAATATTATTTGAACTTAGGTGGTACCAGTATGTATTCTACTCCCTAAGATTAGTAAAGGCCAGTTATTAAAAACCACAACTATTCAGAACAAGTAACATTTGTTTGTCTGTAATATGGGAGAAAGAGTAGAGGTTATGAAACAGATATGATAAAGTACATGAACTAATATGCTTCATGACTTAGAGAAATGTGCCTGGGCCTTCAATCAGTCTGTCTATTCCTATTTTAGGGACTACTCTAGTAAGGTTAGGCATTTAGTACCTAAGGTTATCCTTCAGTTTCAGCAAGAAATTAGGAGCATTTTTTGGTAAACAAATTCTGGCAACGTGAGCTGCTGTCCCTAATGATAAACAAAAGTAAATATGAAAAGCAGGCACGAGACACCCACAAGCAGAGCCGTCTGTGCCTACTGGGGGGCATGCTGTGCATATATCAAGGGTCAGCAGGAATATTCTACATCATTCCAAACACAAAACAAAATAAAGCAGATGGTGTTCACTGCCCCCTGTTCAAGATCAAAGAAGAATTTGCACAGACTTAAAAAAAAAAAAAAAAAAAACTGCTTAAAGGAGTAGGCTTAATTTATAACCTCCCTGCTCCAGAGCTCGCCTGCCAATCAAGCTCACTCTGAGACTCGAGACTTCAGCATGTAGTCTTCCAACTCCAGTTTGTCTTGCTGTGCTGATGCCAGATCAGCTCAACCTTTACCACAGTCCACAAACTGCAAGAAGTGGCAGAGGATCTTCTTGAATTTGAACTCTGGTGATAGTCAACTAAATAAATGCTATTTAAATAGCAGTAAGAATTACTGAGATCTGTCCCATACATTGTCTCCCTCTCTCTTTTTCTTTCTCTTTTTCTTTTTTTTTTTCCTTTTTGCACATGTCTGGGTTATAAAAAGGGAGAATGGTGCATCTCTTGGGGGAGACACTTGCCATCTCCCCCTCTTCGGCCTTTCTATTTCTTCTAAGAAGAGTCGCCTACCTCTTCCGAAAGCCAGAAAGTTAAAGAGCAGGAATGCGGGTTCCCTCACTTTTACTACTGTTTCCTGATTGGTGAAAGCTGTCACTGATTGGGCCACAGTTCTACTGCGGGGAGCCAGGGCTTGGCCTTCTACGTTTGCGTCTTGTGGCCTCTGGATCTTTGGTTCTTGCTGGCAACAGTGAGTGCACATCTTCTACCAAGCTTCTTGGTCCCAGTCACAACTGAGCAAATAAGCAAAGCTTCCAGCCAGTGCAGAAGGCCACTGCTTTCTATACCCCTTGAAAACGTTTGGGAGTATAAGACATGCCTGCTCCTGGCTGGCGGAATGTTCCTCAGGGTCTCCTAGATGGGATACCCCCAAGCATTGGGTCCCAAGTCTTGATGAGGTTGGGAGTAAATTCCCATCTAAATTGCATTCCCCCATGCACATGACCGGGCATTTAGGAGAGATTTTGCAATCGCCCAGAGAGTAGCCCAAGCCTTTAATCACCATATTGTTAGTGATCATTACGCCTATGTTATCAACCAGAATCCTGAGAGATGAGAATTGGGCTCCCCTAAATCTGACGTTATCCAACTTTCTCACTAGGAGGAGGCAGTGAAGGGATCTGAACTCAGGCATTCTCATTCCAGATCCAAGCATCCCAAATCTCACATCATATCAGGCAATCAGGGCCAAGGTATAAGAAGCAGGGCAGGGAGATAGGGATGGGAATAGTGAAGCACAACATCCCATTGCTTCTAATTGTTTTTCCTGTGATTCAAGTCCCTGATTAAAACAGAGTTACTAATCTGTAAAAATAAGACCTCAAAAGCACTGGCAACAAAGACAAAAATAAACAAATGAGATCATATCAAACTAAAAAGCTTCTGCACTGCAAAAGAAACGGTCAACAGAGTGAAAAGATAACCTATGAAACAGAAGAAAATATTTGCAAACTACTCATTTGACAGGGGATTAATATCCAGAATATACAAGGAACTCTGACATCTCAACACCAACAACAGAAAAATTATTTTTAAAATGGGCAAATCATCTGAGCAAACATTTTTCAAATGAAGACGTGCAAATGACCAACAAATATATGAAAAAAATGCTCAACACCTTTAATCATCAGGGAAATGCACATTAAAACCACAGTGAGATATCGTTTCACCCCAGGTAGGATGGCTATTATGAAAAAGACACACACACACACACAAAAAACAACAACAACAACAAAATAAACAAATCCTGGTGAGGATGCAGAGAAAAATAAACTCTTCTACACTGTTAGTGGGAATGCAAACTAGTATACTCATCATAGAGAACAGTATGAAGTTTCCTCAAAACTCTATAAAGAGAACTACCATATAATCCAGTAATCCCACTACTGAGAATTTATCCAAAGGAAAGGAAATCAGTGTATGGAAGAGAAATCTGGATCCCCATGTTTACTGCAGCACTATTCACAATAGCCAAGACATGGAATCAACCTAGATGTCCAACTACAGGTGAAAGGATAAAGAAAATGTGGTACAGATACATAGTGACATATTATTCAGCCATAAAAAAAGAATGAAATTCTGTTATTCAAGGCAACATGGATAGAACTGGAGGACATTACATTAAGTGAAATAAGCCAGGAACAAAAGTTAAACACCACATGTTCTCACTGATCTGTAGAAAGGAAACAAAGTTGATCTCATGGAATTAAAAGGTAGAACAGAGGATACTAGAATCTGGGAAGGGTGGTAGGGGGAGGGATAGGGAGATATTTTTTAAAGATACAAAATTACAGCTAGACAGGAACAATAAGTTCTAGTATTCTATACCACTGTAGGATAACTGTCATTAATAATAATATATTCTGTCCAGTAGCTAGAAGGAGAATATTGAATGTTCCCAGCACAAAGTAATGAAAACCATTTGAGATGACAAATATGCTAATTACCCTGATCTGATCACTATACATTATCTGTATCACTATGTGCCCCATAAATATGTACAATTTTTGTCAGTTAAAAAAATAATTTTAGAAAAAAGATTTAAAAAATAAAAATGGGTAAGGAAAAATATTTTGAATATTTTGAAAAAAATTTTTAAATTTGTTAATAAAAAACAATAAAATAAAAATATTATTTTAGAGCAGTGGTTCTCAACCAGAAGTGATTTGGTGGCATCCCTCTCCCTGTCCAAAATCAGGGGCCATTTGGCAATGTCCTGAACCATTTTTTGTTGTTACGACTGGTGAATAAAGGACAGAAATGCAACTAAA
Source organism: Rhinopithecus roxellana (assembly GCF_007565055.1). Lineage (NCBI taxonomy): Eukaryota > Metazoa > Chordata > Mammalia > Primates > Cercopithecidae > Rhinopithecus > Rhinopithecus roxellana. Next base: position 21,460,553 of record NC_044565.1, on the reverse strand, counting down.
CATCCTGCAATCCACAGGACAGCTCCCAAAACAAAGAATTGTGACCCCAAAATGTCAATCATGCCAAAGTCGAGAAACCCTACTTAAGAGGCTCAGTGAAATATGGATACCAAATATAAATGCAGCATTGCATATAAATGTATACAGCATGAAAATGCATCAAGGCCTCAGATTGGTGAGAAGGGAAACCACTCTTGTAGTATGATTACTGCAACTTTGCCATAAGTCTTTTGTGGATCTATCAGTCTGGGCAAGTCATTACCAAAACTGTTAGGTGGAGGAAGCTTGTATTTGCCCTTCCCTATTCTATCTTCTCCCCTTTTTGAGGTCCTTAGCCCACCAGCATCTCCTACTCCTTCAGTCTCTGCTTGGAGACACTGTAACTTCTCCATGCCTGGATGCTGTCTTGTCCAGTTCCTAACCAATCCTGAGCAGGACGAGAGAAAAAAAGGATATTAATAGCCTTTGCCGCAGTAGAAAGTTCCTATAACTATTAAGGAATGCCTGTATTTTAGCTAGCTGCTTTATATATTGTAGCTCATAAATTTATAAACAATCGTATGAGGTAGGAATGATTTCAGTTTTAAAGCTGAGGAAATTAAGGCTCAGAGGGGTTAAGTAACATGCTTACTTTCTTAGAAATAACAAGAAGCCAACATTCACATCTGTTCTGTGTTAATTTCAAAGCACATCCTTATGCCACATTTAGTCAATACCTGACTTTCCTGTCCTAAAGTCATATCAAGTTGGGTACAAGGAATTTTTTAGATTTATATTTTAAATTACTGGAAATAAATCCACAAGCCAAATAAATTATCGGTGTCTTCTTTAGTCTGTGTTTTAGTTAGTATGCTTTGATTGCAAGTTACAGAAACCAATTCAATCTAGATAAAATAAATTGGGGTAATTTATTACAGGGATGTAGGGATTCCCACAAAAACCAAGGAGATAAAAAACTGCAAAGCTGTTACTGCATTTTCTCTTTTCTCATTCTCACTCCAGATCAACTTTCTCAGCTTTCTCTCCTCCTTTGATAGTAAGGAAATATAGTTTGGACGGGCTCTGCCTAAGTTTCTGAAGTAGGGCAAGGGCTGTCTAAAAATGGACAGTTTTCTCTCTATAAGACATACAAGATGCACCTTCCATAGAAGAGAATTTCAATTGAATATTTAAATGCAACCTGAGAGTAATCCTACTCATGGTTGCAGAGCTTTTTCTGTTTCATGATACTACCTTGTTTATTCTTAACAAGAATGCCTGGCAACACAGAGAGATTTTAAAATGAGGATAAATTGACTAAAATTTTACTTCTAGGGTTTGAGATACACACAGATAGGCATTTCAGTCAAAACTATCACATCACTTCCTGCCTTCTCTCCCATCTCACACTCAGATTGGCCTTCTAAGTTAACCTGCTTTTTGGCTGTTGTAAAAATAAATGGAAATACCTTGGATGCCAACAAATGATGCTGAGAGATAGAATAAGTGCACTGAACAGAGGATATGTTGGGGCAAGTGAAGACACTTTCTCTTTCACCCTATAAAATGCAGATAGCAGACATCGTAAAGCAGCTCTATTTTTAGCCCCTACCCATTACAGCTTTTAGTGAATAGTCTCTCTGTTGCCTTAAGCCATTCATCTTTGGAGAAATATGGCCCCATTTCTCTATTTATTTATCTCTTTGGAAATGGGAAAACATAAACTGTTGTACTGTAATAAATTTTCTCACTTTTAATAGTTCAAATGGTTGAACAGTAAAATGAAAGTCAAGCATTATTTTTTATTCCTTGGGTTTTTGTCATTTTGAGTATCCTTAGCACCATTTAATGTCATGATCCCTAAGAATGGCTTCAGTTCTATTCACTGTCTTCTGAAGATGTTTTTCTCAAACTTTAGATATTTAAAAGTGGACTAGAAGAGAGCCTAATCATCCTTTGTGTCTAGAAGTACAGAGAAAGCAAGTGTTTTTAGCTATCTAATTTCTAACCCACCCATGCAAATTTCAAAATGTAGAAAAGAAAAAAATAGGGAAGACTAAAATTATTCCAAAATAAAAATGTTTTCTAGGATAAGAGCTAAACAACCTCAAATTATTCTTAACATAAAACTTAATTGGAAAATACAAAGTTAACAAAATTTTAGATGCACCAAAGAACATGACACCTTTAGTGTCTTAGTGACACCTTTGCTATTCAAGCAGATATTTCATTTTCATATGAAGAGATCAGTTTTAGATTTATGTAATCCATCTGCCTCACCCTGGTTCCTGAGAATTATAGCACAAGAGATGTTTCAGATAAATGCATATCTCTATTCCTGGATAGAGCTTCTAACTTGAATCCTTGTCTCTTTTCCTATCCCAAATGAGCTGAGATGGGCAAGTTAGAAGGAAATCCAAAGGTTTTCTTCTTACCTTTGAAGTCAGCTCCACACCATGCAGTCTGCCTGTTTATCTTCCCTGAGCTTTTCCAGATTCAACGGGGAGTCTCAGGAGGAAAGTAATTGAAGAAGGAAAATAGAATGAAAGAGAGACAACCCCACAAAAGCACTCAGGCCAAAATACTTCCAAAAACACTAGCCAATAGCCACTGCCTTCCATCCAAAAAAAAAAAAAAAGCCAAGATTTCCCACTCTCACCAATTGAAACCAGTGAGACTCAATTTCCTCACACTTTTATCAAACATCCCACCTACAATATCCAGGATGAAGAAGCAAAGAAAAGAAATGTCCATTCACTCTCCAGGTGGAATAATTTCCTATATCCCTATTTTCCCTGAATAAACCATAAAGCTTTAATGAATTGACCTATGTTCTGGCTAATATTTTCCCATGAGTTATGTCCAGTGTGCCATCAATATGACATCTCACTTAGTTTCAGCATGTCTGCCTTAGATTGTAGGCTTTCATTTCCTACTGGTTTGTAAATTACCTGGAGATAGAACTTTTGTCACCTGCAGCTCAGCAGTTAATAGCATGGACTTCGAAGCCAGACTATCTGGTTGCTAATGACGGGTCTTTCCTTTACTGATGGTGTGGTTTTGCTGCTTCACCTCCTTATGCCTCAGCTTCCTCATCTGTAAAACTAATGGAGATGTTGCTAGTAACTGCCTCGTGGCAAGGCAGAGAGGATCAAATGAGACAGTTTGTGTAAAGAACTTGAAGCAAGTCAGGGGTGCAGTGGCTCACACTTGTAATCTCAGCACTTCGGGAGGCTGAGTAGGGAGGATCACTTGAGCTCAGGAGTTCAAGACCAGCCAGAGTAACATGGTGAAACCCTGTCTCTACAAAAATCACAAAAACTAGGCAGGCATGGTGGTACCTGCCTGTGGTCCCAGGTACTTGGGAGGCTGAGGTGGGAGGATCGCTTGAGCCCAAGAGGTGGAGGTTACAGTGAGCTAAGATTATGCCACTGCACTCCGGCCTGGACAACAGAACAAGACCCTGTCTCTAACAAACAAACAAAACCCTGGAGCACTATAAAACAAGTGAGTAGCAGTCACTTAATATTGGCTAGTATTATTTCCCTAGTATGTTGCACATAATGGGTACCCATTTAGTGTTGGATGAATGAATGAATCCTGAGAGGCATTTGAGTTCCTTCTCAGAAGAAAATCTGACATTATTGTGGAACATTATTCTACGGAACCCTTTTGTGGCTTCAGAAAAGCATATCCAGACAGAATGACATAATATACAAATCTTTCCAAACAAAAATTTTCAACTCATCCTAATAGATTCCACACTTCCCCTGTTGCTTCATTTATCACTGGTTAGGGACAAATAAAAAATTTTCTTTGAAGAAAACAGAAGAAACTCAGAGTTAGGGTGAAGAGAATGTGAAAAAGGAAAAGTCTGAGTCTTTCATAGGCTCTTTTCCCATTCCAGCCAGCCTGAAAAATTGTCTCCATCAGGGAAAGAAATGAGGTGCAGAGAAAATTAAGAATGCAAGTAGAAAGTTGATTTTGGTTTTACAGGCACTTGAGCAGTATCTCAAAAAATTTAGAGGCCTTTTAAAAGTACCTTCTCTTATTTATAGTTGCACTTCCTGAATGAAATATTGTCTGCATTAATCCCATCTGGAATTACAGGGCCTTTCTATGTTTGATGCCTCCAGAAACTTAGAACACAAACACCAACCAAAGAAAAATATATGGACAAACATAAATTAGACTTTTTCCCCCCACTGGGATGCATCCATGCATCATAGCTTATAAATTTAGATTATATCTCTACTGCCATCGTGTGATAGAATGGTTTTTAGTGAAGATATCCTAAAAAGTGAGTCAAAATTCAGAATACAAGGAGCTTTCAAGGAAAAAGGCTGTATGCTGCATTTGCCTGCCTTCCAAGCAACGTCACGCTTTCTGATTACTCGTGATCAAAGTAAGAATCAGGGAAGCACTCTCTGTGTCCATGCAGCAACAGATCAGGGAGGCAGAATGGAGAACACTGAAAAGAGCGTGACAATACCCAGCTATTCTTCAGTCATGTGTCATAAAAGTATGATCCTATTTTGCCTCACTCTAGATGTAAAAGCTCTAATTTTAGAATGATATACCCTCACCCATCCCCCAGGCTGTTTATCCCCCAGCCTAGAACTCTCTGTCCCGTAATGGGTTCAGGTCATGCCAAAGTCACTTTTCCCACCTATATTCTTGAATGGCTTCCTCCCCACTGGACTTGCGCATCCCCGTTCACATCCATTTTTCTTTGGTCACTTTCACCTCTGTCACATTGGAAATTTCTTCCATCACTTTGCATCACCTGGAAATCTGAGAAGGGTGTGTCCTACATCCTTTTACAAATCATGGAGTCGATTTTTGACCTGGCACTGAATACCGACTCTACTCATCCTCTGCCTGAATGTGCTGATTTCATGTTTCCTCGATTTTGGCATAACTGTAAAATGTGGAAAGCTTGCCTTTGGTGCCCCTCAATGTGCTCCCTGTTTTCCTTTTCCCAAGCCCTAACCATCCATTCCAGCCTTTTGCTACCCACAAAATGCCCTCTGGCTGCTCCTTCCTTCGACGACTCCAGCTGTTCTCTCTACTCCCCTTATCCCAAATCTGCCTCTCCACTCTTCTTATCAAGCCTGGCCTCAGAAATCTGTGTAAAGAAAAGAAGTTAACAAATTTCAAGTTGCTAATACAAACCGATGATGGATCTTCCATTTTATTCCTTCCATATTTGTGTCCATCAGAGGAAAATGGACTTAAATAAAAAAAAATATGTATCCAGTCATATCATGGGATAATTTTAGCTGTCGCTGTAACCTCCCACCTCCACACTTTCTAATCAGATTTTTCATACACATCCCCTGAGTCAGTGGCAGGTGTTACCTCCTGCAAGGAGTTGCCCAGAATATGAAGAAACAGAGGCTCACTATGCTTTTGAGCTTCTAAATAAATTTTGAAAAATTGTAGCAAAGGCTTGAGAGTCATGAATTTTTATTTCCAAACCTATTGGGATTCTTTTAGTTGAAAACTTAATACCTAAAAAATACAGAGCATGAAATGTTAGCTTCTTCAAATAAAAATGAAAATATATAAAGTGCCAAGGTCCACAATGATCAAGAGCAGATTTGCTGGGGAGAATGAAAGTTGGAGAGTAGGAAAAGAGGCATAAACTTTTCTGTGCATCTGTCAGTCCCATGCTGAGCTAGTGGAAAGAGGAAGGGAAGGAGGGGACAGAAGTACCACATACAACTGAGAAATTTCAGAACAAAGAGTCCCCATGACTTACATCCTACCTACCAAAGTAAAAACTGTTCCCTGCACCAGCACAGTAGGACAGAAATTGAGTATAGCTTAGAGCATCATGTGTTTTGGTATTTGGGAACTTAAGATAGAGCCCCCACAAGACATGAACAGCTTTTCATGGAGGCTTAGAAATAGGTTGAGAGAGAACCTATGGAACCTAAGAGACAAAGAAATGTAAATATGAAGAACTATGGCCATATGACAGAGAGTGAGCATAGATGTTTCAGTGGGTGTTGGTAGAAAAAGAGACCAGTGACCTACAGCCATTAAACCTAATAAATATCTCATCCAAGGCCATTATACCCAAGGCCCAGATGACCTTTTCAAAATCTAGATACCTCATAAACCCCTTCTTTTCCATCCACATCAAGACCCAGAATCTGGAGAAAGAGAATGAAAGGACATCCTGAATTGATTGGGTTTCTACCCAAAATAACATAGAAAACCTGAAAATGACAGAATTTACCTAGAGATAACTAGACTAATTAGGCAGAATGGGAGCTTGAGGTAGAAACTAGGTTGTTATACTTTAAAAAAAAAAGGAAGTTGTGCTTACACTGTATATCTGGGCTTGTGGTCAGAACCAGAACCATCTGAGACAGTAAGACATTTGGGAAAGCCTGACTGCAGGTTGGAAACACTGGGAGACATACTAAGGTACTAAGGTACTAAGGTAAAGGACCTTCTTAGTGTCCTTTAAAGCTTAAAGGTAGCCTACAGTGCCTGCATGCTTGGTTGATTCAGCCTCCACATCTGCCTACTTATCAGGTTTACCTGCAGAATTGCACCTGCCATACACTTTCATTTATGCAACCTCATAAGCACAATAAAACCTCAACTAAGTGGAACACCAGGGAAACAAAAGTGTCTCACAAATTTAGCTTTCTGGTTAACTGAGGCTTATCCTGAATCTCAACACTTATTGTGAAAATTATCCTGAAAATTCCAGTCTACTTCCTTCGAGTCTTCAGGGTCATCATTCTAAGCATTGTTCAGGCCTTTTTCCTTTCTTCTCCATGAACAGATTTCTTAGTTTCCTCTGATTTTCTACAAACAACAAGATTCCATGGCCACTCTCATCTGCAAATGTCTGGCTTATCTGGATGTCTTTGAATAGTCACTGAAAATGGAGCACAAATTCCTAGGGTCAGTTGATATGAACAGGTTAAATATGGACTATCACTAAACACTGTAGTGTATTTCGTTAATTCGCTCCATGATCCCATGAGATTTGGGGTGACTACATCATGCCGGTGACTGAATCCCCTAAGTCAAGTGTTCCAAGTGTTCTTAACATTGAGTTCACGGGTGGGCTTCAGGGACATATGAAACATCTGAATGTGGTATGCAAAAAAATGTTATATGTATGCTTGTGTGTGTGTGTATGTATACTTATATGTGAATATGTGTTTCATCAGTTGCTCAAGAGGGTCCATGACCCAAAAAAGTTAAAAAAAAAAAAAAGTGTGGCCTTGTCTTTCTCACATGCTACTGACAAGCCCAGATCTCTGCTCATTTATGCCTCTTAACTTAGGATTTGGAGAAGCTAGGAGAGTTTCACATCACAAGTTGGTGTACACTAGGATAAAAATGAAGGTGGAGACGTTTTTAACCTTCATTCTTTCTTGACATCTCTCTCACTCTTCAACCATACAATCTATATACATGCTTTAGTATCTTCATCCACATTATAAAGAAAGTTTTAGGGGAGGATAAAGAACTCTAGCATATCATGAAGTATCCACTTCCTGGTAGATATCACATATAACTTACAGATTATTAGGACATCTCACCTATGACTAAATCACTGAACTGTGGTAACCACACCCACAGTTTGGCATCTTATTCACAAGTATACAAACACCTCTTTATGTGCCATTGTTAAAGTCCAGAAATGTTAAATATATGGCATTTCTGTAAGTGTCTTCAGCTGAAAGGGAATGTAGAAATTATCTATATCAATCCCTTCATTTTATTAACAGGTCTAAGCTATGTCACAGGTGACCTTGGAGCCTTCTCTTCATAGTAAGCCCAGGGCTCTTCACCCTGTTCCAAGTAGTCCATTGGCCATGATTCATTGCCTCCTACTGATGCATTGATCCCTATATTATCCTTATGACACTTCAGCATATAGTTCAAACCCCTGGACCAGACCATTAGCACTCGTGGGAGTGGGTGTATAGGAGAGAATCTCAGCTGGTTCATTTTTCCCTCCACACAGAGACTGCAATGATTGTGAAAATGTGGAAATATGTGCTTTCTATCAGAAAGGTAGGGTCCACCTTGCCACCAATGGTAACCTGGATCTTGTGATTTTCAAATGCAAGGAAAAATTCCTTTTAGTCCTCCTGCCTGGACGTCTGAAGTGCACTACCTATCCCTGACAGCAACTGACAGGTTTGCACACTGTGCAGCGACCCTGTGTCCAGCTTCTGTCAAGTTGGGCTAGCATTGCAGTGACCAGATGTACACCAGGAAGACCACATGTTGAGAACTTTTCACTTCACTCCTGTTGAGAGGAGCATTAACATGTATGAACAGTACCCAAGAACAGAAGAGAGAGGACAATTAGTTCTGATGTCTCTTCATCAGGCTGACAAGCCAGAACTGGGGCAGGGGGAAGAGAGGCAGGGCTAGCAGATAGCCACTGTACTAAAACAGAAGAAAGAAGCAGAAACCTAGGAGTGGTGTCCCTGTTCCCTTGACTTTAACAGACACAGCAGAGTCTCAGACCTGGTGATCATTGCCTGCTCTCTTGCCTTTCCATTGGTGTACCTTCCTGGATATCAGCATAAAAACCCATCTACATACCTCCATGGAGCTCCAGGAAAGGACACTAGGAAACTATTTGCAAGAGTGCTACCAGGTCAGTGGGGACTCAGATTGAAGGTCTGGCTCTAGGACACTGGGATTATGGCTTTTGGACAAAGAGGAAAGTGATGGCTGCCTAACTCACACAAAGGATCCCACTAAAGAGAGCATCCAGAAAGGCAGAGAGGACGCTGCAATAGGAAAGAACTGAACTGTGCAGGACCCAAAATCGGCCCCTGATACGAGGGTAGTTCTGGGTGGTGACACAGGCCATAGACAAGCTCCCTTGAAAATTTATTTGAAGTATTTTAAGAGAAATACAATCCCTGAGATCTGTCCTTAGATATCAGCTCAAGTCATGTTGCTAAAAGCTCTGCGATCCCCTGTAGGGCTTCTCTCCAGGTGAAGGAGCAATGGGGTCCTGGGGTATGAACAGAGTCCTCTGCTGAAAGAATATACTCACAATGATTTAAAAAATTTGGAAAGACCATTACCCTTTACACAGTTCCCTTTTACCCGAAGCTATCAGCCCCCTTTGAAAGGCTCCCACCTTCTGTAGATCATTGCCTCAAAGATCTCCCCAGGCTCTTTTCCTGCCTGATCTCTTTAGTCAGCAAGCTCTAGGCTTTGCTTCCTACCCTATCTCTAAACTTTCCACCTCACTAGACACTGTGCCTGGGATGCTTCCTGCCATTCCCTTTTGCTGTACAACACACAGCTGCCACCTAGCCACAAGTCAGGCTGAACCCCAGGCCTCCTATAAACCCAGCAGAGCCTTTCAGACAAGATCAGAGGAACAGGGACAGGAAACTATAGGAGCCACTGAGAAGCACGACCACTGAACAAGTGAGTGAGCCACCAGAAACCCAAGATAGACGTAAAGAATCCTGGGAATCAAACTGTGCAAGTTATCAGAGTCAAAAACTGCAGTCATCATCAGTGGCAGCCAAGGGTATCCCAAAAATAGGTAAAGCCAGGGAAAACAAGCATAGCATAGAGAAGCATAGAGTACTCATTAAGCTAGGTCCTCAGCTCCCTGAACACACAGTCCCAATCCTTAGAATGGAGTTATCCACATTCAGTTAAGTCTTAAACATAATTCTGATACTTAAGTGTCTGTTTGGTTAAGCCAATTCAGTAATTAAAATAAATTAATCCTTAGACTTATGGATTCCAAGTAGTTACAAGCTTGACTGGTTTTATTTCCAATTGTTTATGAGATGCCAGACATGTGCATGGACAACGGCAATTAAGGAGGGCACCTATCAATCAGAATAGTCACCATGGACCTATCAAAACATGTGCTGGCTGGTTCACTGCTCCAGTATATTCCATCAGCTAAACACCACTCTAAGTATGGGACTCTAAAGAGATGCATCTCTTGCATGATGATTATACATTATGAGTTATCACAACTATTTATAACAGATGCATTATATGTCAGGAATTAATAATAATTCAATAATTCTCCTTTGCCATTAATAATTATCATAATTATTATAATAGCTATGAATTAGTAGATCTTTTATACGTGAAATGGCAATGGATTAGTGCATTTTAAGGGTCTTTTTTTAAAGGACCAATAGGGAAAACATTTGGAACATAAAACCGAGGGCGAATATTTGAGAGAGTAGGGATCTGTGTGCCATATGGGAAAACATGTTACTGACTTTAAATATAGGAACTAGCTGTGATCATTTTCATATTCTGATAAAATTCAAAGAAGCAGGAAAGTTTGCTCTTTATTTAATAAGACACCTTGGTGGGCATTTTGCTTGTGAAAGTGGGGGCTGTCTTGTGCTGGACTGAGTGGCTAAGACAGAGGGAAGACAAACGACTCTGAGTAATAAAGGAGTACTATTTGAGTTTTTGTTTGAACAACATGACAGGCAGGGGTGGAGGCTTTGAGTACCATAATGAAGAAGGTAGAGAAATGGATCTATGAAAAGAAAGCTTTAACTCACCAACCCACTAGCAGGCTGGGGCCTCAAGTGAGATATGATCAAAGAGAGATTCCTTTTAGTGGTGACCAGTTGATTTGGGGAAGAGTTTCAAGATATTTCTGATCTGTGCTATAATTCTTCTCAGTAGCCCCAAGATTTCAGTCTGAGACTCTTGGTGTTACAATGGTGGTGTTAAGGAGAAGCACAGGATGGGCAGTGTGTGATGTATGGGGTGGAGACATGACCTTCCCCACACACTGCCCCGCAAATACACTCTGTCACTGGGAACAGTGTCGGGATAGTAGCGTCTTATTGACGGAGGACTGTAGCTCCCAAAAGTCAGGTTATCGGTGGACAAGAGCTCAGACTTAAGATGGACCTGGGACTGATAGTGGAGAAGCAGGCTAAATATGGATCAATTCAAGAGCTGTATTTGTCAGGCTTCTCCAGAGAAACAAAGCCAGTAGGACAGATATAGATATAGATACAGTTATATAGATATAGATATAGATATAGATACAGATATAGATATAGATATAGATATAGATAGATAGATAGCTATAGATATACATCGAGATAAAGAGAGAGAGATTCATTATAGAAATTGACTCATGTGATTATGGAGTTTGAGAAGTTCCACCATCTGCCATCTTCAAGCTGGAGAACCAAAAAAGCCAGCAGGGTAAGTCCTGAGCTGAGTCTGAAGGCATGAGAAGCAGGAGCACTGATGTCCAAGGGCAGGAGAAGATAGCTGTCCCAGCTCAAACAAAGAGTGGGCAAATTTGCCCTTCCTTTGTCTTTCTGTTCTATTCAGGCCCTCAACAGATAGGATGATGCCGTCTCATGTCAGTGATCTTCTTTCCTCAGTCCATCAATGCAAATGCTAATCTTTTCTGGAAGTACCCTCATAGGCATACCCAGAAATAATATTTACCAGTCATCTGGGCATCCCTTAGCCCAGTCAAGCTGACCCATAAAATTAACCATTACAGAAGTGGATATGAGAAGGTCCACTCTTCCTGAAATACACTCAGAGATGGAGAATGGATTGGGAGTAGGTCGATGCTGCTGTGATGTGGACTGGGACCAGGCACTGAGAGGACATATGGGTATAATATGTACATATGAGAGAGAGACTGAGAGCCCAGAGTGCCTTTGCGGTATAAGGTGGCCAAACACAAATTAAAAGTGAAATCTGACAAATGGAGGATTTCAAGTGCTTATCAAAAGACATTCTTTCACTGAGAGCCTTTTACAGAATTCAATCATACCTAAAAATGGAAGCAAAGCAAGCACTGAAGAAAAAAAAAAAAAAAAAACTTCCTGTGTCCACATGATAAGATATCAGGGCTTTCCAGGAAGACTAGAAATCCTAGGCCCATAGAATACTAATGTGGAAAGCAGCTATCAAAATGGCTGACAAAATCCTGGTAAGTGGCACATACAAGCTGAACGCATATAAGAAAGGTATGTAACAGCTTTGGACTTAAAAAAAAATAGAGACATGAAATTAAATGAAACGCTGCTGGAGCATAATGTCCTAACTGCAACCAAAGCTGCCTCAACTTCTCTGTCACCTGCAAGACTACTTCCTGGAGGTCTGTTCTGTAACCAACCAAAAGTAAATAAATAAACTAGGACTGAACCTGTATATACAAGAGAAGACAGAGTCTTTGTGTCTGTGTGTGGGTGTGCATGCACAAAAATAAAATGTAGAAGCACGTAAATATATTTGCAAGTCAGAATGTTGTTCCTGTTGGTTTTTATGTAAATTTTTCTCCTTTATTCATTCACTCAATTAACATGTATTGAACACTCAGTAGGTGCCCGGCACTCTCCTGGGCAGCTTCTCATAGGCACAATTATTTCTCAGAACTCTGCAAGGTGTACAAACCCTCTTTTTTCCAGACAGAAAAACCAAAGCTCAGTGAGATTAAGTGACTACCTACTGTTGCAGCTACTAAGCGGCTGAGGATTTAGAGCCAGGTCTCCTGATACAGGGGACGCCAACTTACATGCAAAGGACTTTGGGCTGCAGCCTGCAGGGCAACAATACTCAGCTTCTTTCAAATGATTCCAAATTCAAAACCCTTTCCACAGAACCAGAGCTGCCTAAGTACAAAAATTATATACTATGTTTAAGAGCTCATTTAAGAAACATTTGTGAAATGCCATCTATGTGGCAGGCATACATTTTAACGTCAAGTTCTTATTCTCAAGTTGCTCATAGAGAAAAACATAAGAAAAAATTAAAAATAAAATAATAAAAATGAGCATGGTGTACTAGGCTGAATAACAGAAGTGCTAGAGACAGTATTGACCAAAGTTGACACGATAACTTTAGCTCAGGGGTCAAGAGGGAAAATTACTCATTGAAAACAGTTACAGAAAAGGTGACAATTAAGTTCAGTCTTGATCGAAACATAGGAATTTCCAAAGAGGACCCCAGAAAATATTTTAGGGAGAGGAAAAGCCTTGGTAAAGGCAGAGATGTGTGAAAGCTCTGGGTTGGGAGAATTGCAAGGAGTATTGCTAGGGTGAGATGTGGTGTGAGGAGTGAGATGTGGTGTGAGGGGTGTGACGGGGAATGAGGCCGGTGGAGCAGCTGGGGCTTATGTAAGTGAGGAATCTGAGACATGTATTGAGACACTTTGGATCACTTGGAGCTTGTTTTCGGATGGATCTGAAGGCTGGAAGTAGGTGATTTCTTCCCACATAGGGGCTCACAAACCTCCTGGTAAAAAATGCTTAAACCCTGTCCCCTGTTGGGGTTTGGACATGTGCAAGCATGATTGATATGACCTCAAAAGACAACAGATGGAATAAAGACACTAATAAAGAAGTTTCCATTAAGGAATGAGGAGGCTGGCTGAGTCAAACAGCGCAGTCTGAGGACCAGAGTGGAGTGGGAATCTGGACTTGGTGAGGCGGCCTCTTTCAAACTCTGGTCTAACCCAGGCCTCCAGATCAGCCGGAGCCGTGTTCATTAATTGAAAGGACTGGACCATATATTTATGAGAGTGCACAAACTATTCTGGAAGTTTGTTCAAGTGAATAAGATGGAGGAACAGGTGTTCAGGATTAGAGAGACTTGCTTTTCATTGTTGTATCATTTCATACTGCTGGGATTTTTTTGTTTTTAATCACATACCTGAAGTAGTTATTCTAAAAACTTAAAAAAAAATTATACTTAAAAGAAAAAGTTGTATCACTTACTAAAAATATTTAAGGCCCAAACAACACCAGTATTGAACAATTTCTGAATAAAACAGAAGAAACACCTTTCTCAGTGCACAAGGGCCTTTCTAGGTGTTGAATGGTTTCCTGCACTAGGTTGATTAAAATCTCAGCAGTGGAGCAGATATTTCAGCTCCCCTAGTGAAGACAGTGTCAAGAACAGGGTTCAACTCAGAGCAGTGCTTCTGAAGCCCATCAGAGACAGAGAGAAAGAGAGAGTGTGTCTTATAGTTATTTCCAGCAGGAAGCACAAGAGTTTTCTGCTGTAAAACTTTTGCATTTAGTCTACCTTGCTGGAGGATTCTAAGCAAGTGTCTCCAGAAAGGATCACTTTCCGTTTTAGTCTGAACAAGGAAAGGGGTATTTAGCATGTGCTGTGGGTGTAAGGAGGAACAATAAATGCTGCATGGTGGTAGGAAGCAGAGAACATCATTAGGGGCCCTCCGGGTCTGCAGGCTGCTAGGCAAATCAAGGGGAAAATAGTTCCAGCTGAGAGCAGTATCTCCTGGAGTCTGTCAGATCTGCGGGACTATAGGTCCTGCCTTAGGAAACAACAGTGGTAAATAATAATCGAGAGTGATTTGCATGCACTTGGAAGCCCTGCTGGAGGCTCTCAGAAATGAATAGGGGAAAGTCTGGTTTGGGGGTGAGCATTATAGAGCATACAATAAAGCCAGTCAGGACTCAAATAGTCACACAAATATTAACAAAACTGCACCAGCCTCAAGAAAAAAACTATGGCTTTGCTCCTTAGGACAGAGTTTTTCTGCTTTTTTCTTCTTTAAAAAAATGGTAGATAATTCAAGACTGGCACCTTGAATGTACCCTATTTTTTCTTTTTTTCTTTTTTTTTTTTTTCTTTTTTTGGGGGCGGGGGATGGCGTTTTGCTGTTGTTGCTTGGCTGGAGAGCGATGGTGCGATCTCGGCTCACTGCAACCTCCACTTCCTGGGTTAAAGCGATTCTCCTCCCTCAGTCTCCCAAGTAGTAGGGATTACAGGTGCCCACCATCACGCCCGGCTAATTTTTAGAATTTTTAGTAGAGATGGGGTTTCATCATGTTGGCCAGGCTGGTCTCAAACTCCTGACCCCAGGTGATCCACCCACCTCAGTCTCCCAAAGTGCGAATATACCCTATTTTTTAAGTGCTATGAACCATTAATAAGTTTGGCATCTTTTTGGTAATAATTAATTACCCATGGGATCTCAACAACTGATGGGAAGCACCAGGGTACAAAACATCATAGTTAGAAATGACTTTTACCAGTTAGAAATGTGTTCAGCTTGAAACTGGTAATCAGGAATAAACTTGGGGATGTGATACGGTTTGGATATTTGAGTCTCATGTTGAAATGTGATCCCCAATGTTGGAGGTGGGACCTGGTGGGAGATGTTGGGTCATGGAGGCAAATCTTGATGACTTAGTGCCATCCTCATAGTAACGAGTGAGTTCTGGCTCTGGTAGTTCATGCAAGAGCTGATTGTTTAAGAGTGTGACACCTCCCTCCCTTCTCCTTACCTCTCTATCTCTCTATCTCTTTCTCTCTCTCACTCTGTCTCTCACCATGTGACATGCCTGCTCCCCTTCTGCCTTCAGCCATGAGTAAAAGTTCCCTGAGGCCCTCAACAGAAGCAGATGCCAGCATCACACTTCTTGAACGGTCTGCAAAATCATGAGCCAAAATAAACCTCCTTTCTTTATAAATTACTCAGCTTCCAGTATTCCTTTACAGTGACGCAAAACAGACTAACACAGGGTGTCTGTGGAAAATTCTCAAAATGCTATCAGGGGATGTCTGGATTCTGCGAATTCTGCCTCCTAAATATTTTACCTTCTATCTGTCCCTTCTCTTCTCAACCTCCAAGGCCGGCACCATTACTGCCAGCTCCATGTGACAAAAACAACCTCTCTGGAAGCTACACATATAAGATTTATAGTTCTTACATAAAAATAAGTCCAGCACTGGCTTTATGACTCACAGTAACCATGGGGATCCAGGCTCTTTCCATTCTGATTTTGTGCTGTATGACAGACTGGTTGCAAAGATGCCCATTACCATGGCTTCCATCCTGGAACACAGGTCCATTAATCTGAGTTGGTCATGTGACTTGTTTTGACCAAGAGAATATGGCAGAGTTTCTTTGTGTGATTTCTGAGCCATATCCTCAAGAAGTCTTGCAACATCTGCCCTCACTTTTCTGCCCTGAAACAATCATGTAAGGATGTCCTAGTCTCCTAGAGAAGGAGAAACCAGATGGAAAACAAGGCACCATACATATGATTGAAGCCATCCAGGACCAGCCACATAGATGACCCTATGGCAAGACTTGCAGAAGAACCACTCAGCTTAGCCCAATTCAGAAGGCAGAATTGTGAGGAAATAAACGGTAGTTGCTTCGAGCCACTAAGCTTTTGATGATTTATTGCACTGCAATAAACAAATGAAATACCATCCTTTGTGTTTTTCTTCTATTCTCATGACCAGCAAGATGGCTGCCACATCAAAATCATATCCCAGGGAAAAGAAAGAAGGATAAAGGGCAAAAAGTTAATGCCAGTCAAGTCTATCCTCTTTAAAGCACTTCCTATCAGCTGCACCCAGTAATTTCTGCATATAACTTGTTGGTGAGTATTGGGCCACATGCTATAAAGGAGTCTGAGGAAGTGAACGGGGCACACTACCACCTGAAAAAAGTTGGGAGGTGGATGGATATTCAGTCTAGCAATGAGTACCAGATCAGATCACTGCTATTGGCAAAAAGAGAATCCCCTGAAGGGCTTGTGCATGGAAATAATGCAATCAGAGCTGCATTTCAGAAGGGTATCTCTAGGAGATGAATGATCAGAGGGGGCCAGATCAGAGACAGAGAGATCAGTTAGGAGGTTGACATATTAGTCTTAGCAAAAGATGAAGATCTAACTAAGGCTGTGACAATGGGAATGGAGAGAAGAGGATGTTTGAGGGGGAGCTTCAAACTTGTTTGATGTGAGGAGTAAGGAAGTTTCTACCTGGCTGGGGTGAGTCAGTGAATGGTAGAGCTAAAATGATTAAGATTAATAATACGAAAGGAGAATCCTGTCTGGAAGAAAGACAAGGAGTTCAGTGTATTACAAACACAGAGTTGATTCTTGTTATTTATAGTAACTATATTCTATAGTCACTGCGAATGCTGCATTGTGAATACTGAACCATTGCTCCTGAAGGAAATACAGGGGTAGGTTCTGAGAAGCCTCTAGTCAAAATATTTTCCATCAGTTCATCAATACATAACATTGTGTTATGTGTGTTTTTGTTTAAAGGCATCTTGTTTAATATAGACTGTTGATTCATTAACATTAAATTCACAGCCAGCCTCACTATAGCTCATGCCTGAATGAAGCTTATCTAACATATGTATTTTCTCCATAAGGCACATCACAGCATCCTAGTGCTTAGAAACACTAGACAGCACTTCAGCACTATGATTGGGGGCCATTTTAAACAGTGAAATAACCAAGGAAAAGCATAAAAATGCAAAAAAAAAAAAAAAAAAAAAAAAAGTGGCACTCAATGGACCGCAAAAAGAGCACTTACTTACAGTGTGAGAGCTGAAACGCAAAGTCAGAGCATTACTTTGTTCAGCCTCAGCTGGGAATGTGCTATCAGGTGACTCAAGTTTTTCTCACTCTATGCATGGCCACAAATGACCACAAAAGCATCTTACATATTGATTTGGGGATTACAAATAAATTTTACCTAGTAGGCACATTCCAATTGCAAAATTTGCAAATAATGAGGACTGAGTAACTTGAGCTGCCCACAGGGTCTCCAAAAAGCAATCGAATATACCAGTCTGGAGGCAGGAGATGTAAGTCAGATGGGTAACACCTCTGCCCAAAGCCCAGCAATGCTTCCCTGTCACTATGAGCAACAGCCAAAGTCCTTGTCACAGCTCATAGGACCCTAACATGATCTACTCACCCCACATTTCCATTTGATCTTATTTCCTACTTTTCCTCCCCAGAATTACTCTGCTCTAACCACACGCTTGTCATGTCCTTGAACATGTCAAGAATACAACTCAAGGAATTTGCACTGTAGTTCCCTCCACGTGGATGTTCTCCCCACAGGGAACTGCACGGTTTACCCCCTTGGCTCCTTCAGAGTACTCAACTGCCATCTTCTCGATGAGGTCTACCCAGACCGCCCTATCTACACTTGCAATATCCCCCTGCCCGAGTTGTACGCAGTCCTTCCAATACTGCCCATCCTGCTTTGCGTTACCGTACTTATAATGTACTACATAATTTTCTTATTTTGATTATTGCATATTGTCTTCCCCCATTTCCACCCAGCTACCAGACTGCAAGCCCTATGAAAGCAGCAATATTAGTATGATCTGTTCAGTGTTATATCCCCAGAACCTAGAATAGTGGTGGGCACATTCCAGGTTCTCAGAAATACTTGTTAAATGAATGAATAAGTGAATGGAGGAATTATGAATTGGGCATATAGACCACATTTAATCCACACATAAATACAGGCAAGACCACTCACAGTGAGTAAACTAAGACTCACTGTGTTTACTCAGGTGGTTGAGGACAGAACCCCCGGGAATGCCATGCGAAAAATGAAGCAAGGACAATGAGCCAAGAAAGGAAGCAGCATGCAGAAAGGGACCAAGTGTGAGGTTCAAAGCCAAGGGAATGGGGATTATCAAAGAGGGAGACTTGAACAGTGTAAAATATCACAAACAGGCCAAGCACAATGGCTCAAGCCTGTAATCCCAGCACTTTGGGAGGCCGAGGTAGGTGAATCACCTGAGGGCAAGAGCTCAAGACCAGCCTGGCCAACATGGCGAAACCCCATCTCTACTAAAAATACAAAATGAGCTGGGCATGGTGGTGCGTACCTGGAATCCCAGCTACTTGAGAGGCTGAGGCAGGAGAATCGCTTGAACCCAGGAGGCAGAGGTTGCAGTGAGCCAAGATCGCACCATTGCACTCCACTCTGGGCAACAAGACCGAAACTCCACCTCAAAAAAAAAAAAAAAAAAAAGAAAAGAAAAAATCACAAACAAGTAATTGAGTTGAGAAAGGAAATCTGTTATACATTTATGTGAAAAACAAATTGCTACACATCTTCTACATGCCAGGCATTGCAGGCAGCGGGACAAGCAATGCAAAGATCAGGACTCTAATGATAACGTCAATGCTCCACCCAGGACCCCGGGGTTAACTTTCTGCCATTTTTGCACACCACCCACCTTCGGTATACCTCAGCAGTAAGGACACCCCTCCAGCTACTCAGAAGCTTGTCCATACACACTCACACATAGAAGAGCTGGAATCCTAGGAATTTACTTCCCCCAGGGCAGCCCTTGACCAGTAACCATAGGTATTGGGATACTACAGTCCAACTCCCTGGCCTTCCATGGGCAATTCCAAGGTGTAACTTATATTCCAAAGCTTCCCTTCAGGGTCAGGCTGTAGCTACTGCCCCCAGGATGTTGCCTGAGGACGCCCTCTTGCTGGGTTTCCTCCCTTCCATTGTCCTGCACCTCTACTCCTTACCAGGCTCCACAGGAGCCCTTCCTTAATATATCACTTATGCATGAATCCTAATGTTAGTCCCTGCCTCTGAGGCCTTCAGGTGTCCAGTCTCTAGAAAGGGAGATGGTCAAGAGAAGAGAAAAACACAGTGGGAAAGAATGTGAAAAACACATGGTGCTGGAAGGGAACATGGGAAGGACCCAAGATCAAGACACCCAGGACTCGAGAAGGCTTCCAGGAGACAAGGGAAGCTGTGCTGAGGCAGGACAGACGAATAGGAATCAGTCCAGCAAAGGCAGAGGGCATTTGTGACAGAGAAGGCAATCAGTGTAAAGATCCTGAGAAGAGCAACAGCCGAGCTTAGGGAAATTGCAAACAGATCAGTATGGCTGGAGGGCAGGACACCAGAAGGGCTGGGCAGGCCGTAAGACCACAGGTGGGCACTGGCCACTTCAAATGGCTTAGTAAGCCAGGCTGGGGGATTTGGAGCATCCTGACAGCCTTGAAGTGCCTTTGAGCATCCCTTTGGAAGCAGTAAAAAGAACGGATTAACGCGGGGCAACATAGGAGACAAGAGGACCCATTAGAAAGCTGTTGAAGTAATTCAGTCATGAGACAACAGTGGCCTGAAATAAAGTAGCAGAAGTGGGGCCAGAGAGAGGAAAAGGATTATAACTGAGAGATCAATTGTGATATCAGGAGGGCAAGGCCAGTGAACTGGGCAAGGCAGAAGGCAGACAGAGTAGGTGGGCAAGTTATGTGCAGTAAAGAGGTGGAGATGATGAATAGAGACTATTTTTGAGCAGCTTAACCATAGGAAGAGGGAAATAATTCAGTGTCAAAAAAGGGTTTTGCAGGGGCTGAAGGGGACAGGCTTTAAGATGAAAGAGAACTGGAACTCATTTATAGAGTTACAAGGAAAGTGAGATCCACCCTTCAAAGTTTCTGCCCATTTCTCTCTCTGCCTTTCTCCCTTTTACTTTCCTTTTTACTTAGATGAAGACTTGTTGTTATGTTATCCTTAAGATGGGCACAATAAATTCCAGCAGCAAGAAGATACCAGGACATAAAAACTATATACTTCAGAAGTTCAGACTTAATTCCTGTTCATATATTGCATTGGATAAAATTTGCTTTTTCCAGTCCAGCCCTGGTAAAAAGGCCACAATGGCACAAGCAATCCTGTTACAGCTGCAGAACAGAAGGTGGGAGGAAAAATTCAATTAGAACCATGCCTTCCTCAGCCCGATAATGGGTTTGATATTTGCAGAGGGTTCCCAGGCAACAACCCCTGCCATTCCAGACCCTACAAATTGGGAACGGCTTTTTGTTGCAGGCTGAGAAAGCACCACACAAAAGGTCCCAGGCAGCACAGCTTTTTCAAGTTTGAAGGGTCCACAGCCCAGCCCCATCTGCCTCCTGAAGCATATTCTCCTCTTTTCTTTACCTTCCCACAGATGACACTTCGGACAGCTCTTTTCAGGTAAATCCAAGAGAAAAAGTAAATACTAGGCCTGGTGAAGTAATTTCTCACTCAGGTTTTTCAAAATCCAGAGAGGCTACAGGTTTCCCCAAATATACTACAAAAATCTTTGACTGAGTCTCAAACGGGGGGACTGTTGACAGTGTGAAGGGAAGTGTTTTCCAAGATAATTCACCTGGACATTTGCCTAGGAGTTTTGCAATTTACAAAATAGTTCACACACATAATTTTATTGGATACTCACAACAATACTGTATTTTTCTTATTCTATAGATGAGAAAACAGAGACTCAGGTCTTATCCTTGGACATGTGGTCCATTCGTTGCTCTTTCCACCATTCCACACTGCTTTAAAAAAAAAAAAAAAACAGGATGGCATCTGTTGGGCGGGGCTGCAGGGCTTGTGACGCTGTCCCGCTGAACTTTGTGACGCAGCCACTTGCAGAGACAGGAAGCGGTCGCAGCGCGCCAGGCCCGCCCTCTTCCGCGGCCACCGTGGGAATGGAAACATCTGCCCCACGTGCAGGAAGCCAGGTGGAAACATCTACTCCACGTGCAGGAAGCCAGGTGGTGGTCACAACAGCGTGCCACTCCGCGGCATACCGCGCAGATCCCCTGCGTGTGTCCTCGTGAGACTAGCTCACCAAAATGGCCGTGTCCAGTGAAGGAAACTTTGAGGGAGATATTGAGTCAGTGGACCTTGCAGAATTTGCTAAGCAGCAGCCATGGTGGCGTAAGCTGTTCGGGCCAGAATGTGGACTTTCAGCCGAAAAGTATAGCGTGGCAACCCAGCTGTTCATTGGAGGTGTCACTGGATGGTGCACGGGTTTCATATTCCAGAAGGTTGGAAAGTTGGCTGCAACAGCTGTGGGAGGTGGATTTTTTCTCCTTCAACTTGCAAACCATTCTGGGTACATCAAAGTTGATTGGCAACGGGTGGAGAAGGACATGAAGAAAGCCAAAGAGCAGCTGAAGATCCGTAAGAGCAATCAGATACCTACTGAGGTCAGGAGCAAAGCTGAGGAGGTGGTGTCATTTGTGAAGAAGAATCTTCTAGTGACTGGGGGATTTTTCGGGGGCTTTCTGCTTGGCATGGCATCCTGAGGAAGATAACCTCATTTTAATTGTTCCTGTTTTTTTCCAGCCAGCAGCCTCTATACTCCATCATAGGACACTGAGTCTCTCCTCCTCTTCTCCCATGCCTTCCTCCCTGCTGTGGCAAATCCAAGTGGCTTCTATAAGCATCTGTTGGTACAAGTTAATGTGGCACCATAAGCTTGATGGTGGCAGAAGAGACAATAGTCCTTAGCTCTCCTTCCAGTACACCCCCTACTTGGTCAGTCTGTAGGTCAGCAAGAAGGTTCTTCTACCTCCATGCAAGACACTTAGGAGAACACATCGCAAGATGGCTGACTATGGAGGATGAGTGGATCCTGAAAGGTTGTCCAGAACTGTTGATTTGGAAAAGAAATAAGCACATGGATTACTTTATTGTGTGCTACATGGAAAGGAACTGAATACAATTGCCTTTAAGCATTAAAAAAAAAAAAGATGAAAAATTGGGGTGTCACACTTGCAAAATGGATGGACAAATGTGGTCAGGGCAGATCAAGGTAAGGGATGATCTGAAGCAAAACCGTGAAGGATAACCTTTGGTGACCCTTACATATTTTTTACCCTTACCCCAGGTGCCCCCTGTTTCCCAACCCCTCATGCCCAGGGCCCTCATTCTCTACCCTTTTGCTAAACAAGGCAACTCTTCTCTGTTGCCCACATGAGCAGAACCTCATACTTTGGCTTCCCTGACTCCTTCTACCCCTTCAAAACATACCTATCCCTACTTGTGTTCTTCTCCCTCAATTTCTCTCTGGGCAACTGATCGACCTTAACCTGATCATTTGACTTCCTAGGAAGTACCTTCCACTCTGAGAGTCATGATGCTCTGCATGTGTGCTAAGGCATCAAATGAAGATTGAAAGTCACTCCTGTGTTACCCCTCCCTGGCAACACTGCTACTTTGACAAGGGTTCTGTTGACTCAACTGAATTCCACAGTGTTGTGAGAGTTTCAGGCACTGCTGCAGTGAATAGGTATAGATATTACTGGGTAGGGACTCCCTCAATTGGAGCACCACAGTCTATCCATCAAAAATTTCTCAACCATGGCCCTGGGATTGATTGACCAAAGCCCATTAGAGGACTGCAGGGATCTGCCAGAAGGTGGGACATGAGATATGAATACATTCCTTAAGGTTCTGTGGCCCTGAGAACTCAGCCCCAGAAGATGATCTGTGCAGGAGGTTTTGAGCCTATCCAGGGTACCAGAGAGGCCAGGAGTACCTCCTCCAGCCAAGACTGACCACAGTCCAGAGAACAAAACCCAGATAACAGAATCTGTCTCTGACACTGGACTCTTCTTTCTTGCATTCTGAGAAATATAAGAACTACTCTTGGAAACAGTAGAGACCAAGAAACACAGGGATGGAAGCTGACTGGTTTCAGGGTTCAAAGGTCTGTGTTCCATCCCAGTTTGGCCAGTTATCAGTGGGAGGGGCCATGAACAATCCAGAAAACCTCTCTGGGCCTCTGGTTCCTCATCTGAAAAATTAAGGATAGTGAAACTTGCCTTGCCTACTCACAAGTCTGTCCTGAGCTCATGAAACTCTAGCAGCTTTTCTATCTTCTCAGCTTTTCTATCACTTAACAGGTGAAAAACCTGTGGCCTAGGAAATTAAATGACCCACTTACCTATTGTCTTAGTTTAAGTGTCCCTAGACCTTGAAACAAGCAATCAAATACAGGTAGTGTATTTAAGACGGGCAAGAAAAACTGTCAGAAGAGTGGAAAAGTGAGCCCAGGAAGAGAAGGTAGCCAGTAAAATGATTTATCAGTCTTGCTACCTCTGGGGACAACTGAAAGTTAATTCCCTGAGGAAATTCTGGAAATGGAGTACAATGCAGGCCTTGAAGTTATCCTGCCCATGGAATGAGGGAGCTGGGGTGTTTGCATGCCAGTCCTGCAGAGTCCTTGGTTGAGGCTGCTGGGGCAGGATGTGAGCACAGTGGACTTCATGCTCTTTAAAAAAATAAAAAGAAAGAAAAGAAAAAGCCTGCAGACAAAAGGAAGCAGAGGCTGGCTAGTGGAGGTTGGTCAGAATGCATGGAAATGGCAAGGCCCATTGGGTACGTGTGTGTCATTGCGATGGCTTCAACAGCTAACAGTCAACAAGGCTAAGATCTCCACTTCAGTTCCTTGACATCCCATTAGGGTCTTTCCCACTATCACAACTCCCTCTGACATTGTGGCTCAGTTCTCCTGACTGTCCTCCTCATGAGGTTTCTGCCAATGCCCAGACTGCTTCCTGCCAATGTTGTTCTTCTCATACGTGGTAACACCATTGGGTCAGAGCTGGGAGAGGGCATCCCTTGGCCAAACTATCCTCTCTGGGCTCTGGCACTCAGCTCAGAATGCTCAGCATTGCAAGCCTAGAACAAGTTCCTTAACATGAGAATTCACAGATTTGGGTGTCTGTTTCCAGACCTAGGATATCTGTCAACAGAATACCAATCCAAGAAGACATTTTGACAGGAGAGGTAATAGTGACCCCAGAAAAAATGCAAGTGAGAGGGAAGTCCTTGAGTCCAAGTGACAAGATCATCAGGGCAAGAGAGGGTACAGGGGATTCAGTACCTTGTTCAGATACTAAATCTGCAAACAGTGAGCATCCCCGTTGTTTATAGAAGCACATGTCCTGGATGCGACCCAAAAGCCTACAGCAAGCCAGATATGAGCTGTGCATACATTGCCAGGAGCATGTGAATGGCCCAATGCCCCAGGGACAAGGTTGCATTCTTAGCTGGGGAAAAACAGGTACTGGACTATCTCCACCAAGACCTCACCAAAGTAATCAGTGGAGTGCTAAACACCTATCTGACCATAAAGTCCAAAGTCTAAGTGAAGAAACATGGAAATGGTCTTCTCTCTTTGTGTTTTGGTGGTAGAGAGGGCTGAAAGGACAAACAGTAAAATAAATATTTTAAAAGTCACAAAGTATTAAGGAAAATTCTGACCCATTAGATACAAATTCATAATTAAAACAGCCTAGCCTCACTGCTTCTGCATGTCTTCAATTGTAAGATACACATTTTTGTCTCATTTTAATATCTCTGAAATTGGAGTGGTCCTTGCAGTAATGGTGGCCCCCAGTCCCTCCTAGCCAGAGAATAGTTACAGCAAAATTGTCATTGCCCACATGCCCCAACATGCACAGAGATAGTCCCATTTTCTTTACTCATGTACTGAGTTTATTTATGTAAGATGTCTTCAAACCAGAAAAATGTCAGTAATTGTTGAAGTTAGGTAATGGATTCACAGAGTTTATTATTTTATACTTTCCACTCTTTTATATGTTTAAACATTTCTAAAATAAAAAGGAGAAAAGTTCTCCAAAATATACAGTGATTCAGCATTAAAATGAAATGCTTATTGTGTTTTCAGAAAGGGAGAAAACTAGAGCAGTGAGGTGTCAATAAGATGTTAGCAAAACAAATGCTTGACATTGAAGGAGCGACTGAAATTTCACATTTTCTTAGAAAATAACAAGCAAGCCCTTTCCAGGACCTAAGAAAGAAAGCTGTCTACAAGTGGATGAAGCATGTAATATTTCGTTACTGAGATTGAAGGCAGGAGGAATTGCCTAGGCTTTTGGAATTTGTTTAAGAAATTTTGAAACAATGTAACCAAGTTATGAGTTATGGTAGACTACCATTATGCTGTTGTCATAGTTTAATACATAAAATAATGGTATACCTTCCCTTCTATTGTGTCTTAGAATCAATAAAACAGTATTTTCAATGTTGAGTATTTCCAATGTTGGCTATCCAAGGCAAAATTTTAAAATATGCATATTTACAGAAAGAGATGAAGAAGTTTTTATTCACCAAAGTTCCTCTTAGGAAGAATCCTGCATTTGTCTAGAAGAAATGCTTTAATAAGAGACAGTACAGTGTGGGGGCTGAGATCATGGGCTCTGCAACACGGCTGTGTATGTTTGAATCCCAACTCTGCTGCTTGTTAGCTGTGTGACATTAGACAAGTTACTTAACTCTTCTATACCTCAGTTTTCTTTTTTTTTTTTTTTTTGAGACGGAGTCTGGCTCTGTCGCCCAGGCTGGAGTGCAGTGGCCGGATCTCAGCTCACTGCAAGCTCCGCCTCCCGGGTTTACGCCATTCTCCTGCCTCAGCCTCCGAGTAGCTGGGACTACAGGCACCCGCCACTATACCTCAGTTTTCTTATCTGCAAAATGAGGATAATGAAAGTAGATCTTTCAGAGGTTGTGTAAAGATTAAATGAAATAGTACTTGCAAAGAATTAAAACTAGTACCTGGCACAAAGGAAGTTTTCAATAAGCTGTTAATGCCATGAAGGAAAGGAAAAGAGCAATCTGTTCACTCCTGGAGAAGAGATGGCCAGAAGATGGGTGGAGAATTCAGAGAGAGGGATCCCAAGAGACAGCAAAAGCCTTTCCTAAACCATGATGTGTATTTATTAGGGAAAATTTGACATTAAAGGTGAATACTAAGTATAACAGGAAAAGCACATGTCACAAAAGTAGAAGCAGAAGAGGCCCTGAAAAAGCAAGTCCCGGGAATTCAGAGTCAAGCAAGCAGCTATGGATCCTCGCATGCCATGCATTTTGGGGCTAAACAAGGTTACACTGAGTTAAATGTATATACCTTCCTCCTTCTCAAAGATGATAAATTGATCCCATCTTGGGTGCCAACTGTGGCCAATTAGAGGGTTGTACTATGAAGGATTAGCAATATCTGCCTTAGGCATGAGGGGACTAAGTCACAACACATGAATAACATTTCAGCCACATTGGCCTTAGGCCAGACCTGTGTCCCCTTGATATTAGAAATACAGTCAAAATGAGGAAAGCCCCACAAAAACCTCTCTGTTCCATGTGACTGGTCCAGGACCTAAGTATGTGGGACAGCCCTCTTCAGACTGCACCCTAAGGTCACACAACTGGATAGAGTTTGAGTGACTGATTCAAAAATGCATCGAACAAGTATCACCACGTAGGGACTGTCCAACCCAAATCAAGCACCCAGCAGGTGTCTAGGGGATTCTCAACCAATAAAAGATACAGGTATTCCATCCATAGGAGGGGAATTGGTGGCAACTAAATGAATTGAAAGTTGTAAAAGCTATATGCTGGCTTGAATTATGTTCACTGAAATGTGTAGAGAAAGGGGAATGTAGTTCAGAAATAACATTGACTTAGCAATCATTCTGTTTAAATCTCTCATTATACAGAGAAAGAAATTGAGTTCCAAAGTTTATAAAATGTCAGAGGCAGGTCTAGAACCCTGAGCTCCTGAGACCTATCTAGCCCAGGGCCTTTCTTCTTGTAAGTCTGAAAATACAGGATATGCTGAGGGTTAACTATGAAAAAATCAGCCCTTCACATCATCCTTGCTGTCCTCTCCTGCAACTCCAGGGAAAACTGGACCAATTGGGAAATTATCTGCTCCAAGAACATTGACTCCTCTAAAAGTTCAGTCACTCTCTGCCATGTTAGAACCATTCATGTGTGTTTCTTCTGAATTCCAAGCCAGAGGAAATATCTTAAGTTGTACCTGTTAGAACCCTGTATCAGAGTTTATCAGTAGACTGCAGAAGAGCTTCTAGGTCATACGGTCTCACAATGAGCAAGCCATTCTTTCTGCTGCAAATGAAAGCTTGTCCCCAAGTCTATCCCCAGTGGCCCACTGTGGCACTTTCTTCACTTTCGCCAGAAGACTCCTTTTAAATATACATGCTACTTTTGAGAGCATCTTCATAACCCATTTGGTTTATGCAATTCAGAGAGAACAGACCAGGCCCATGACCTTGGATGAAAAGTCCAGGGAAATCCTTTTTTATTTATTTATTTATTTATTTATTTATTTATTTATTTATTTATTTATTTATTTTTTAGAGACAGTCTCATTCTGTCACCCAGGCTGGAGTGCAGTGGCATGATCACAGCTCACCGTAACCTTGAATTCCAGGCTCAAGAGATCCTCCCACCTCAGGCTCTGAAAATGCTGGGATTACAGGTGTGAGTCACCATGCCCAGCCCCAGGGAAATCGTTGAACCTCACCCACTTTGTGATTGGTGAGGACCAGAGGCTGCTTCTTGCCCCTCCCCAGTAGTAAGGAATGTGGTGGTAGGAGGGGGCGGGGTCTGGTATAGGCAATGGCAGAAGCAATGCCTTTCTTATGTTAATCATTCACATTCATTAATGTTTGTAAAATCCATGCATGTCACTGTGTGTAGCTATGGTTCATTCCTTTCTACTGCTGGATAGTATTTTGTTGTATGCGTGCAGTACAATTTATTTTTCCACTTCTCTGTTTATAGGCACTTATGCTGCACCCAGTTTAGGGCAATTATGAACACAGCTGCTAGGAACATTGTTTTTTCCATGTGTCCACTTGTACATATATTTTTCTAGGCATAGACTCAGCAAAGGATGCCCTGGGGTGTCCTTCATAAAGTGTGAAAATCTTCAACTGAGTTTTCTGCAGCGTTTGCACCATCTTATGTTTCTACCAGTGTTACTGAGCATTTCCACTCTTCTGCATCCTCACCAACACAGGGTATTTCAGAGTGTTTAATTTTAGCCATATTCCTTGGTGGTTTTATTTTGCATTTCCTCAATGACTAATAAAGTTAAACACATTCTCACATATTTCTTGGCCATTTATATTTTCATTTTGTGATGAATGTATTAGATTCCTTTGCCAGTATTTCTTTCATATTGTTTGCCTTTTTCTTACTTGGTGAAGGAGTTGTACACGTGTGCTGGGCACTGGTCTCTTGTAATGATAACTGTCGGAAATACCATTCCCACCCCCATGGTTGGTCTTTTCACTTTCTTGTTGGTGTGTTTTGTTGAACAGAAATTCTTAGTTTTCATAGAGTTGAATTTATCTGTCTCTTCTTTAGAGTTAGTGCTTTCATGGTCTTTTTTAAGAAATATTTCCCTGCTCCAAGCACATAAAGATATCGTTTCCTACTCACTTCCAGAAGAATTATAGTTCTGCTGTTCACATTTAGATCTTTTATCCTTCTGGCATTAAATTTTCAAATGTCTCAAACTTCTTTGTCAAATTATAATGGGAACCATAGCATCATGTTCTTGAGCACTGGCTTGGAGGCTGCCTGTGTTTCAGTCATGGCTCAGACATTCACTAGCTGTGTGACTCTGACAGTCTGCTTTTCTTCTCTGTGCCCCTCTCCCAGCTGTAATAGTACCCACCAGAGCACTTTTCTGAGAATTAAATGAGTTAATATGTAAAAGTGTTTAGAAGAAAGAATGTCTGGCACACACTTAATGCTTTATAGGACTTAGCTACATCATTTTTCTGCCCTTAAAGTTTCTCCTCGGCTCACTCAGACCCAATGATCATGCTTGCCATGCCCTAACAACAGCTGAGAAACATGACCCTATAGAAGCTCTGTGCTGCCATGATCAATATTCCGCCTGAAGAGTTTCTTTTCACCGTACAATTTTCTTGCATGTGTCAGTATTTTTTTTTTATTATACTTCAAGTTCTAGGGTACATGTGCATAACGTGCAGGTTTGTTACATATGTATACTTGTGCCATGTTGGTGTGCTGCACCCATCAACTCGTCAGCACCCATCAATTCATCATTTATATCATGTATAACTCCCCAATGCAATCCTTCCCCCCTCCCCCTTCCCCCCTCCCCATGATAGGCCCCAGTGTGTGATGTTCCCCTTCCCGAGTCCAAGTGATCTCATTTTTATATGCTTCACTTGCCGTCTACAGGCACCTCAACCTTCTAAGAAAATGTGCCTAGTTCTGTCGACTTTAAGATCAGAGAGTTGTGGAATTCAATTCTCCCCAGATATTTGTTATGCTCCCTGGGAAGTAAAATAGCTCTGAAAGTGGTGGAAAAGAGAAAAATTTCTCAACTTTCATTCAACTAGGATGTACATTTCTGGGGACACTGCATGATCTGTCTGTGTTTTTCCTGTTACTAGGTGACACCTTTAAGACACCAAAAGTGGCTTCAAGCCAGAAAAGGAAAGGAACCAACATTTGTTGAAAGTTTTCTAAGTTATAATAAGTGCTTCACGTATGTTATTTTATTTAAGCTACCCCATAAGTGAGAGAGGGAGGTAACTCATATGCAGAAGAGTCAGAAGTTCTGCATTCAGAACAAAGTCCTTCTAGCTTCCAGATGAAAACTCTTTATAGCAGGCGGCCTCCCACAGAGGCACCACCTGGTAGACGTAGAATCATTCTGGCCTTCTTGAATGCCCCAAGTATTTTAGACTTTTTTCTATTTTGTCACCTCATCTGCATCCTGCTCCCTCCTCATGCTAGCCCTTGGTTGTGCTTTCAGCACCAAAACCTGTTCTCCCAGTGAATGCCAGTACCTGCAGCTGATCACCCACCGTGAATCCTAGACTGGGCCCCCTCTCCAAAATCTCATGCTAGCAGCTGCCCCTGTGGACTCTCTGTTAGGAATGGCAGTATATGAAGTTTCTCTTTTCTTATACAGACATGTTTATACAGGTAAATTTCTATGTCATTGTGCCTGTATGTACATGTAAGCAAAGACAGGCATGTAGCAGCAATGACTTGATTAATGAGAATGATAATTACATATAGTTATGCAATGAAACATGTATGATTCAAGTGAACACATAACATAAAATTTCATGTAACCTACCTGGTATTAACTTATATGATTCCTTCTAGTAAGTTGAAGTCCGTTTTTAGAGTAATACAAGTAACAGGACATGAGCTATTATTTTTAAGAATTTACTCAAATGAACAACTTCTAGGTTGAGTCTCTAAAGAACCTACTGGGATTAAGCTCTCTGACACAGCAGCCCTGGTTCCATATTCTCTGCAGATCTCAGGGTGCATAACACAGGTCTGGCATCCATAATGAGATCTTCAATGAATGCTTGTTGTGTAAATAGATGAAAGAATGGATAGGATCCATTGACACGCAGCCCAATCAGCTTTCCACAGCCAGCTCCAGCCCTGTACCAATAATCACTAGGAATAAGAATTAGCACCCTGAGGCTGTCTAGAAGCCAGTCATCAGGTTCAGTCTTGCAAGCTAACTTAGACTTAATTAGGCAGAAACATTGACTCAAGCATCTCAAATTATTTAAACAGCAAGAGTTCAGATTGGCATCTTTCTTCACAACCCATAATACGGGGCTTCACAGGCAGCAAACATTCAATAAATACTAACTGATTACCCTTCAGATATCTAGATAATTCTATTAACCAAATTCCTCCTTTGCTGTATGTGTATCCATTAATCAAGGTCAATATCCAAAGACACACATCTGTGTGTCCATCTTGCCGCCTCCACTGACCTCTGCCTTCACTGTCTGCATTTGTGGGCTGGCTGCTAAGGGACCAGATTTAATTACCAGATTTTAAGCACATTCCTTGTCTCCAAATCATGTGAGTTTGTTTTTCTATTTGAGAGTCTGGCAAAAGCTATGTTCCCACCCTGTCACTTACTCAAGGAAATGTGTTACTCTTAGCAAGAGGATATCTCCCACAGTAGGAACCCGACACCATCTGCAGAGGTGGTCTCAGCTTGCAGCAGCCTCTACGGATTGCCAAACTCCCACCTTAGGCTGCCCCTACTTGCCTTTTGCAGTGTGTCTCCAGAAAATGTCCAGACAGCCCCAGTAAACAACCAGAAAAGGCATGGTACTTGGATAGGAAGGTGACATATGGACCTCAACTCCCTAAATTGCTTTACGGTTTTCGCAGACCTGGAAGGATATTTCTCAGAATGATTCCTGGCTACTAAATTTTTGGTCAGTCCAAGCACATTACTATCGCTTCTTCAACTACCAGTAGGCAAGGAGTCGATGGTAAAATAAGCTAGTGCTTAAACTTTAAGCAGTGATTAGACAGAATTATATCCCCCCCACAAATTTTATTTGTTGAAATCCTAACCCCTGGTACCTCGGAGTATGATTATATTTGGAGGCAGCATCTTTTAAAAGGTAATGAAGGTAAGTTGAGTTCATATGGCTGGGACCTAATACAGTATGACTGGTGTCCTTATGAGAAGAAGAGACTAGGATACCAAACGACACAGAGAAAGGACCATGTGAAGACACTGGCAGAAGACAGACATCTACAAGCCAAGGAGAGAGGTCTTAGAATAAGCCAACTTGACTGACATCTGGATCTCAGACCTGCAACCTCCAGAACTATGAAAAAATTAATTTCTGTTGTTTAAGCCTGTGGCAGTTTGTTATGGCAGCCCAAGCACACTAACCCAGGCAGCAAAGAGCCTGAGGTAAACTGTGACCATTTGCCACAATGGTCAACATCTTAAATGGTCGCTGGAGGCAAATTGTCACAACTATTGAAGAATAGAGGACATTCAGGGAACAATGCACCCCTGTTCTTTATGTTAACTGATTACCAATATCTCTGTATCTGTTCTCTACCCCTGCATAACAAACCACCTAAAACTTCGCAGCTTAACACAATCACCATTTATTTGCTCACAACTCTGGGCCAACAATTTGGGCTGGAGCATCTGGGCAGCACTTCTGCTGCTGTCTCTAGAGGCCATTCACATGGATGCAGCCACCTGGCAGCTTGTCTCAGGGAGAGATGCTAGAAGATGGCCTGGTTCACATGCCTGGAAATTGGTGCTGGCTGCTCACTGCAGTGCCTTCATTCTCATGCTCCAGCATGCTGGGCAGAATTGCTTTCCATGGTGGTCTCAGGTCAGCAATTCAAAAGGGCAATTGCAGAAACCCTAAGACTTTTTGAGGCTGAGATTCAGAAGTCTCACAATATCACTTCAAACACATTCATTTGGTTAAGTAAGTCACATGGTATCTTAGTGCATTTACCACTATTATAACAGAATACTACAGACTGGGTAATTTATAAAGAAAAGAAATGTATTTCTTATACTTTTGGAGGCTGAGAAGTCCAAAGGCCCTGCATCTGGCAAGGGCCTTCTTGCCGCATCATCCTATGGCAGAAGCCGGAAGGACAAGAGAGCACCTAGGAGAGAGAGTAAGAAAAAGGGAGCCAAACTTGCTTTTACAACAAAGCCACTCTCAAGATAGCAAAGCCATGCTCAAAATAATTAATCCACTCCTGCAACAATGACATTAATTCAGTCATGAGGGTGGAGTCCTCATGACCTGATCACTTCTTATTAAGCCCCATCTTCCAACACTGCTGCATTAAGGATTGCATTTCCAACATATGAACTTTGGGGGACATAGTCAAACCATCACACAGGGCCAGATTCAACAGGAGGAAAATTACACCCACTTTTTCATTGGAGGAGCAGCAGTAAAGTCACAGTGCCAGGGTGCATGTGCACAGGAGGGGAGGAATAGTTGCAGCCCTCTTTATAAACAAGTCACTACACTCTCTTTCTATCATCACGATCCTTTCCCTGATTACAAGCCAGGTCCATGCCCTGTCCCAGGCATTTAGAAGGACAGGGGCCAGACTTACATGTGTGAGTATGCCTTAATGATTGCAACACTTGTTCATTATCCATCCATTCCACAAATACAAAATGAAAAATCCATTCTTGGAATACAAAGGTGGGTGTGATATAATGCTCACCTTCAAAGAAAGTTCAGTTACTAGGGTCATAGAGACACAAATAAGCAGAAGAAAACAGAATTGTGTAGAGAGTAGTCAATTCTAGGGAGAAGCACGTCAAGAAAGGTTTCATACAGGAGGTGACTCTTGCCCTAAGTTCAGAATGGTGAGGTACTTGTGAGGTGAAGTTTGATAAGAGGGCAAAGGTCTGGGAGAGAGATGATTTTTTAGTAGGAGGTAGCACCACCTCGTGGTAAGGGAAGGGGGAGGCTTCTCTGCCATACTAAGGAGCAGGAGCTTTCTCCGCAGGAAACAGACTTTGAAACCTTTCAGGTATGGGCATGTTATCGTCCTACTTGCAATTTGGCAAAATGTGCAGGGTGTTCTTGAGGCAAGGGGATCAGTGAAGGGGCTTCTCCAATTACAGTTTTGTAGTTGCAAACAACAAAACTCTGACCAATTGAAGCAAAAGAGGAATGAATCAAAGGCTATGGAGGTACTCACAGGGTTGAAGGGGAGGCTGGAGAACGAGAACGCTCAGAATATGGAACAGCTCCAGAAAGTGTCAAGACAAGATCCAACCATCTGTCTGTTCCCCGCATAGAACCTGCTGACAGATACGTAGATTCAAACCATTCCTCCCATTTTGATCCTTCTGTTTCAGGGTCACAGTTTTGGAAGAGAAGATCTAATTGGCTGAACTTACGTCATATGCTGCTTGCTGGAGGTTGTGGGAACTTCCATTTATACCCTTTTGATTAGAAGTATGGGTGACAACCTGAGACTTGTGATTTGGTTTCTGAAGTGGGGGCAGTCTTGTGGGACTCCAGGGCTGGAAGGGAATCCCCAGGGATCTCGCAGAGGAGTCTGTGGCAAGAGGCCCAGCACCCACCCTCATTGCTTCACAAGACAGAGGTAATTCCCAAGAAGGAAACCAAGATGCCGTTGGGAGGTAGAATGGAAGCTCGATAGCCTAAAATGAACAACACTCACTATAGAGCCATTCTGTCTGTCTGGATATCTGCCTAAGTGACAGACATCAAGACCCATCTGCCTCCGTGGAACAGCATAAGTGTAGAGTGAGAGAATGAGCTCAAGGGGCACAGGTAGCCAGAGCCATAATTTGGCCACACCTAGATGCCTATGACCCCAACTCTAACTCTTTTCTAGTGGCACTCTCTCTTCTGTAACACAGAATTTAACCAAGTTTTTGCATTTTTTTCCTGAAGTGAATCAAAAATTTCAAACAAAATAACTACTTCAATAGTGCCTTTGTGAGTACTTCTGTTGATGAAGATTGAAGAGGTCACCCACCTTCCTCACTAAGTTTCCCAAGCATCCACGACCTAGGTTTAGAGACACACACACATGCATGCCCCAAGGACTCTACTAAGAAGAGGTTTCTTGCATAATATCTCATCTTTAAAATTCTTCTGACTCAAAGAAAACTTTTATCTCCCTTAAAATGGTTTCCATTACGAACCAAAAAGACAAGGGCTTGGGAGTTTCCCATTAAGGTAATAACCATATTAGCTAACAGCCCAAAGCTATGTCATAGGTCACCAGCTCCCAGCCCACCATTAATTATGAGACAATATTATTAATGTAGTGCTTTGCAAAGTCACTCAAAGGGTTAGACTCTCCAAATCAAATCTGAAGATATAGTTTATCCCCCATTTGGCAAATATTGCTTTTGAGGATGTAGAACATTTGCCTTGTTCCAACCTCTCCAGACATGACCAACCCAAACCCTGGGCCCTGTCTGATCTCCGCCGCTGAAAGAGGTGAGGGTGAACCTGCCTTCTGGGCCAGATGTTATGGGACCATAAACTTTAGAGGCCTGACAAATCTTAGAGTCTATGAAAGAACAGTAGTAATGAACTTAAAAACCTTGTTCAGACATTAGGCTTCAGCACAGAGTCCCAAATTTGACAGCAGACATTTTAGGTGTGACTTCTATCAACCTCCACTTCCCAGCCCTGGAATCTTGGGATAATTGTTTTTAACTTTCATGCACTTACTGATTTATGAAGTGGGGATAACAATACTGTGATGCTGTGATATAATAATAAATATATATTTAATCTTCATTCCCAGCTTCTGACCGGAGCTCCTAAAACCCTTATAATTTCCTAAGAGATAAAAGCAATAGGAGCATCTTTTGCTGTGTTTTGTTTTTGTCCCCACTTCCTGAAATAGCTGCCGGGTGAAAGAGAAAAAAAATATATTTTGTTATTCATAACAAGACTCCTTCAACCACACCTGAGTTTATGTTAATGGAGTAATCTCCAGAAACACCGAAGAATGGGGAGCTGTTTGCCAGGGGAACGAACCTGTGGGTAAAGGGTTTCAGCCCCACCCCCTGACCTCCAGGGAGGCAAGAAGGGCTGGAGGTCATCACCAATGGTCAATGATGTAATCAGTCATGCCTACGTAACAAAACCACCATAAAATCCCTAACCAAAGGGTTTGTGAACTTCTGAGTTGGTGAACAAGATGATACATTTTCTGGGAAGGTGGTGCGCTTCAAAACTCCATGTGGACAGAAGCTCCTGTGCTCAGGACCCTTCCAGACCTCTGTGTATCTCTTTATTTAGCTGCTCATTTGTGTCTTTTTAAATATCCTTGTAATAAATTGGTAACAGTGGGTAGACTGTTTCCTTGGGTCCTGTGAGCTGTTCTAACAAATTATTGAACATGAGGAGAAGGTTGTAGGAATTTCCATTTATAGCCTTTTGATTAGAAGTACGGGTGACAGCTTGGGACTTGTGATTTGGTTTCTGAAGTAGAGACAGTCTTGTGGGACTCAGCCCTTAATCTATGGGGTCTGTGCTAATTCCAGGCAGTTAGTGTCAGAATCGAGGTAACTCGTAGAACACTTAGGCAGTGTTCCAAGAGGTGGTTAATGTCGGGGAAAAATAAAATCCACACATTTGGCTCCAGAAGTGTTGCGTTGAGGCAGGATAGGTAGTCAAGAAGTAACCATGTTCTCAGGGTTGGGCAATCACGGTGGCCATACAGTCAACACAATAAGCCCCAGCACTCACATTACAATTAAGCTTACCCCAGCAAAGCTATCTCCAGCAGGGAATCCCACTCCCCACCCACTCCCAGACAGCATGTACATTTTAATTTCACCTGTCCTCAAACTGACCCTTTGCTCATGATAATAGTAGAAAAACATACCCCAGCGTGGAGATACTAACTAGACATGCAACATATGAAAAAGCATGTACAGCTACTGTGCCTGTGCACCAAGAACATGCTTACTAGTAACACCTCTTCCTACCCACTTATGAATGGTCATGTAAGACTCCCATGAAGGGAGTCTCCCTAGTGCCAGTCTTTGCTGTCTCATCCTTATGAGCAGCTCGCCCTGAATCCTCTCTGTATTCTGCACCTAGCTTTCAGAATATTCTTCTCCTTTGCAATAAGTTGCTCTGTGCTGCATCTCCTTTGCTGTGCATGTCCTGTGTAAATTCTTTTAAACAGGGAAGACAAGAACTGAGGTTTCACAACAGCCATCGACAGTGTGAGTAGAGAAATAGTTTTGCCTTTTAAATACCTAATCTGCCTGCCTCAGAGGTTGCTTATAAAAAGGTCAAATAAAAACCGTATACAGACCACATAAACTGTAACTCCCATGTCAGTGAGTGGAAAGTGGCATTTGTGTCTATTTAGCATTCGCATGGCTCTGAGAAAAATTTTTTAAAATATCATCTTGCTCTCACTACACATACACTACCTGTGTCTGTTTCTCAGTCAATCTTGCTTTGGTTTGCTTGCTAAGGAAGAGAAAAGTCACTGGTCCTCAGAATCTTGAAAGACAAAGTTCTACAAGGTGAATTAAGCCATTTATACTTTGAAAATCCTCCCATGAGAACTGATGTTACCAGCCATCCTCCAAATGTGTCTGAATTTCTCCTCTCCTTCCTGTTTTTTTCTTCTTACCTCCATTTTTCCCTCATTTTTTTTTCTGGATTTATCTTGCTGACTCATGGATTTATTTATCCAGACATCAATGCTTGTGCCCACCTAAGTCCCTACTATCCCCTACTAAAACCCTGGACAGGTTCTCTTTCATGTAATGGGTCAACACCACCAGCTGAGAGACCATGGATAGGTTGTTATTGAGCAAGTGTTCCAGAAACATAATTTTTTTTTTATTCTCCATGACTTCCCTGTGCCTTGTACTTGAGGATGGTAACTTGGGCCTTGTTGAGTCCTCCATGTATGTAAAGTCTAGTCCTTATGTTTTTGTTTGAAAGAAGCTGAGTAAAACCCCTATTTAGAAGCACATAAAAGATATAGCTAAATGCCACAAAGTGTCTGCTATAGAGATCTCTTGGGGGGCACTTTCAAAAACTTCATCCTTAGTAGGATAATGTAATTTGTCCAAACACAAAGAACTAGTACATGGCTAGGATTTGAACTTTGGTCTGACTCCAAGCCCTACACTCTCAATACTAAAATGAAGGCAAAGCCAATGAGAAAACCATGAGTGTACCCTTGTCAGAAGCTGCCTCCAGGAGAGAGGGAAACAACCTGTGGAACCAGAGCTTAACCACTCCCCCTATCCGCCCACCACCAGCCCGCCAAGCACCGGCAGCTCCAGAGTCCAGAACAACCACAGCAAACCTTTACCTTTGAACCTTTGAACAACACTTTACCCTCCGCCAAGACCTTGCCTAACTTGCATCCTCACAGCAATGGAGAATAGGGGTTCCTGGTCCCCTTTCACAGGGTAGTGGGTTGAATTGTGTCCCCCAAAAATGCATGTTCATTAGGAACCTCATATGTGAAATAAGGTCTTTGGAAATAAGGATTTGGAAATAAGGTCTTGCAAATGTAGTTTAAAATTTTCAAGATAAAATTATCTTGAATTTAGAGTGGGTCCTAAAGCCAATGACTGGTGTCTTTATAAGAGAAAGGAGACAAATACTAGGATACCCAGAGAAACCCAGAGGAAAAGGTCATGTAAAGATAGAGGCAGAGATCAGATGGCAGCCCTAAGCCAAGAAGCACCAAGGATTTCCTGCAGTCACTAGAAGCTGAAAACCAGCAAGAAGGGATTCTCCCTAGAGCCTTAACAAATAGCATGGCCCTGCCCTGTGAATGGGAGACTGTGAGAGAACATGTTTCTGTTGTTTTAAGCCACCAGGTTTGTGGTCCTTTGATATGGCAGTCTAGGAACCTCACAAACATAGTGAGAACACTGAGGCTCATAGATGCTACCTGACCAACCAAGTACACAGGATATGTGAGAAAACTCAGGGTCATAGCTTGGGTTCCCTAATGAGGATTAGGGCATAGGTAATTTACTGGGAGAAGTGCAGCAATGAAGTAAGGGAACAGAATAAAGTGGGCATTATGAAGCCAGCAACCACAGCAGAGAACTGAATCATAATTCCACAGGCAGGTTCTAGAAACAGTGCAGATAATTCACTTCATAATTATCACCCCAAGGGGCAAAGGAGCAACGGGCATTTATGCCTCAACTCCCATGAGTCATGGGTGAGGACTGCTGGGGCATGAGTTGCTGCCCAGCCTTTCTGGCCTGACGTAAGTGAAGGCCCAGTGGCTTTCTGCTGCTTTGGGGCAAGCTCTCAGACACAGAGAGAGTGGCTACTAGGAATCAAATCAGGAGCACCCAGGCATGGGAAGGCCTAAAGGATCCAGGCAGGGTCCGGACCTCTTTTATTCCATCTGGGTCATGATAAGGAGAAGCTGTGTACTCAGACAGCTTTGCCCTAACTGATAGACATAGGCAGAAATGTTGACTACAATACCTCATGAAGCTGTTAATTTACATTCCTCCAAAGCACTGTGTTACTCACTACTTACCACCTGCTTATTTCCTGACTGTGCTGCAAATTCAGCAATCAGTGATTTCAACAAGTTAACACATATTCTAATTCTTCATGCTGGACAAAGGAAGGAGTAAATTAATATCCAGTGACAAACAATGCCACATAAAACAGATGGATACAAGTAGACCACAGGCTATTAGTCCTCATCTGAAATTTTATTCACAAAGTTACAAAATCCCGAAGCTATATCTGTTCACATGAAGCCTTCTAATTCCTAGGGACATGAGAAATTCCATACTGGGCATACCTAATCCAGGAGCCCCTCTCTAAAAGTATAGCCTGGTATGGATTCTGGGAAGTCAAAGTTGCCGTCCATGTCTAAGTCAAATGACTAGGAATAAGAATACTTACCTTCCCTAAAATCCAGTTGCTATGAATGCTATATATAAATATTTGCTTAAATCTTCTTTAAACCTGTTTATCATTTTAATAACCCTCTTTATGATAAACAAGTTTCATAGATGCAATCTTAACTTCACCTGACCGAGTCTTACTTCCCTTACAATATAAGGCAGAAACTGTTAGTTCTGGTATAAATAGCTAATATGAAGAACAGTATCTTTAAAGCATTTAATAAGCACTTATAATGTATCAGATGCTCTGTTAAACCATTTTCATATTTTACTTAATCCCTACATAAACTATACAAGGTAGATACCATTACTTTGTTATTTTGCAGATGAGGAAATCGAGGATTAGAAAGGTGCAGTTGCTTGCAATCACTCAGCTAATGAAAGGCATATGCTTCTCCTGAGGGACTGCAGTAACAGACAGTCCTAAACAAAGTATACAGAAATGAAAAACACACACTCCCTGCCCTCAGGATCACTTATAGCAATAACAGAAGACAGACAGCTACCTACAACACAAGGCAGAATGCCCTCCGCCTGCTTCTGTCGTATGTAGTTTGCTTATTCCCGACCAGCATGGGGTAGAGAGTGTTTGTAAGAGACCCATAAAGCTTTAAAATCCCAGACACCCAGATTACACAGCAGACAAATTAAATCAAAATCTTAGGGAATGAGACAGAGTTAGTCCCAGCATCCATAATTGTTTACGCTCCCCAGGTGGCTTCAGTGAGCATCTAGGATTGAGAATTACTGTGCTAGGATTGATAACATACAATTCAGGAGTGACTTCCGTAAAGCATAATATGGGGTTGATTTCAAACTCTATCTGGACATTTTATTTAACATATATCCTAGCCAGAGCTTGTGTGCTTGGTCTCATGGGCTGAAATTATGCCTTTCCAGGAGATGAATGTGCAGCCAAGGGTGAGAACCACTATTCTAGTGTTGCAGGAAAGTGTTCTGGGATTTCTTGGAGGAAAGGAAGGAGGGCGAGATCTGAGCAGGCCAGGCTCAGAGTCACATATCCCAGCTTGAACCTGAGCATCTCTGCTTTTGTCTTGTTTATATTGTGGGCCTCTGCCTCAGGTTTCCAGAAAAGAAAGGGCTCTGTTGCTGCAGAAATAAGTGTGAAAACCACTGTCTTAAGGTTCTTAGATGTCAAGAGTCCACAGGGTTTTTGTGTCAAGAAAACTATTTCTCAGCATCATCTTCAAGGTTACCCACTGGCACTTTGGTTACTGGAGTTCTTGTGTGCAGTTGCTGAAAAGCAAAGAATTGCTGGAATTAGAAAAATACCATAACTTAATGAAAGTGTCAACAAATACCATAAACTTAGAGTTTGTGGGAGCCTTCACCTATTCATTTACTGCATATTTATTGTCTACTATGTTTTAGATGCTGAGGATACACCTTGAAGTTGAGAGACAAGGTCTGGCTTTTAGGAAGCGTCTATTCTATTAAAATACAATTTAGTCAGGCACAGTGGCTCACACCTGTAATCCCAACAATTTGGGAGGCCGAGGTGGGAGGATCACTTGAGTTCAGGAGTTCAAGACCAGCCTCAGCAATATAGTGAGACTCCATCTCTAAAAATAATAGTAAAAATAAAATTTGTAGCATGCCATTGATTTGCATTGGGTTCCTAGCCCAACAGATCAAACCAATATGTGGTAATTCATACTAAATGAAACAAATTAGGAGTATACTCATGTAACAAGCAGCTGAACTTCAGTCAATGGTAGGTGGTCAGTTGATTCAAGTAAGACAAAATGTTGAGCTATAATAAGTTGTTCTTTTTACACAACTTCCCTTTCTGTCCATAAATACTGCTATCTGATCACATAGCACACAGAAGCTCTTTGACCCTGTTCTGGTTCTGGGGGCTGCCAGATTCATTTCACTAATCATTTTTGTTGTTGGTTTTGGGGGTTTTTTGCTCATACAAACTCAGATAAATTTAAACTTGAGATTTTTCCTTTTTAACAATTCTAATGGGGAAGACAAGCAAGGGACAAATGTATAAGTGAGATAAGATGCATAATACACATCTTTCATTCTCAGGCCTATCTGCATGGAGCCCTGTAGAGGAGGGTGCTCCTTCTCTGTCCCCCCAGCTTCAGAAGAGTCACTTTCCTTTCTAGCAAGGCTGGGGGGGGGTCCTCCGCAGCTCAGTCCGTGGGGATCAGCTGGCATTTGCCACCACTGCTGCTGCTGTGGTCCCGTCCTCAGAAGCTTATCTGAGATCTGATGGAGACCGAGAACCAGCTTGCCTTTTAGGGGCACCCAAAGGTCTTAATTTCTCTACATCAGAAGGGTCCTTTGCTAATGAGCAGTTCACTCTTAGGAGGTCTTTACCTCCCCAAGGCTACTTGGCTTCCATACATTTTTGAAGTATCTGAAAGCCCATCCTGTGAGAGACGATCACTTAAACAGATCTTGTTACTTCACGTTTGCAACCTTAGATATCCAAGCCATTGAAGGTCTTCTGGGATTCACCCTAGAAAGAGGATTCCCGAACGTGTCATTTCTGTATGTGTCTGAATTAACAGTCACAAATGATTAGAGCTCACTGGGTATACTATTATATCCCACAGTCTGATTTTAAAGCTACAGATAGGTGTTAATGTAGAGAGATGCAAAATCTATAATCTGACGAATGAATATGTAAGAAAAAATTTGTAATAAGCTCATCAGTGTTAGCATATACATGAGAATGTCAAAGGTAGTTCAAACTCCATTTAAACAATCTGCTCTCCTAAACACTGCCTTGTTCTTAATATCCTTTTGTAACCTCAGAAAAAAAAATACCTCCTATATCCTGTGGATATAGTCACAAACATCAAAATGAATAAGCTGAAAATTAATGAGTTTTCTTTTCCTTTAAATGGCTATACAAAAGCTTCAAACAGTCTTCCCATGTCAAATCATCAGAAATTTCAGGCACATAACTTTCATTCTGATGGGTTCATCTCCCAGAATAAAAGACTTGTTTATAAAACAGCATTGTTTTCTTCTCTTACTGAAAAATGTGCACACACTTCAAAGTTAAAAACAAAAATTTCTTAAA
Source organism: Rhinopithecus roxellana (assembly GCF_007565055.1). Classification (NCBI taxonomy): domain Eukaryota; kingdom Metazoa; phylum Chordata; class Mammalia; order Primates; family Cercopithecidae; genus Rhinopithecus; species Rhinopithecus roxellana. Next base: position 21,417,849 of record NC_044565.1, on the reverse strand, counting down.
GCACAAAGAAACAACTTAAAATCACTCCAAAATTCTTAGCTAAAATACAGAGATTAATTATTTGGAGTCTTTCCTTCCAGTCTTAAATGTTATATAATATTTCTAGAGGAATAACCATTTTTGCTAAGAACCTGAACTAGCACACATCAGTACAGAGTTGCATAATTAGTGGCTTGGACAAAGATAGCAGTCGTTTTTAGCTACCAAATTGGCAAGATCAGAAATGAATGGCACCATAAAGATCTCATGTCTTTCATTAATGCTTAAAGCTGACACTTTATTTATAAGGAGATTCTAAATTCCAGGCCAGTCTCACCGGGCTGTCCTTGATAGAGGTAGCCTGTTTGTCATGTTAATGAAGAGAAAAGTTCCAGTTCCGAGTTCCACAAAGACTTTTCTCCCCCACCTACAGCTAAAGAGGGAGAAAAATGTCAGCAGGTAAGGGGCAGAATTAGAGTGAACCACTTCCTTTCCTTTGGGGCCAACTGGCCTGATGTCAAGGTCAAGGGTGGGGCAGTTCCAACTCCATCAGAGGTGACTGCACCATGACAGGCAATGCTCATAGGCAAATCCACAGCTCAGCATTTGACAGGCTGGAATACTATCTATCCCAGGGCTTATCAAACTGGAGCAGCATCAGAATCCTGGCAGAGGGCTTTTAAAAACACAGATTGGGGCCAGGCAGGGTGGCTCACATCTGTAATTCCAGCACTTTTGAAGGCCAAGGTGGATCACTTCAAGCCAGGAGTTGGGAACCAACCTGGGCAACATAGCAAGACCCTGTCTCTACTAAAATATATATTTAAAATTAAAACACACACATAAACACACACACACAGATTGCTGAGCCCCACCCCAGGGTTTTTGATTCAGTAGGTTTGGGAATTTGCATTTATTATTATTATTATTTTTTTTTTTTTAAAGACGGAGCCTCACTCTATCGCCCAGGCTGGAGTGCAGTGGCACAATCTCAGCTCACTACAACCTCTGCCTTCTGGGTTCAAGCAATTCTCCTGCTTCAGCCTCCCATGTAGCTGATACTACAGGCATATGCCACCATGTTCAGCTAATTTTTGTGTTTTTAGTAGAGACAGGGTTTCACCATATTGGCCAGGCCGGTCTCAAACTCCTGACCTCAAGTCATCTGCCCACCTTGGCCTCCCGAAATGCTGGAATTACAAGTGTAAGCCACTGCGCCCGGCCAAGAATGTGCATTATAACAAGTCACCAGGTGATGCCAATCCCCCCTGGACCACACTTTGAGAACCACTAGTCTATCCTAATGCTTGCACCGTTTAACATAGAGGTTCAAAACTCAGGCTTTACAGTCTGTCAGATGTGGTTTTTATTCCTAATTCCATTGATTAATAGCTTTGTGAACTTGGGCCAGTAACTCAATCAATCTGAGTCTCTATTTTCTCACAAGTAGAATAGGAATAATTGCAGGGTTGTTCTAAGAAATGGATCATGTAATGTTTAAGCTCTAAGAACATTGCCTGCTTCATAATAAACATTTAATACATGATTATTAGTCTTTCTATTCAAGTCCTACCTTAACACCCTCCTGGAATCTTTCTGTACCTGTTCCTCTTGATCTCCTAGTCCTCTAAAATGTTGGTTCACTTGCTTTCCAACCTGCCCTGTGGTAAGGAAATCCATTTCCCTACCCCCATAGAGCCTCCCAACTCCACTAGCAAGTGGGTAATCCTCTGCTGCCACCTTGTGGCCTTTGTTCGCCTCACACGTTGCAGTCTAACCTTGCCAAGGTGGCGTTTCTGGGACTACAATCCAGTAGCTGAGCATAAGAAAAGGAGCCAGACGTGGTGCCCGCTCAGGCTGCTCAGTCGATGTGAGGACTGTGAGGAAGGCTTCCCAACAGGACAGTCCGAAGGACACCCAAATCCGGAGGGCTACGGAATGACAGAAAAGAGCTGGGATCAGCACCAGGAGAGCGACCTGGCTGTGATGGCAGGTGAGTCTGGAGGCCTAGCTGAGCTCACTCAGGGCCAGGCCAGTGCCCTTCTATGCAGGACCCCAGGACACCTGCCTGTAGACATTTCTGAGGACTCCAGGGATCTCGAGCATATCCCTTCAGATGCCTCTTGCTACTGAGGTGGCCAAAGTCATGTGTGTCAAGGACAAGGCTATTAGAGGGTCCCCAGTAGTCCCATGTTGGGACCATAGTCCCATTTCCTAATGAAGACTGCTCATTGTAGCTGGTTTGGAACAGAAACCCAGCACTTCGGTGAGGAAAGAAGCAGGACAGAGAGATGTGAACAATGAAATGAAGACTCAAGTTGCTCTTGTCTTTTATTCCCATTACTCCTTTTCCCTGGTACAAGTGTCTTAATGAGGGGGGTTGACAGCTCGATGGTGGGGGTGGGTACAAATACAAACTATATCTTTTTTTCAGGGATAGTAGGAAACACCTCTTTCCAGGAGCACCTCACTCCTGAGGTTCACAATAGCGTTAACTCTCTCCCCTCCTCGTGTTCTCATCCCTTACAGCGATGAACAATGAACCAGAAGGTAGAGTGGAGAGTGAGGATGACACCTGGGATGGCAACCACAGACCAGGAAGGCTGAGCCGGGAAACAGGTGCATTTTTTGGCTTCTCTTTTTAGAACATGGGTTATTTGGGGCCTTTTCAGCCTCATTTTTGGGTGCCCAGGCACCAATTCTGAGAAACAGGAAAAGTTGCACTCAGCATCTCCTCGCTAGACTATGCAATCCGGCACAGTCAGAACCCTGAAAGGAATAAAAAGCAAAGCATGCTGATCCTTCTCCAGGGGCTGGCATTTGTTCTCCTTCTGCAGAGACTCATTTTAGATTTGCCTCAATGTAATATGCATAAGAGGTTAAGTCACTAGGGGCACCCCTTCCACTCTCTAGAAAAAAGCTGAGACAAGGAAGGGGTTAAACAAAGGAGTAGGGCAAAACAGACACAGGCAGAGGAATGTAAGTTTTGCAGGTGAATCTGGGGGTGGGGGGTTATCTACCAACAATTATCTACCCCTTAACCAGACATAAGCCTGGAAAATTGACTTAAGGCATTTAATCATGCTGTCTCACTTATTATAAAGCATGCAACAGTTTGACCAAGGTCTTTCACATTCATTAATTCACATGGGTTTTAAATCTGGCAACAATCCTCTTGCATTGGTAGAGCAAACATCACTTATTCACTGATAAGAAAAATGGAAGCTCCAAGATACTAAATGACTTGTCCAAAATCACAGAGCATTAGTCTGTTACTAAGAGGCAAATACATTGCCTCCTAGGACAAAGTATTTCTATCCAAAACTATAAACTTGTACGGCACTAGCTACTTAACCAGCATGAAGCACTTCAAGCAAGGCCTTGAAGGAATAAGGGTTAGGGAGTGTGTGAACATGGTGCATGTAAGTTTGGGTGAAAGAGGCAAAGTTGCAGAATGAGGACTGATGTGCAGGAAAGTGGCTTGGTTTGGTAGCAGTGAGCAGTCAGAGAGGAATATGAGTCCTGGGTGCTGGGACAGAAGGTGAGTGGAAGCTTTATAGATTATCAACCAACACAAGGCAAACTCCTCATTTACCTTATACTTTTACTTTTCCTCCTTATGTAGATCCTAGTTGCCCAGTTGCACCATGGGAAAAGTCTCTTCTCAAAGCCAAAACTATCCAAGGTGGGGGAAAAGATCCGAAAATACTTTTTACCATTTTTATGTGGTTCTAACTTGTCTAAGTGCAAAGAAACTTTCCTTTGTTAACTCAGGGGCTTCAAAGCCAGCTTTGTTTTCATGCCTAGTATTGATTTGGATCCTCTGAAGGGTCTCTTGACATCTCTCCACACCTTGCCTGATGAAGCCAGCAAGTCCAATAGGCCTCTCACTCACTGACAGTCAGAGATGTTCAGAGCCCCTGTCTGGCATAACAAAACCTCTCTAGGGCAGAGTGAGGAGCTGAATGCCAAATCTTCACACAGGGCTTATGAGCTCCTTCTGACATCATAGTTTTTCTAGCCTGGAGAAAGCACTGGTGAAGGGAAAGGACCACAGGACTTTTGTATTCTCTGCTCCTAACAGACATAAACTCTTGAGAGGCAGCCCTTCACCGTGCGATCCCTGAAAGAGGCTAGGCTAGACCAGCCATCAACCGTCCTAGTTCCCAGCCTGACCCTGCCCCCCATAAGCTAAGTTACTCTGCCACTTCCCATCTGGCCTCAGTTTCCACATCTGTCCAACAAAGCCTGGATGGAAGATTTCTAAAGCCCTCCCCAGCTGTCTTTTCTCTTTGGTGCTATGGCAGGTTGAATTCCTCACTTCTTTCATACCTGCCTTTGACACAGTGCTTAGGTCTCAGCCATTAAACCCTGGCATGTCTGAAGGAATAGCAGGGAGAGAGCAGCCAGCCAGAGGGTTTCAACAAAGATCCCTCACATGCTTGACAAATACTTATCAACCAAAATGATATAATCGTATTCTACATACAACGTCTGATGTTTTCACAATTTGGTACTCAAAAGTGGTTTTCAGTGTTTCATACATACAAATGGCAACCAGAACTAAGAAGAAATGTGTACTCTTTTTTTTTTTTTTTTTTTTTTTTTTTTTTTTTTTTTTTTTGAGACAAAGTCTTCACTCTTGTTGCTCAGGCTGGAGTTCAATGGTGTGATCTTGTCTCACTGCAACCTCCACCTCCTGGGTTCAAGCGATTCTCCTGCCTCAACCTCCTGAGTAGCTGGGATTACAGGTGCCTGCCACCAAGCCCGGCTAATTTTTTTGTTTTTTTTTAGTAGAGACAGGGTTTCACCATGTTGGCCAGGCTGGTCCCAAACTCCTGACTTTAGGCCATCAACCCACCTCAGCCTCCCAAAGTGTTGGGATTACAGGCATGAGCCACTATGCCCAGCCCAAAATGTGTACTCTTGGGGCACTCGTTTGGCTTTGTGGGCTGGGGATTATGGTGCATTATCTGACAAAGTAGAGGAAAATTTTACTTTATCTGAGAAACATATTTGCAGCCAGTCTCAGACACACTAAGTCACAGAAGAAAGAAGAATCAAAATAAGGAGAATTCTGTTGTCAGCTCTTTCCCCCCTACCTTTACCTAAAAAAGCAGCCATCTGTGCCCTGTGTGAGGCAGACATGGCAGGATGTGCTTACTCAACACCTGACCCCCAAATCCTGATGCCTCAAAACACACACTGGGAGTTTAGAGCCCGCCCAGGCTGCCTCTCCCCATCTCAGAGGGAAGGCGGATGCTTGCAGCCAGTCCAAACTGCTTCTCTTGGGCTAAGATATATTTACCCAGGGGTGCCAACAGTGTGGGAGTGGAGGCAGCAGGCAAAGGGGAACAGGGAGGTCCTATGACCTTGCAGAGGACAAAACCACAAACCCCTGGCAAGTGACCTGGGTTTTAAGACCAAATGAAGCAAGGCATTTATATTTTTAAATTTGTAATTGACAAATAATAATTATGTATCTTTATGGGGTACAATGTGAAGTCACAATATATGTATACACCGTAGAATGATTAAATTCAGCTACTCAGCACACACATAATCTCACATACTTAGCATTTATGTGTGGCGCAGGCAAGGCATTTGACCTCAGTTTTGTCATCCATAAAATAGGAATAAAAATCGCTATCACACAGGACAGTCGGGTGTCTCTTCCTTTCCTCACACTCCAAGCAGTGCCTGGCAGAGGGAAATAATTTGATCCATATTTAGTGAGTAAACTTCACATTTTGTCCAGAGCCAGCTCAGAGCCCACAGATAAAATCTCGTTATCTTCCCCTAGAGGATCTCTCTAAAGCTGAAAGATGAATCCAGGGTACACCAGTTGGGATTTTACCTAGGTCTCTAGCACCTGTCTCATCCTTTTCCCTTTTGTAGATCTCAGGACTCCCAGCAGAAGCCTGTGTTTTCCAAAACAGAAGACAGATGAAAAGACCCGCAGGCTACAGAGGGCAGATGCTGCCCAACTGAGAGAATGGCCTCTCGCAGCTGCGGAGCCCACAGTTCTCATTGTTTTGGATGTGGGGTAGAAGATTCCCACGTGGTATAAATGTGCCATCTCACATCAGTCACAGGATAAATGTGGGCTCTCAAGTGCCAGATTTTATCTAAGGGACAAAAATGAGAGGAAGAGAGGAAGAGGGAGAGAAAGCTCCAGCCTCCCCTCTGCCAAAGCCTCAAGAATCAGCAATTTTTGCCTTTTGCCATTTGATTGACTTTAAGTCACCATTTAGAAGGGAAAACAGAACATCAACAGAAAAACCTTGAACCATGTTTAACCCTTTATCTGGAGCTAAAAATGAATTTTATTTCACTGTCTCACAGCAGCCTGCAGGTAGAAACAAGGTCTCTACTTCAAAGGGACTGAAGGAAAGATGGGGTGATTCTTCAGAAAGCCCCACACAACCAGGCAGGGCTCCATTCAATAATAGAACTGCAGGAAGAGATATGTTCTTGTTCTCTGGCTGGACCTCAGTGGTGATATGGTTGTTAGTAATGAAAAAGCAATAGTCCTGTTAATTTCCTTTAATTCAACTCACCTGTTTTCCTAGTAACTACAGCCACAGAGAATTCTCTCCTTTGCCTGGAAAGCTCCTATTTCCCCTCCATCCTCCTTTGAAGTCTTCCCGGATTCTGTGGTTCCACTGTGCTCCCAAACCAGCAATGGAGCACTGCTCAATAAAAATATAATGTTAGCCACAAGCAATTTTGAATTTTCTTGTAACTACATTTTAAAAAGTACAAAGAATCAGATGAACCTAATTTTAATACATTGTATTTAACTCAATATATGCAAAATAGTATCAATTTAAAATGTAGTCAACATTTTTAAATATTAATATTTTAGGCCAGGTGTGGTAGCTCGTGCCTATAATCCCAGTGCTTTGGGAGGCCAAGGCAGGATGATTACTTGAGTCCTTGAGTTACAGACCGGCCTGGGCAACAAAGCAAGACCCCATCTCTACCAAAAAACTGAAAAATAAATTAGATGTGCATGGTGGCATTCATCTGTGGTCCCAGCTAGTCTAGTCAAGAGGCTGAGGAAGGAGGATCTTGAGTTCAAGAGTTCAACATTACAGTGAGCTATGGTCGTGCCACTGCATTACAGCCTGGAGGACAGGGTGAGACCCTGTCTCTTAATATATATTTTACATTCTTTTTTCATTCTAAGTCTTCAGAGTACGGTGTGTGTTTTACACTTGGAGCACATCTCAGTTCAGACTAGGCACATTTCCAGCACTCAGCAGCCATATGTGACTAGAGGCTGCTGAATGACAGCACTGCCCTAACAGAACACTTAGCACATTTTTCTGAAAGTCTGTGTTTGCAAGTTCATCTGCCCTATTAGAGTGGAGCTCCTTAAGAACAGAACCATCAACAGGGATCAATTCATAGCAGTTGCTTCATAACTCTATGTAGAATGATTGACCAGATTAATTCAAAAATCAGTGGCACTATTAACCACAGATAGAAGAGGAGAGAAAAGGAATGTATTTGGCATTCAGGATTTTAAGTTAGAAGCACTATGAGACCCCTGGAGAATGATGCTCAGAAATAAGTCAGAGATAGAGATGGGAGATCAGAAAAGGAACAGGATGAAAAATAAAGGTTAGGGAGGCATGGTTTGGGAAGCTTACCTTTACCATAGAAAGCAGAAACATGCATCCACTCATTTCACATAAAAATGCTGTGGGTCATCTCTAAGGAAAATCATAATATGCATCATGAGAAATTAATCTCAGCATGCAGATGCACTACTTCCCTCCTGTGGTAATTACCTGGGGCAGGTCCTGGACAGGCCTGGGATGTGGGTGAGATTCATGTGCAATGCCTTCTATACAGCAGGGTTCTCCCGCTCTGCATAGAAGTCCTCCCTCTTCCTCTCACCCCACTTCCCCAGTGGTCAATACCCTCAACAGAAAAAGAAGTCTCTGGCAGACTGTCTCACATTACGGCAGTGCTTCTCAAATATTCATGTGCATATGTACCCGGGGATCTTGTTAAAATGTAGATTCTGACTGAGTAGGTCTGGGGTGGAGACTAAGATTTTACTTTTAAGATGTTCCAGAAGATGCTGATGCTGCTGGGCCATGGGCCACACTTTGAGTAGCAGGGCACTGGGGGTTAAAGACCTATGTAAAGCTTTATCCAGCCTTAGGTTTTAAGAAAAGAATCCCAGAGAGAGCACTTTAGCCCACAGAAATACAAGAAATGATAGCATTTAAGTGATCAGATGGGACTCATGAGACATAAAATGTCCCCTGAATTCTGCAAAAAAAATGCTACAGAAGCATTTCTGTTTACAGGTAAGGCCATCTCATTAATAGGCAGCACTTGTGGGATATTACCAATCATGCTGGAATTGAAGTTGAATTTGAATCCCCGTCTGTTATACTTACTAGCCGTTACCAGCCATGTGATGTTATGATTATCACTTTGCTTCTATAAATCTAAGTTTCCTTATCTGTAAAATAGGTATAATATTACAGAGGTTCTTTGAGTCTCAAACAAAATAGCATATGTGACATTACCTGGTATAGTACCTGACATAGGTTTGAGTCTCAACAAATGCTTATTAAATCTTAAGCAAAATATTTTCCAGTTACCTATGTGAAGACAGCACTGGAATAAAATTGGTGGAGTGTGAAAATAATTTTTAAGATGATATATATCTGCTTTTAAGTTGATCCAACCTCAGAGTTAGGATATTTGTCTTGAACTAAATGTATCCCCTGTATAAAAGCAATGCAAATACATTTCAAGCAGATGCCTCAGGGAGCAGGCATAATTTCATCTTTACCTATTTTTATATTTCTTTACTGCTGCCATGAGAGCATTTTAATAACCTCCATGGAGTTGAAAGTGATGCAGGTAATTGCCATAAGTAATTTAAGGACTATTAAAACTAACAAACCTCTTCTGTGGAATACCTTGTTAAGCAGTGATCAGCAGAAAACACATAAAGATCATGCACACTGTAAATTCAATCCCCTTTTCCAGTTAGACTGAAGGGGGAATGTAGCTACATTACATATAAGAAGGGTGCAGATATTAAAGCCCTTCCTGTTCAGGTCTTGGGATAGCTCAAGCTACAGATGCCCTGGCAGTCTAATGAGACCCACTCCCTTCAGAAAAGGCAACCCCACCTCTGCTATAACTTCCCATCACCTAAACTGGCTGCTATTTTTTCCATGCATGCTTCTTAAGATATAAATCGAAGCATGTTTTAGCACAAAGCCCCAAGGGCCTGGGTTCTAGCCTTGGATCGGTGAATCGCTAGCTGTGAGACCTACAGCAATTCTTTTCACCTCTCTAGGCACAAACTGCTACAGCTATAAAATGAAAACGATTTATTGTGTGTCCTCAAAGATCTCTTTCGACTCTAAAATCCTTTGATCCTAAACAAATTCTATACTTAGAAGCCCTTTTTCTGACTATTTTAACTATCAAAAATACAACCATGAATCAAAACTAGGGTGCAAAAAAAGGAAAGAGAAAAGATCCATGAAAAGCATAATACTACAAAGTCCATGCATATTAAGCATCCCAGAATCTCATAGGTCCATACTCAGCATGAAGTTATTCTTCCTTCATATGCTGGCCTAATGAATTTGATTTCCTTATTCACAAGGCTCATAACACACCAGAAGAGGCAAATAAAAAAAAAAGCAGACAAAAACACTGACAATAATAAGTAAATGGCCATAGAGGGGAAAAAAAAAAAAACCAGAAAACTTCAAAAAGGCAGGGACTTTGTCTGGTTCACTGCTACATACGCAGTGTCAGGCACATAGTATGTGCACAAAACATGTTGGATGAATGAATGAAAACAATACTTTAAAAAAGCAGATAAAATTTGTGTTTAAGTACAGTGATCCGGGAGAGCCTCTTAATGATTGTTTCACATGCTGCAATTAATATTCATGAGGGTGGCTAAGACTCAGCAAGGAAAATTTAAGCTATGCTCAGCAAGCTCTCATTTAGATGAAAAATTACTACTTCTGGTTAAACATGGTATATCGAGCACATGTTTATCTCTATTCTCTCCAAATACTCTACTAAAAATCAAACTGTATGTGTGTGTGATCTCCACAAGGAAAAAGAGGGAAGAAAGGATCAACAGTGGACAAGAAATATCAGGTATGCAGGACTAGAAAACATCAAATAAAACTGCCAGAGCTGATAAAGCTGAACAGAAAGGGCCTGCAGAAGTGATCCAATGAGAAACCAGCCAGGTGGGCCTCAGATCCATGGAAAACTCAGAAATCAGAGGCAGCCACACAACAGGCACGAGGAACTGGACTGCATCAGGAGAATTTGTTTAAAGTCTGTTAAGAAAGCAGTTAAATTCTCAAGTTTCTTCTCCTACCTTGGTAGTAAACTAGAGATTTATTCAACAAAGAAAAGGATAGAGAGAAAGTTTAGCCCAGGATTGCAGCAGATGGTAGGGAGAGGGACACATCTGAAAACAAGTGTATGAGTGAGTCTACATACAGAACAAGGAGGTTCCAGGTTCCCTGACTCTCTGGGTTTAAAAATACTGGCAGCTTAGGGACATACCTCTCCCACTACCACCTTTCCAGGCAGGAAACTGGAGGATTCTTAGATGGGGAAACTGAATATATCCAAAATCTCTTGATTCTGACACTCAGGATTCTCCCACAAACAGCTGGATCCCCAACTAGCACATTATAATTGACAAGCTCTGCCTCTACCTAAAAAGAGTGACCAGTCAGCTCTAATGTAATATTCTCAAGTATCAACAGACAAAAAAAATGCTAAAATTAAGCCTCCAGTAAGAAAAAACAAGACTAAAACAAATTAACAAAAAACTCAGAGGAAATCAAGACAATGGATAGAGAAGAAAACTTTGTACAGAGATAATATCTTTAGAGAAACAGAAATATTCATCCTTGGCAAAATAACAAGATGTCATTTTTTTAAGGAATAGAAAACAAATTAGAACTCTTAAAATTGGACAATACGATATTTGAAATAAAAAATTCAACAGAAAAAATTCAATAGAAAGTTTGGGATACAAAGTCAAGAGAATCTCTCAGAACAAAAAGACAAAGAGATAAAACAGTAGTAAGTAAGAGGAAATTTGAGTGTCAGTCAGTCCAAGAAGCCACAGTATAACAGAGTTACAAAAAACAAGAAGAGAGAGAACAGAGTGAAATAAAGAGAATGAAATTATCGAAATATTGATGCCCAAAATATTCCTTTAACTAAGAAACATGGCTTTTCAGATTAAAATAGTTTGTTGGCTCTTTATGACACCTGAATGTATAGCACAATGAATAAAGAGGTTGCACATACCATGTCACACTACTGCAAATTTTCAGAGCACGTGGGATAAAGAGAAGATACTAAAATCTTCACATTATAAATACCTAGTTCACAGAAGAAAAAAAGACTGGAAATATGAATGTTATCATATATCTCAACAACATCAAAGCTGGAAGTCAGTGCAGCAACAGCTTCAAATTTGGAATGAAAAGTTGCATCCCAGTATTCTACATTCAGCCAAATTACCAATTAAAGTGTGAAGAAAGAGCAATACATATTAAGGCTTTCAGGGTGTCAAAAAATATTGCTCACACATGCTTTCTCGAGAAGCTACTGGTGGTGCTCTACTGAAATCAGGATATTTAACCAAAGAAGAGCAAGAGATGGGGAGGCAGGTAATAAGAGATACATCCTGGGAGACAGGTGAAGAGAAGGGCCAGGAAGCAAGCTGTACAGAATGCCCAGAGCATAGCCTGGAAGAGGAGAGAGAACTCCTGAAGGAGCGTCCCCAAGAATAATGAAAAGCTGATGCTTCTGCCTGGTTGAGAAATAACAGTCATTGGTGTTGGGAAGTTTGAAAATAGTGATAGGAACACAGATGAACATTCAAGTAAGGAAAAAAATGAGTTAAGTATTAATTCTAGAAAGCAAAACATTCTAAAACCCTAGAAGAAAACCTAGGTAGTACCATTCAGGACATAGGCATGGGTAAGGACTTCATGTCTAAAACACCAAAAGCAACGGCAGCAAAAACCAAAATTGACAAATGGGATCTAATTAAACTAAAGAGCTTCTGCACAGCAAAAGAAACTACCATCAGAGTGAACAGGCAACCTACAGAATGGGAGAAAATTTTTGCAATCTACTCATCTGACAAAGGGCTAATATCCAGAACCTACAAAGAACTCAAACAAATTTACAAGAAAAAAACAAACAACCCCATCAAAAAGTGGGCAAAGGATATGAACAGACATTTCTCAAAAGAAGACATTCATACAGCCAACAGATACATGAAAAAATGCTCATCATCACTCACCATCAGAGAAATGCAAATCAAAACCACAATGAGATACCATCTCACACCAGTTAGAATGGCAATCATTAAAAAGTCAGGAAACAACAGGTGCTGGAGAGGATGTGGAGAAATAGGAACACTTTTACACTGTTGGTGGGATTGTAAACTAGTTCAACCATTATGGAAAACAGTATGGCAATTCCTCAAGGATCTAGAACTAGATGTACCATATGACCCAGCCATCCCACTACTGGGTATATACCCAAAGGATTATAAATCATGCTGCTATAAAGACACATGCACACGTATGTTTATTGCGGCACTATTCACAATAGCAAAGACTTGGAATCAACCCAAATGTCCATCTGTGACAGACTGGATTAAGAAAATGTGGCACATATACACCATGGAATACTATGCAGCCATAAAAAAGGATGAGTTTGCGTCCTTTGTAGGGACATGGATGCAGCTGGAAACCATCATTCTTAGCAAACTATCACAAGAATAGAAAACCAAACACCGCATGTTCTCACTCATAGGTGGGAACTGAACAATGAGATCACTTGGACTCAGGAAGGGGATCATCACACACTGGGGCCTATCATGGGGAGGGGGGAGGGGGGAGGGATTGCATTGGGAGTTATACCTGATATAAATGACGAATTGATGGGTGCTGACGAGTTGATGGGTGCAGCACACCAACATGGCACAAGTATGCATATGTAACAAACCTGCACGTTATGCACACGTACCCTAGAACTTAAAGTACAATTAAAAAAAAATTAAAAATAAAAAAAAAACATTCTGAATGAGAAAGGAAATGTAAGCACAAAATGCTAGGTGGGAAATTAGGAAAACATTTTATATTGTTTTATCTAAACATTTTTATATAATTTCACGTGGAAAACAGGAGGGGGAGCAAGGATGTTGGATTACATAAGTATGCTAAATCTTCATCTTCATAATAAGCCAATAAAAGGTGGAAAATGATAAAATTTTATAAACCAAGAGCTAGTATTTGATTCAATAGAGTTTAGGGAGAAGTGGATCAGGAAACGGCTATTTTATGTTTGGTTTTTGTTTTGTTTTTCTTTTAACTTTAATTGTTTGATTTTGACAAAAATTTGCTTTGGTAAAAAATTTTAAGCTACTTTAAAAATGAAGTCAGATATCATAAAGAGCTTAATAATTGCACGATGCTATCAAGTTAGAATGACCCTAGTGTGGATTATGGAAAACTGACCAGACCATCAAAGTTGAGGGTGACCTGAGACATCGTCAGAATCCAAGGGGTCTTGTCCAAAGGGATGAGGCAAGATGCAATGAAAATAATCTGAGTTTTGTGCTTCTTGATGTCAGGTAAGAGCACAAGTCTTTAATTCAGGGGCCCTAAATATGCCAAGAATTGAAGCCGGCCTCCATCTTAAGAAAAATGGCCATGGAGAGTCATGGATTGGCCTCTAGTTCTGGAGATGATAGTTAGTCATTCAGGTCAGTCTCCAAAGTCTCTAATGGGGTAACTGAGCAGCAGGCACCAAGGAAAAAGGCCAAGAACAGCTACTGTCCAGGCACAAGATAGTATCAGCCTGGGAAGCCACAGCTCAGTGATTATGAAGGCATCCAAGGGCTTAAATCCAAGCAACTGTAGCTGCAAACTCGGATTACAATTTCCACAGTGGCAAGGACTACACTTGCACACCCAGGTCCACAGTCATTAGTCCTGAGCCTATGCAGGGTTGGGTCTGCAGATAGCAGACAACACTGGAGACAGAAAATGGGGCTGGCACAGGAAGTGACCTACAGAAGAAAAATATCTAACACAGGCCAAAAAGAGTCTCTTCAAAATGGTAATGTTTTATGCTAAGCTTTAGTACTTAAAGCTTCCATTACATGAAATATTCACTTTTGTCGAACAGCTCATTCCCCAGTAATATGAGATTAATGATGCATCAGTGTACATAAAAACTACCGAACTGGCTCAGATCAATGGTCTGTCTTGTCCAGTATTTTGCCTTTTAAAGGACATAAAAGAATAAGCAATTTGGAGACAGAAGTATCTGGATTTGGGGCTTGTTTCTACCACTTTGAACTGCATGACCAAATTATTTATCTACTCCCAGCCTCAATGTACTCATCTGTAAGACAGCACTAATAATACCTTCTTCTTGGTGATATTGTGAAAATTCAAGGAGATGCTATCTTTAAAAGTACTTTATAGACTGTTCTGCAGTCTGAGTATGTGAATTAATGTAGCTGAATGATGTGTGAAAGCTTGCTTTTCATATGTATCCTGAAGATCATTCATTTCTTTTAAGAAATTCAATTGTTGACTTTTGTAGGAATATATCTTTAAAAAATCCCAAACCCGTGAAAAATTTTGGGTCTCTGACTTTCAGAGGAAATCTTAGCATATTCAACTTCAAAACAATTAACAGGGAAGTTAACTGAAATCTTACAGTGAACAAAGTAGGTCACAGAATCTAATGCCTTCCTGTGTCATCTCACTTCCTCACCCTTGTATCTGAATCTTCCCCAGACCTGGGCTCTCTGCTCACTTGTGCTCTTAGCAAAGACCTCATAAACTGGAGTATTGTGCATGGGTCAGAGGCTTAATGGGGGGCTAGAAGGAATTGTTGGGCTAAGTTAAATGGCTCTTCCTCATTACACACTCAATGAAATACTTTCCGGAAGGTCACATGAAGCCTAGGCCTTCTCACATGTCTCCAGGAGGTGGTCTGCCCTAGAGGACTAAGCCAGTCAGTCCGGCAGCTGGCCAAGCAGATTCTGCTATTTGGGGCTCACCACAGGATGGGGAATCTGAAGGTACAGGTTAGAAAGTGGGGAGCATTCAGCAATGTTTTGGTTAACAGTCTAATTTAAATTTTCACTTTTCTCTGCCTCTGTTAAAACACCATGGTAAAGTGGAAAAAGCACCCTAGTAGAAGCAGAGTTGGGTAAAGAGTTTGTCCTAATGCTGTCTTTGTTACCAGCCATGAGACTTTAGACAAACTACTTTGCCTCTGTGGGCCTCAGTTTGTACTAATGATGAGTCTGGACTAGATCACAGTTTTTAAATATGCTTTGCAGATTCTAGATTCCCCGGTGATACTTGGGGTCACATCTGGAAAGGTGGAGAAGAGAAAGGTAAGGACATGGAGGCAAAGGAGTGTGAGTCCCTCCTCCAGATCCCATGTAAGAAGAACAGATTTATCACTCTCTCTTTTATCTATTTCACACTAAGAGTTCTGAAGGCAACACTTCCTGGATAAGAAAACATTTGAAAACCACTGGATCATAGGGCCCCAATATTCCTTCCAATCCAATAGTTCTCTGATAAGTTAACATTCTCTGGCACAGGAGACATGAAATACACCACACAAGAAGATAAATCCTGGTCTTGGAAGTATAAGCTTCCAAGATTTGTCAAAACTAGCGCACCTAGGGTAGCAATCCTGGCTGGAACTATCTCATACATCTCCAAGAAAAATAAATCTGTACTCAATAAGCATTTATTGTTGCATAAACCATCATAATGTGCTCATAGGAAAAGACACAGCCTGCCCTTGTAGGGTTTATACTATTAAAGAGGTGAGATTGAAACACAGAGAGCAATACCAGCTCAAATTGCCCCGCTCCCAAACAAAGAACATAAAGTAAGCAACACTACCATATGCAAACTCTGAATGTGTTTTCATGTAACAGTCGGGGAAAGCATAGGAGAAAATGATTCAAGCAGTGACAAAAGTCTTTATGGAAGAGGAAACAAGAGCCAAGCCTTGAAGACAACATCTGAAGTCCAAGAACTAATCACTAATTCTTGGACCCTTAAAGGTTTCTAACTCTTTAAAATTTCTACCTCTGTAAACCTCGGTTTAGAAATGAGATCAATGTTAACTAATCTTGTTGACCTGAAAAACATGTTTTACAGCAGAACAGTTTCCCTCCCCTAGAAAAGCCTACATCCTTTAAACTTTATTCCTAAAAAGGTTTGAAAATGGTTCTATGGCAAAGAGACACAAGCTTTATTAACCAATTATTGGCTACAGGGGTGCTTATATCACCACAACCCCTAGTTCCAGGTGGCTCAGCAGAGAGAGGGACTCCATCTGTTGGGGAGAAAGTAAGGAAAAAGACAAGAGTTCCTTCCTGGTAATCCAGATAATTCTTCCAGATCTTACCAATGATTCATGTAAGTTATACAAGAAAAGGTGTAAATATTAGCAAAAGGAAGGTGTATCTTACATATTTTCTTACCAAGGAATCTGAAAGACCTGATTTTTGTACAGGATAAAACTGCAATTTTACACAGAACCTTCATTCACACCAAAAACAGCATGCAAGTGTTAACCTCACTCATGATCACCGTAAATAGAACAGGCCTTGCACTATTGAGGAGGTGAGATTGAAATACAGAACAATTATGGCACAACACAAGAACAACTGAAGGGCTGAAGCCATGGATATATTGGGCTTGGGAGAGATAATGGTCCCCAAAGATGTTGGTATATCAAAGCCAGGCCCCTGGAGTAAAAGTGGAGCTGGGTTTGGCATCTCTCTCTGTTACCTGGAGGGATAACAAGGCTGTATCCATGTGCCATATCCATGGCTGTAACATGATGCTGCCTGGAAAGGCCAGAAGAAGCAGAGGCAGTTACCAGTGAACTCATAAACTTGCAGTGTCCCTAAAAGAGAGTTCTAAGCCACCAGTGTAACTCTGGTTCTGGAGCTTTGAGAAGAGTGGAGGAAGTGACAAGGAGGAGCACAACAAGAAAAAGGTCATATACATAAATATCCACCCCCTTAAACTCACAAACTAAAATTTCAAATCACAAGAGCATAATTAATGTCAGAAAAGATAGTCAACAAACTGAACAAATAACAGAGTTCCCTTTTATAAGATTGTAAGTAATAATGCATGCTTCTGTAAAAGACGACTTTAAAATAGTATAAATCCTCAATGAGATAAATGACTAATATCCATATACCAAGAAAAATAAATTCTGCAACAAAAACAAGCAATTATGAATCAAGAACAGTTTAAGATTTTTAAAAGAACCCATCAGAAATACCAAAAATTAAACCATAGTTACTCAAGTAAAATAATCTTAGTAGGAAAGGATAAGTAAATGAGAAGAAAATATTAAGAAATTTAGAACATATCAATGTAGACAACATTTTTTAAGTATGTAAATTAGAAGTTATATACACAGGAGGATAGGCTACCAACAACCCACATATGGCCAAAACATGTTGCAGAAGAAGAGGCCAGAAGAAAGAGGTGGAGAGTCAAGATTTATAGAGTTAATGAGGGAAAGGCAGCAAAGCAAGATGGAGGAATAGAAGCCTATAACATTTTCACTTCTCCATGCTGGAAAACCAAATTTAAACAACAATCTGCATATAGAAAAGCACCATCTCAAGAACCAAAAATCTGACAGCATCACTGGGCACACCTGGGACCTGGGGAAACTCACTTCCCTGAAAGGAAGAGCCTTAGTCAAGGCCCAGTGCTGTGCTGGTTTCAGGGCTGACCAAGCACAGTCCCACTGGTGGTGGCCACAGGGGTGCTTACATCACCACACCCTCAGTTTCAGGTGGCCCAGCAGAGAGAGAGACACTGTTCATTTGGGAGAAGGTAATGGAAAAGAACAGGAGTCCCTGCTTGGTAATACACAGAATTCTTCCAGATCTTATCCAAGACCAACAAGGTGTTACTTTGGTAGAAAACCACACCATTATTGAACCTGGAGCCCAAGTCCCTTCGAATAACAGGAAAGCCTTCCCGAGAAGGACAGGCACAAACAAATCAAGACTGTGAATACAACAATAAATACCTAACTCTTCAATGCCAAGATACTGACAAATATCTACAAGCATCAACCCAATCCAGGAAAACATGGCCTCAGCAAATGAACTAAATAAGGCACCAGGAACCAGTCCTGGAAAAACAGATATATGACCCTTCAGACAGAGAATTAAAGATAACTGTGTTAAGGAAATGCAAAGAAATTCAAGATAATATGGAGAAGAAATTCAGAATTATATCAGATAATTTTCACAAAGACATCAAAATCATTAAAAAGAATCAAAGAGAAATTTTAGAGTTGAAAAAGGCAAATGACAGTGAAGAATGCATCACAGTCTCTTAATAGCAGAATTGATCAAGCAGAAAGAAGACTCCGTGAGCTTGAAGAGAGGCAAATTGAAAATACACAGAGGAGACAAAAGAAAAAAGAATAAAAAACAATAAAGCATGCCTATAAGATCTAGAAAATAGCCTCAGAATGATCTAGTTCTGTGTCCCCACCCAAATCTTATCTTGAATTGCAATCTGAATTGCAATCCCCACATGTTGGGGGAGGGACGTCATGGGAGATGATTGGATCATGTGGTGGTTTACCCATGCTGTTCTTATGATGAGTGAGTTCTCACGAGATCTGATGGTTTTATAAGGGGCTCTTCCCCCTTCACTCTGCACTTCTCTCTCCTCACACCCTGTGAAAAAGGAGGTGTTTGCTTCCCCTTCCATCATGACTGTAAGTTTCATGAGGCTTCCCCAGCCATGCAGAACTGTGAGTCAATTAAACCTCTTTCTTTCATAAATTACCCAGTCTCAGGCAGTTCTCTGTAGCAGTATGGGAATAGACTAATACAGAAAGTTGGTATGGAGGTAATGGTACACTACTATAAAGATACCTGAAAATGTGGAGTTGCCTTTGGAACTGTGTAACAGGCAGAGGCTGAAACAGTTTGGAGGGCTCAGAAGAAAACAGGAAGATGCAGAAAAGTTGGGAACTTCCTAGAGACTTGTTAAATGGTTTTGACCAAAATGCTGATAGTGACATGAACAATGAAGTCCAGGCTGAGGTGGTCTCAGATGGAGATTAGGAACTTATTGGCAACTGGAGCAAAGTCACTCTTGTTTTGCTTTAGCAAAGAGACTGGTGGCATTTTTCCCCTGCCCTAGAGATCTGTGGAACTTTGAACTTGAGAGAGATTATCTGAAATTGGAACTTATGTTTACAAGAGAAGCAGAGCATAAAAGTTTGAAAAATTTACAGCCCAGTGATGTGACAGAAAACAAACATTTTCTAGGGAGAAATGTTTCAAGCCCACTGCAGAAATTTTCATAAGTAACAAGGAGCCTAATGTTTTGGCTCCTTTCCCCAAGACAATGGGGAAAATGTCTCCAGGGCATGTCAGAGGTCTTCACGGCAGCCCCTCCCATCACAGGCCTGGAGACCCAGGAGGACAAAAAATGATTTTGTGGGCTGGTCCCAGGGTCTTGCTGCTTTGTGCAGTCTCAGGACTTGGTACCCTATGTCCCAGCCATGGTTAAAAAGGGCCAATGTCCAGCTTAGGCCATTGCTTCAGAGGGTGCAAGACATGTGCCTTGGCAGCTTACACATGGCATTGGGCCAGCAGGTGCACAGAAGTCAAGAATTGAGGTTTGGGAACCTATGCCTAGATTTCAGAAGATGTATTGAAATACCTGGATGTCCAGGTAGATGTTTGCTGCAGGGGTGGAGGCTTCATGGAGAACTTCTGCAGTGCAGAAGGGAAACGTGGGGTTGGGGCCTCCACTGGGGCACTGCCTAGTGAAGCTGTGAGAAGAGGGCCACCAAAATGGTAGATACACAGCTTGCACTGTGCACCTGGAAAAGCTGCAGACACTCAATGTCAGCCCATGAAAGCAATCAGGAGGGGTTCTGTACCCTGCAAAGCCACAGGGGCAAAGCTGCCCAACACCACGGGAGCCTATCTCTTGCATCAGCATGTCCCATACATGAGACATGGAGTCAGAGGAGATCATTTTGAAGATTTAAGATTTAATTATGGCCTTGCTGGATTTTGGGTTTGCATGGGTCCATAGCACCTTTGTTTTGGCCAATTTCTCCCCTTTGGAATGGGTGCATTTATCCAACCCCTATACCCACATTATATATTGGAAGTAACTAACTTGCTTTTGATTTTACAGGCTCATAGGTGGAAGGAACTTGCCTTGTCTCAGATGAGACTATGAACTTGGACTTTTGGGTTAATGCTGAAGTGAGTTAAGACGTTGGGGAACTGTTGGGAAGGTATAATCATGTTTTGAAATGTGAGAAAGATGAGATTTGGGAGGGGCCACGGGTGGAATAATGTAGTCTAGCTCTATGTTTCCACTCAAATCTCATCTTGAACTGTAATCCAAATTGCAATCCCCACATGTTGGGGGAGGGATCTCGTGGGAGGTGACTGGATCTTGGGGTGGTTCCCCCATGCCATTCTTGTGATAGTGAGTGAGTTCTCACAAGATCTAATGGTTTTGTAAGGGGCTCTTTCCCCTTCACTCTGCACTTGTCTCCTGCCACCTTGTGAAGAAGGGTATATTTGCTCCCCCATCTGCCATGATTGTAGGTTTCCTGCAGCTTCCCCAGTCATGCAAATCTGTGACTCAATTAAACCTCTTTCAACATTATTCAGTCTTGGGTGGTTCTTTATAACAGTATGATAATGGTCTAATACAGTATCAAAGGAACAAATCTAAGAGTTATTGGCCTTAAAGAGGAGGTAGAGAAAGAAATAAGGGTTGAAAATTTATTCCAAGTGATAATATCAGAGAACTTCCCAAACCTACAGAAAGGTTTATTTTATCAATATTTTAGTACAATAAGGTTATAAAACACCAAGCAGATTTAACCCAAGAATGACTACCTCAAGACATTTAATAAGCAAACTACCCAAGGTCAAGAATAAAGAAGGGATCCTAAAAGCAGCAAGAGTAAAGAAAGAAATAACATACAACTGAGCTCTGATACATCTGACAGCAGCTTTTCAAGGAAAACCTTACTGGTCAAGAGAGAATGGCATCACATACTTAAAGTGCTAAAGGGAAAAAACTGTTACCCTAGAATAGCATATCCACCAAAAATATTCTTTAAGCATGAAGGAAAAATAAAGACCTTCCCAGAAAAACAAAAGCTGAGAGATTTTATCAACACCAAACCTGACCTACAAGAAATGCTAAAGGGCATTCTTCGATGTAAAAGAAAAGGATGTTAATGAGCAGAAGAAATCATCTGAATATATAAAACTCACAGGTAATAGTAAGCACACAGAATAGTATAACACTGTAATTGTAGTGTGTAAACTACTCTTCACTTAAGTAGAAAGATGAAATGATAAAACAAAAAATAACTACAACAACTTTTCAAAACATAGACTGTACAATAAGACATAAAGAGATATAATGAAAAGTTATAAAAAGTGGGAGGACAAAGTTAAAGTGCAAAGCTTTTCTTTTCTCTTGGCATGTTTGTATATACAATGACTGTTGTCATCAGTTTAAAATAATGGGCTACAAGATAGTATTTACAAGCCTCATAATAATAACTTTAAATCTAAAAACATAAAACAGATACACCAAAAAAATGAAAAGTGAGAAATGAAAGTATACCATCAGAGAAAATCACTTTCACTAAAAAGACAGGAGGGAGGGAGGGAGGAGAGAGGGAGGGAGGAAGGAAGGAAGTGAGGGAGGAAGGAAGGAAGTGAGGGAGGGAGGGAGGGAGAAAAGAAGAGAAAAGAAGAGAAAGAAAAGAAAAGAAAAAAACAGAACCACAAAACAACCACAAAATAAATAACAAAATGGCTGGAGTAAGTCCTTGCTTTTCGGTAATAACATTGAATGTAAATGGACTACACTCTCCAATCAAAAGACAACTGCCTGAATGGATGACGAAACAAGACCCAGTGATCTGTTGCCTACAAAAAATATACTTTACCTAAAGAGAAACATATAGACTGAAAATAAAAAGATGGAAAAAGTTATTTCTTGCCAATAGAAACCAAAGAAGAACAGGAGTTGCTATGCTTATATCACACAAAATTTTCCAACCAGAAACAATAAGTAGAGACAAAGAATGTCAGTATATACTGATAAAGGGATCAATTCAGCAAGAGAGTATAACAATTGTAAATATATATGCACCCAACACTGGAGCACCCAGATATATAAAGCAAATATTATTAGAGCTAAAGAGAGAGAGAGAGAGACTCCAATATAATAACAGCTGGAGACTTCAACACCCTCCTTTCAGTATTGGACAGATATTCCAAATAAAAAATTAACAAAGAAACATCAGACTTAATCTGCATTATAGACCAAATGGATCTAATAGAAAATTACAGAACATTTCATCCAAAGGCAACAGAATACAGATTCCCCTCCTCCACACTTGGATTATTCTCAAGGATACACCATATGTTAGGTCTTAAAACATTCAAAAACATTGAAATAATATCAAACATCTTCTCTGACCAGAATGAAATAAAACTAGAAATTAATACAGGAGCAATTTTGGAAACTATACAAACACATGGAAATCAAACAATATACTCTTGAATGACCAGTGGGTCAAAGAAGAAATTAAGAAGGAAATTGAAAACTTTTTGGAAACAAATGATAATGGAAACACAACATACCAAAACCTATGAGATACAGCAAAAACAGCACTAAGAGGGAAATTTATATCTATAAGTGCCTACAACAAAAAAGAAAAAAAAAAACTCTTTAAATAAATACCGAATGATGTGTCTTAAAGAGCTAAAAAAGTAAGTACAAACCAAACCCAAAATTAATAGAAGAAAAGAAATTATAAAAATCAAAGCAGAAATAAATGAATTTAAAAGTGAAGAAAATAATACAAAAGATAAATGAAACAAAAAAAATGTTTTTTAAAGATAAAATTGACAAACCTTTAGCCAGACTAATGAAGGAAAAAAGAGAGAAGACCCAAATAAATAAAATTAGACATGAAAAAGGAGACTTTACAACTGATACCATAGAAATTCAAAGGATCATTAGTGGCTACTATGAGTAACTATATGCCAATACATTGGAAATTTTAGAAAAAAAGGATAGATGCTTAGACACATACAATCTACCAAGATTGAACCAGGAAGAAATCCAATACCTGAGCAAGTGAAAAACAAGTAATGAGATCCAAGCCATAATAAAATGTCTCCCAGTAAAGAAAAGCCCAGGTCCCTATGCCTTCACTGCTGAATTCTACCAAACATTTAAAAAAGGACTAATACTAATATACTCAAACTGTTCCAAAAAGTACAGAAGAAATAAATACTTGCAAATTCATTCTATGAAGCCAGTATTACCTTGATACCTAAACGAGACAAAGACAAATTAAAAAAAAAAATTTTTTTTTTAAAGAAAAAACTACACGCCAATATCTCTGATAAATATTCCTGCAAAATCCTCAACAAAACACTAGAAAACTAATCAATAATACATTTTAAAAGATAATTCAATACAATGGACTCTGGGGACTCAGAGGAAAGAGTTGGAGGGGGGTGAGGGATAAAAGACAACACATTGGGTACAGCGTACACTGTTTGCGTGATGGGTGCACCAAAATCTCAGCAATCACACCAAAGAACTTATTCATGTATCCAAACACCACCTGTTCCCAAAAAAACTATTGAAATTTAAAGAAAAAAATCATTAATCATGACCAAGTGGGGTTTATCCCAAGGATTCATGGATGATTCAACATATGCAAATCAATCAATGTGATATATAATATCAACTGAATGAAGGACAAAAACCATATGATCATTTCAATTGATGCTGAAAAAGCATTTGATAGAGTTCAACATCCCTTCATGGCTTAAAAAAAAAAAAAAACTGAAAAAACTATGTATAAAAGGAACATACCTCAATATAATGAAAGCAGTATTTGACAGACCCACAGCTGGTATCATACTGAATGGGGAAAAAAAATGAAAGGCTTTCCTTTAAGATCTGGAACACAAGAAGGATACCCACTTTCACGACTGTTATTCCACATAGTACTGGAAGTCCTAGCTAGAGCAGTCAGACAAGTGAAAGAAGAGGCATTTAAATTGGAAAGGAAGAAGTCAAATTATCCTTGTTTGCAGATGATATGATCTTGTATTTGGAAAAACCTAAAGACTCCACCAAAAAACTGTTAGGACTGATAAATTCAGTAAAGTTGTACGATACAAAATTAAAACACAAAAATCAGTAGCATTTCTACAGGCCAACAATGAACAATCTGAAAAAGAAATGAGAAAAGTTATTCCATGTATAATAGCTACAAATAAAATGGAATACTCTGGAGTCAATCAAAGAAGTGAGAGATCTCTACAATGAAAACTGTAAAACACTGAAGAAAGAAATTGTAGAGAACACCAAAAAGTGGAAAGTTAATTCATGTTCATAGACTGGAACAATCAATATTGTTAAAATGTCTATACCACTCAAAGCAATCTACAGATTCAATGCAATCTCTATCAAAATGCCAATGACAATCATCACAGAAATAGAAAACAATTCTAAAATTTATATGAAACCACAAAGGCCCAGAATAGCCAGATCTATCCTAAGCAAAAAGAAAAAACTGGAAGACTCACATTACCTGATTTCAAATTATACTACAGAACTATAGTAACCATAACAGCATAGTACTAGCATAAATACAGATACATAGACCAATGGAACAGAATTAGAACCCAGAAACAAATCCTACAGTGAACTCATTTTGGAAAAAGGTGCCAAGAACATACGCTGGAAAAAAGACAGTCTCTTCAGTAAATGGTGCTAGAAAAACTGGATATCCATATGCAGAAGAAGGAGACTAGACCCCTATCTCTCACCATATATAAAAATCAAATCAAAATGGATTAAAGACTTACATCTAAGACCTCAGACTATGAAACTACCACAAGAAAACTTTGGCAAAAATCTCCAGGATATTGGTCTGGGAAAAAATCTCTTGAGCAATACCCCACAAGCACAGGCAACCAAAGCAAACATGGACAAGTGAGACGATATCAAGTCAAAAAGCTTCTGCACAGCAAAGGATACAATCAACAAAGTGAAGAGACAAGCC
Source organism: Rhinopithecus roxellana (assembly GCF_007565055.1). Taxonomy (NCBI): domain Eukaryota; kingdom Metazoa; phylum Chordata; class Mammalia; order Primates; family Cercopithecidae; genus Rhinopithecus; species Rhinopithecus roxellana. The sequence continues at coordinate 21,392,631 of NC_044565.1, read as the reverse complement.
ACAGAATGGGAGAAAATATTTGCAAACTACTCATCTGACAAGGGATTACTAACAAGAATGCATAAGGAGCTCAAACAACTCTGTAGGAAAAAATCTAACAACAAAAAATGGACAAAAGATTTGAACAGACATTTCTCAAAAGAAGATATACAAATGGCAAACAGGCATACGAAAAAGTGCTCAACATCATTGATCAGAGTAATGTAAATCAAAACTACAGTGAGGGGCCAGACGCGGTGGCTCATATCTGTAATCCCAGCACTTTGGGAGGCCGAGGCAGGTGGATCACCTGAGGTCAGAACCTCAAGACCAGCCTGGTCAACATGGTGGAACCCCGTCTCTACTAAATACACACACACACACAAAATTAGCCGGGTGTGGTGGCAGGTGCCTGTAATCCCAGCTACTCAGGAGGCTGAGGCAGGAGAATCGGTTGAACCTGGGAGGCAGAGATTACAGTGAGCCGAGATCCTGCCATTGCGGTCCAGCTTGGGCAACAAGAGTGAAACTTCATTAAAAAAAAAAAAAAAAAAAAAAATGCAATGAGATACCATCTCACTCCAGTTAAAATGGCTTATATCCAAAAGACAGGCAATAACAAACACTGGCAAGGACGCATAGAAAAAGGAACCCTGTACACTCATGGTGGGAATGTAAATTAGTACAACCACTATGGAGAACAATTTGGAGGTTCCTCAAAAGCATAAAAATAAAACTATCATACAATTCAGCAATCTCACTGCTGGGTATATCCCCAAAAGTGAGGAAATCAGTATATTGAAGAGATATCTTCACTCCTATGTTTATTGTCGCCTTGTTCACAATAGCCAGGATTTGGAGGCAACGTAAGTGTCCATCAGCAGATGAACAGGTAAAGAAAAATGTCTGTTGTGTACATATACACAATGAAGTACTATTAAGCCAAAAAAAAAAAAAAAAAGAGAGAGAGAGAGAGAGAGATTCTGTCATTGCCAATTTGTTCCATGGATGGAACTGAAGGTCATTGTGCTAATTGAAATAAGCCAGGCACAGAAAGACAAATATGTTCTCATTTATTTACGGGATATAAAAATCAAAACAATTGAACTCATGGAGATGGAGATTAGAAGGATGGTTACCAGAAGCTGGGAAGGGTAGTAGGGAGATGGCAGGAGCGGTGCGGGGAGGTTAATTGGTACCAAAAAAAATTTAGAATGAATAACACCTAGTATTTGTTAGCACAACAGGGGGACCATAGTCAATAATAATTTAATTGTGCATTTTAAAATAACTAAAGGAGTATAATTGGATTGTTTGTAACACAAAGGATAAATGCTCAAGTTTATCACCCAATTTTCTTTAATGTGGTTATTCTGCATTCATACCTGTGCCAAAATATATCAGTACCCCATAAATATACATGCCTGCTATATACCTACAAGAAAATAAAAATAAAAATAAGAGTCAGTGATGGCTTCTGCTTAAAGAAGCCCCTTTGCCCCTATCAAAACTCTACTAAAGTGATCACGAATGGATCTGTAAAGGCACAATCCCACAAAATGGAAGGAGTGACTAAATACATACACTACATACATATGTGCATACATGCATATAAAAGTTGAGAAGCAGATAGAAATATGGAAACCAACAGACCCAAGAGTGCTGAAATGTGCCAGGAAAAGGCAAAATTTGGGGTACTGAAGAATCCCAAATGGCTCAGGAATTTGAGAGCACCAAGTAGTTCTGAAAGAGGGGGTAAAGGTAGTGCTGAAAGCAGAAGGACTGGTTGAAAGTCAGTTTAACATGTAGTCAGTGGTCCCAGCTAAGGGAGGGTTGGAAGCTGATGCTCTACTGAGGTTTGACCATCAGGACCAAGTGCTCGTCTATGTCCTTAGAACCACCAGAGTGGAGAGAAGGATCAGTAAGTGAGGCCCAACGTCAACAGTGCCACTAGGATGTCTTTTATATATGGAAGCACCATGTAAAATATTGTTTGAAGAAAGGTACTGTCATTGAAGAAAAATATTTCTCTAAGCCATGATCTTACGCCATCACAGATGGAGGGTACTGGGCGGGCCTGCCATTTGCCACTAAAATATCTTACTGAGTAATCAGGCAAATATGTGAGGGTTCTGGCCTTAATTAAAAACATCAGAAAGATGTTAAAATAAGAGCACGAGTCTGGGAATGTCAGCCAAAAGCCTAAAGATAAAAATTTCCCATTTTATCTTAAAGTTAAAAATAAGAGTTAATTTTGGAGAGAAATCTACCTAAGGTTATTCTTTTTCCACCCCCTGTTCTGACTCACTCTGTTGCCTAATGATCCTTTCTGGGTGCTTTTGACACAGAAAGGGAAGTTTGAAAATGTGTAGAAGGAAGGAGAAGATTTCAAATTTAATCGTAAGTTTAACCTGAGTTTTTGCACATTATTCACAGTATTTAACTGCCTGGATTCAGAAGCCAGAGTTTTAGCCTCAATGCTGACATTTACGATCCAGGTAAAATTAGGCAATTTTACCTTCCAGGGCCTTGGTTTTCTTGACTATAAGAAGATGAGAGTAACAATGCCCACATCAAAGTTAGGATTAAAATTAATTTGTTGACATTAGTGTTGAAGTTAAGATTTAATAAGAAAATTAGCAATAAAAGGTTTTAACATGACATCTGGGATGTAGTAAACACTAGTTATATTTATTATTTTTCAAGGAGCCACAAACTGTAGAAGGAAAACAAGCTATTAGAGTTAAAGAGCATCAGTGGTTAGGGTTCCTAAAGGAATAGCAAGGAATGAGTTGGACATTTAAGATATAGTTGATTTTGATCTGCATTTTAAATGAAAATTGCCTTCAATATATTCTGTTTTGTCTTAAGAAAAACTACAAACCTATACCTCATGGACTAAACCATGTTGACATGGCTCAGTCTGCACCAGACTTTTTATTTTATTCTGGACCCAATTCTTCTGTAAGGGTGGCTTATTTTGTGTGAGTAGACTGCTAGAGGTAGCAGGCTGATGCTCTAGGGGGGGTTTAATCCCCTTATTTTTCTACCAAGATCAGCTCTTGGCAGAGACAATGTGGCCCCCTCATTCATCAATAAAAGCAGCACTGAACTCCAACATGGTTCAAGCTCCAGCTTGAAAATATTGTTTGCCTTGCTCCTAGCATCATCACAAAGACCCCAGGAAATCCAAACATCACGACTCCTACTTCTGTGGTTTTTCTTTCCAAATACCCCCCAGTATTCTTTCTCTCCCTGGTGTTATATAAACAATTCCCATGAACTGGACCCGGACCTAACAATATCTAGTGAGTATAGGAAGACTAGCATTAAAGAAGATGGCAATGCTCCATGTCATTAGGGTCCAGAGCTGGTAAAACAGTAGCTTTTGAAGTATGGTCCCTAGTATCATCTGGCAACTTGCTAGAAATGCAAACTCTGGGGCCCCACTCAAGACCTGTTGAATCAGGATCTCAGGTGGAGCCCAGCAGTCTGGTTTTTTAACTTTTTTTTTTTTTTTTTTTGCTTTTTATTTTTGCCTTGACAAATTAAAACTGTACATATTTATATGTACAACATTATGTTTTGAAATGTGTATACATTATGGAATAGTTAAATTGGTGTATACATTATGGAATGGTTAAATTGGCCTCACATATCACTTTTTATGGTGAGAACACCTGTAAGTCTACTCTCCACAATTTTCACATATATAATACATTGTTATTAACTATAGTAACCATGTTGTGTATTAGATCTCTTGGACTTATTCTTCTTAACTGAAATTTTATGTTCTTTCACAAACACCTCTCAGTCTGTATCCTCCCTGCCCCTGATCCTAGTAACCACCATCCTACTCTCATTCATCTTTTTTTAGATTCTACCTGTAAGTGAGATTATAAAGTATTATTGTTTTTCTGGGCCTGGCTTATTTCACTTAACATAATGTCCTCCAATTTCATCCACGTTGTTGCAAATGAGAGGATTTTTTTAAGGCTGAATAATATTTCATTGTGTATATACTACATTCTCTTTATCCATTCATTGCTAAACACTTAATTTGATTCTGTAACTTGACTATTGTAAATAATGTTTCAGTGAACATGGGGGTGCAGCTATCCCTTCCCATGATGCTTCCATTACCTTTGGATATATACCTAGTAATGGAATCGCTGCATTATATGGTAGTTCTATTTTTAATTTTTTGAGGAACCTTCATACTGTTTTCCATAATGGCTATATGAATTTACATTTCCATCAACAGTGTACAAGGGTTTCCTTTTCTCCACAACCTTGTCTTTCACTTTTACTGTCAATTAATTTTTGTCAAGGATACCAAGAACACAATGGGAAGACAAGGGTCTCTGCAATAAATGTTGTTAGGAAAACTGAATATCCTCATACAGAAGAATGAAATTAGAACCTTATCTCACGTCATATACAAAAAACAACTAAAAATGGGTTACAGATTTAAACATAAGACCCAAAACTGCAAAACTATTAGAAGGAAACATAGGAGAAAAGCCAAGTTCCATAACATTGGTCTGGGAAAATGTGCTCCCAAAGGCACAGGCAAAAGAAGTGAAAATAAACAAAAGTATTACATCAAACTAAAAAGCTTCTCCACGGGGGAAAAAATAACAGAGTCAAGAGACAACCTATAGAATGGGAGACAATATTTCCAAATCATACATCTGATAAGGAGTTAATGTCCAAAATATATAAGGAGTTCAAACAATTCAATAGCAAGAAAACAAACTGAGTAGAATATTGACAAAGGACCTCAATAGACATTTCTCAAAAGAAGACATACAAATACAAAACAGGTGTATGAAAAGATGCTCAACATCACTAATATCAAGGAAATGAAAATTAAAACCACGATGAATTGTCACTTCACACCTATTAGAATGGCTATTATCAAAATTTTTAAGAGTAGATTTTAAATATTCTTACCATAAAGAAATAAGTCTGTAAGGGGATGGATATGTTAATTTGCTTGATTTAATCATTCCACAACATATACATATATCATAACATCATATTGTACTCTATAAATGTATACAATTATTGTCAGTTAAAAATATAATTTAAATAAAAACTGTTTTAACAAGCCCTTCAAGTGATTTTAATGAATGCTTACACTTGAAAGCAACTTAAATAAAACAAATGTTTTTAATGGCAACTGAAAGGACTTAGGTGAGATAAAAGGGAAGCTTTTGTCAAAGAGCTGATAGCGCTTGACAGTGTTAAATGCTAAATTGTAAAGACATAAGAGCTACTACAGAAAAGCCTTCTGTAATTACTTTTCAGGGTTTATCTCCCCCATTCAGCTATGAACTCTAAGAGGTCAAGTACTATATCTGTCCATCTGTCTTATTCTTTGTTTTGTTTTTATTTCTTAAAAAAAAAAAAAGAAGAAGATACATGTGCAGAATAGGTTGTTACATAGGTATACGTGTCCCATGGTGGTTTGCTGCACCTATTCACCTATCCTCTAAGTTCCCTCCTGTCGCCCCCCACCCCCAAACAAGCCCTAATGTGTGTTGTTTCTCTCTGTGTCGATGCATTCTCATTCATTCAACTCCCACTTATGAGACAGAACATGCTGTGTTTGATTTTCTGTTCCTGCGTTAGTTTGCTGAGGATGATGGCTTCCAGCTTCATCCATGTCCCTGCAAAGGACATGGTCTCATTCCTTTTTTATGGGTGCATAGTATTCCATGGTGTACATGTGCCACATTTTCTTTAGCCAGCCTCTTCTTGATGGGCATTTGGGTTGGTTCAATGTCTTTGCTACTGTAAATAGCTCTGCAGTAAACATACATGTGCATGTGTCTTTTTAGTAGAGTGATTTATATTCCTTTGAGTATATACCCAGTAATGGGATTGCTGGGTCAAATGGTATTTCTGGTTCCAGATCCTTGAGGAGTCACCATACTGTCTTCCACCAAAGCTGAACTAATTTACATTCCCACCAATATTGTAAAAGCATTCCTATTTCTCCATAGCCTTGCCAGCATTTATTGTTTCTTGACTTTTTAATAATCACCATTCTGACAGGCATGTGATGGTATCTCATTATAGTTTTGATTTGCATTTCTCTGATGATCAGTGATGTTAAGCTTTCTTCATATGTTTGTTGGCTACATAAATGTCCTCTTTTAAGAAGTGTCTGTTCATATCCTTTGCCCACTTTGTGATGGGGTTTTTTCCTTGTAAATTTGTTCATGTTCCTTGTAACTTCTGGATATTAGGCCTTTGTCAGATGGGTAGATTGCAAAAATTTTCTTCCATTCTGTAGGTTGCCTGTTCACTCTCATGATAGTTTATTTTGCTGTGCAGAGTTCCTTAATTAGATCCCATTTGTCGATTTTGGTTTTCATTACAATTTCTTTTGGCATTTTCGCCATGAAGTCTTTGCCCATGCCAATGTCCTGAATGATATTGCCTAGGTTTTCTTCTAGGGTTTTTATGGTTTGGGGTTTTACATTTAACTCTGTAATCCATCTCTAGATAATTTTTGTATAAGGAGTAAGGACAGGGGCCAGTTTCAGTTTTCTGCATATGTCTAGCCATTTTCCCAGCATCATTTATTGAATAGGAGATCCTTTTACCCATTGCTTGTCTCAGGTTTGTCAAATATCAGATGGTTGTAGATGTGTGGTGTTATTTTTGAGGTCTCTGTTCTATTTCATTGGTCTGTATGTCCGTTTTGTTAACAGTATTATGCTGTTTTGGTAATTGTAGCCTTGTAATATAGTTTGAAGTCAGGTAGTGTGATGCCTCCAGTTTTGTTCTTTTTGCTTAAGATTGTCTTGCCTATCTAGGGTCTTCTTTGATTCCATATGAAATTTAAAGTTTTTCTAATTTAAAGAATTAGAATTTTTCTAATTATGTGAAGAATGTCAATGATAGTTTGATGGGAATAGCATTGAATCTATAAATTACTTTGGGCAGTATGGCCATTTTCATTATATTGATTTTCTTAAACATGAGCATGGAATGTTTTTCCATTTGTTTGTGTCCTCTCTTATTTCCTTGAGCAGTGGTTTGTAGTTGTGTCCTCTCTTATTTTCTTGAGCAGTGGTTTGTAGTTCTCCTTGAATAGGTTCTTCACATCCATTGTAAGTTATATTCCTAGGTATTTTATTCTCTTTGTAGCAATGGTGAATGGGAGTTCACTCATGATTTGGCTCTCTGCTTGTCTATTGTTGGTGTAAAGAAACGCTTGTGATTTTTGTACATTGATTTTGTATCTTGAGACTTTGCTGAAGTTGCTTATCAGTTTAAGGAGTTTTGGGGCTGAGGTGATGGGGTTTTCTAAATATAAAATCATGTTGTCTAAGAGAGACAATTTGACTTCCTCTCTTCCTACTTGAATATCCTTTATTTCTTTCTCTTTCCTGATTGTCCTGGCCAGAACTTCCAACACTATGTTGAATAAGAGTGGTGAGAGAGAGCATCTTTGTCTTGTACCAGTTTTCAAAGGGAATGCTTCCAGCTTTTGCCCATTCAATATGATATTGGCTGTTGGTTTGGCATAAATAGCTCTTTATTATTTTGAGATATATTCTATCAATACCTAGTTTATTGAGACTTTTTACCATGAAGGGATGTTGAATTTTATCAAAGGCCTTTTCTGTATCTATTGAGAGAATCATGTGGTTTTTGTCTTTGGTTCTGTTTACATGATGGATTATGTTTCTGATTTGCATATGTTGAACCAGTCTTGCATCCCAGGGATGAAGCCGACTTGATTGTTGTGGACAAGTTTTTTGATGTGCTGCTGGATTTGGTTTGCCAGTATTTTATTGAGGATTTTCGCATTGATGTTCAGGAATCTTAGCCTGAAATTTTCTTTTTTTTGTGGTGCATCTTCCCAGTTTTGGTATCAGGATGATGCTGGCTTCATAAAAGGAGTTAGACAGAAGTCCCTTCTTTTTCAGTTGTTTGGAGTAATTTCAGAAGGAATGGTACCAGCTCCTCTTTGTACTTCTGATAGAATTCAGCTGTGAATCCATCTGGTCCTGGGCCTTTTTTGGTTGGTAGGTGATATGGCTTGGCACCACCCAAATCTCAACCTGAATTGTATCTCCCAGAATTCCCACATGTTGTGGGAGGGATCCAGGGAGTGGTAATTGAATCATGGGGCCAGTCTTTTCCATGGTATTCTTGGGATAGTGAATAAGTCTCTCAAGATCTGATGGGCTTATCAGGGGTTTCCGCTTTTGCTTCTTCCTCATTTTTTCTTGCTGCTACCATGTAAGAAGTGCCTTTCACTTCCTGCCATGATTCTGAGGCATCCCCAGCCATGTAGAAATGTAAGTTCAATTAAACCTCTTTTTTTTTTCATCCCAGTCTCAGGTCTGTTTTATCAGCAGCATGAAAACAGATTAATACAGTAGGCTATTAATTACTGCTTCAATTTCAGAATTTGTTATTGGTCTATTCAAGGATTCGACTTCTTCTTGGGTTTAGTCTTGGGAGGGCATATGTATCCAGGAATTTATCCATTTCTTCTAGATTTTCTAGTTTATTTGCAGACAGGTTTTATAGTATTCTCTGATGGTAGTGTGTATTTCTGTGGGATTAGTGGTGATATTCACTTTATCATTTTTTACTGTGTCTATTTCATTCTTTTCTCTTTTCTTCTTTAGTCTAGCTAGCAGTCTATCTAGTTAATTTTTTCAGAAAACCTCACTCCTGGATTCATTGATTTTTTTGCAGGGTTTTTCCTGTCTCTATCTCCTTCAGTTCTGCTCTGATCTTAGTTATTTCTTGTCTTCTGCTAGCTTTTGGATTAATTTGCTCTTGTCTCTCTATCTCTTTTAATTGTGATGTCAAATTGAGGGTATCAATTTGAGGTCTTTCCAGCTTCCTGATGAGGGCATTTAGTGCTATAAACTTCCCTCTTAACACTGCTTTAGCTGTGTCCCAGAGATTCTTGTACATTGTCTGTTTATTTTTATTGGTTTCAAAGAATTTCTTGATTTTGGTCTTAATTTCATTATTTATCCAGGAGTCATTCAAGAGCAGGTTGTTCAATTTCCATGTAAGTGTGTGGTTTTGAGTGTGTTTCTTAATTCTGAGTTCTAATTTGATTGTGCTGTGGTCTGAGAGACTGTTTATTACGATTTCTGTTCTTTTCATTTGCTGAGGAGTGTTTTACTTCCAATTACATGGTATTTTAGAATAGGCGTGATGTGGTGCTGAGAATATATATTCTGTTGACTTGGGGTGGAGAGTTCTGTAGATGTCTATTAGGTCCACATGATGCAGAGTTGACTTCAAGTCCTGAATACCCTTGTTAATTTTCTGTCTCGTTGATCTAATATTGACAGTGGAGTATTAAAGTCTCCCACTATTATTGTGTTGGAGGCTAAGTCTCTTTGTAGGTCTTTAAGAACTTGTTTTATAAATCTGGGTGCTCCTGTATTGGGCACATACACATTTAGAATAGTTAACTCTTCTTACTGAATTGTTCCCCTTGCCATTGGGTAATGCCCTTCTTTGTCTCTTTTGATCTTTGTTAGTTTAAAGTCTGTTTTGTCAGAGACTAGCATTGCAACCCCTACTTTTTTGGCTTGCCATTTCTTGGTAAATTTTCCTCCATCCCCTTATTTTGAGCCTATGTGTGTCTTTGCATGTGAGATGCATCTCCTGAATACAGCACACCAATAAGTCATGACTCTTCATCCAATTTGCCAGTTAGTGTCTTTTAATTAAGGCATTTAGTCCATTTACATTTAAGGTTAGTATTGTTACATGTGAATTTGTTCCTATCATCATGATGCTATTTGGTTTTTTGTGCACTAGTCGATACAGTTTCTTCATAATGTCGTTGGTCTTTATATTTTGGTGTGTTTTTTCAGTGACTGGTACTGGGTTTTCCTTTCCACAGTTAGTACTTCTTTCAGGAGCACTTGCAAGGCAGTCCTGGTGGTAATGAAATCCCTCAGCATTTGCTTGTCTGGAAAGGATTTTATTCCTCTACTTATGAAGCTTAGTTTGGGTGGAAATGATATTCTGGGTTGAAAATTCCTTTCTTTAAGAATGTTGAATACTGGCCCCCAAATTCTTCTGACTTGTAGAGCCTCTGTTAAGAGATGTATTGTTAGTCTGATGGGCTTCCCTTTGTAGGTAACCTAATCTTTCTCTCTGGCTGCCGTTAACATTTTTTCCTTCATTTCGACCTTGGAGAATCTGATGATTGTGTGTCTTGGGGTTGATCTTCTCATGGAGTATCTTAGTGATGTTCTCTGTATTTCCTTAATTTTTATGTTGGCCTGTTTTGTTAGGTTGGGGAAGTTCTCCTGGATAATATCCTGAAGTGTGTTTTCCAGCTCGTTTCCATTCTCCCCATCTCCTTCAGGTATTCCAATCAATTGTAGGTTCAGTCTTTTTAGGAAATCCCAAATTTCCTGGAGCCTTTGTTCATTCCTTTTTATTCTTTTTTCTCTAGTCTTGTCTGCATGCCTTATTTCAGCAAGGTATCTTCAAACTCAAATGCTTTCTTCCACTTGGTCAATTCAGCTATTGATACTTGTGTATGCATCATGAAGTTCTTGTGCTGTGTTCTTCTGCTCCATCAGGTCATTTATGTTCCTCTCTATACTGATTAATATACTTAGCAGCTCCTCTAACCTTTTATCAAGGTTCTTTGCTTCTTTGCATTGGGCTAGAACATGCTCCTTTAGCTCAGCAGAGTTTTTCATTATCCATCTTCTGAAGTCTACTTCTGTCAATTCATCCATCTCATCCTTTGTCTAGTTCTGCATCCTTGCTGGAGAGATATTGTGATCATTTGGAGGAGAAGAGGCACTCTGGCCTTTTGGGTTTTCAGCGTTTTTCCATTGATTCTTTCTCGTCTTTGTTAGTTTGTCTAGTTTGGATCTTTGAGGCTGCTGACCCTTGGATGGGGTTTTTGTGAGGGTTTTCATTGTTGTTGATGCTTTCTACTTGTTTTTCTTTCAATGGTCAGGTTCCTCTTCTGTAGGGCTGCTGCAGTTTTCTGGGGGTTCACTTCAGGCCATATTCATCTGGTTTGCTCCCACACCTGGAGATGTCACTCAAGGAGGCTAGAAAACAGCAAAGATGGGTGCCTGCTCCTTCTCCTGGAATCTCTGACCTCAAGGGACACCAACCTGATGCCAGTATGACTGCTCCTGTATAGGGTGTCTGCCAACCCCTGTTGGAGGGTCTCACCCAGTTGGGTCCCATGGGGAATGGGACCTGTTTAATGAAGTACTTTGTCCCTTGGTGGAGGGAGTATGCTTCTCCGGGGGGAAGCCCACTCATCTGGGCTGCCTGGATTCCTCAAAACTACCAGGAAGAAAGGCTGAGTCTGTTGGTCCACAGAGACTGCAGCCACCCTTCCCCACAGGGACTCAGGCCCAGGGAGATCTGGGTTCTGTCCCTGAGCCTCTGACTGGAGTTATTGGAGTTCCTGCATGGAAGCCCCACCCAATAAGGAAGGATGGGTCAGGGTCAGGCCTGAAAAGGCACTCTGGCCACAGTCTGCCCCAGCTGATATGTTGGGCTGTGGGTGACACATCTTGAGACCAAGCCATCCAGCCTCCTCGTCTCTAGCAGGGGAAAAGCACAGCCTGGAGCTATGGAGATGGAATGTCACCCTTCCCACACTCAGGGAGTCTAGTGTGTTAGGCAGTTGTGAGTCCCAGTGCTGGCTGCTGCCTCTCCACCAAAGAGTGCCAATGGCTTAGACGGCTTAGACAGCAGGCAGCCACAGCCACAGCTGTGGTGCTGGTCACCCACTCCTCCTGGGAGCTCAGTAGGCTTAAGCAGATCCCAGCTGAAAGGCTGTGGAGAATCTGCATGGCTGCAGGGTTGGGACACTAGGCCCTGGTGGCATGAGTTCACAAGTGGAATCTTCTGATCCATGGGTTACACAGTTCCATGGAAAAGGCATGATTTCCCTGGCTGGGTAGCATTCTCACTCCTGCCTTTCTCTCCGTGGATCACACCAGTCTCCTACTCAGTTCTGATGAGAGAAACTAGATACCTTGGTTGACAGTGAAGGATTCACATGCTTATTATGGTTCTTTTTGATGGGAGCCTCTGAACACAACTGTTTCTAGCCAGCCATCTTGGCCCCACCCTCCTGTCTTGTTCTTAGTGCAAAGATGTAACAATCAATGTAGGCTCAGATGTGCTACAGTAACAAAACAATCCTAAAATTCATTCTTTAAATAATAAAGGTTTATTTCTCACTAACATTACACATCCTTCAAGGATGGGTGAGACTCTGCCCCATGTCATTCTTTCTGCACCACTGTGAACAATGCTGTTGTGGCTTTTAACTGAGCAATGGAACCTGTCACACCTCAGCTCCCATTTCATTGACCAAAGCAAATGGCCAGACTGAGTTCAACAGGACAGGTTAATATAGCCCTCCTATTTACTTAGTTATCTCTTAGGGAGAGAACTAAGTGTCTGTAAACAGCTAATAACTTCACAAGAAGTATCAGCTCCTCTGAGGTGGGTATCCTCACTTTGCAGGTAAGAAAACAAAGACAGAGAGAGGTTAGGTAATTTGCCTAATGTCCTTCGCCACACAATTATAAGAGCTGGATTTCTATTTGTCTGATTCCAAAGTTTGTGCTGAGAAGCACCATGTCTCACTGTTAGAAATAGAGACCATGGGAAGGGAAAATGATTTTCCAAGAGATTAAGCTTTAAATGGTTGTGGAACTTTGAAGTGGAAATCTCCCAGGGCAACTCAGAATGTGGAACTAGTGTAGAAGAGAGACAAGAGAACTAGAGGTGCATATTGATTTGGAATTTCCAACTCAGAATATTCAGTGAAATATTTGTGTGACTTTTTTTCTCTAAAGACAGAAGAAAAGAAAATGAGAAAAAAACAGTCTTCAGGGATATCAACAGATTTGCAGAGAGAGAAAAAGAGCTAATAGGAAAGTTGTAAAAGAAAGAACACTGAAGAGGAAAGGTCTTTAGAAAGAGTACAAGGTCAAGAATACCTGTTACAACCGAAAGTTGGAAAGTGGTAATACAAGTTTTTAAAAAATGCATTCTATTTGTGTAGAAAGAATTCTGGGTGTCCTCTAAGGGAAAGACTTCATAAAGTAGTGAAATGAGAAACTTCAAATTTCTAGGGCCAGAAAAAGAAAAAAACTGTAGGCATGAGACACAAGATTGAAGTATTTAGCAGAAAGAATCATAGAAAAAGAATTATGGTGGATTTAATGTCAGGCCTGTGGTTTCACAATTTACAAAGAAAAATGTACAAATGTTTGAAGGCAAGAGGATGAGATTGAAAATCAGAGTAAGAGAGACAGAGGCACACAGACAGACTACAAGAACATTATGGAGTTGGAATCAATGGGGTCCATGGTGCAGGGGCAGACTGCAATTATGACCTCAATAGACATCAGGTCTTTTCTGCCTCTGAGACAGGGAAAGTGTGAGAGTATCATGGGAGGGAAATTGCTGATGGGAGATAAAGTCCAGGGTTCTTAGAATGCACAATTGATTACTACATCTTACAACAGGTCAAGCCCAAAATCACAAAAGATAGCATCTTCCCGCATCCAGATGGACTGCCCTATGTGCCTGGTCCTCACCTGGGTAAGAATCTCCTGGGAGTTTTCCCTCTATGAACCATTTTTCTTTTCTCTTCCTCATTTGAAGCATTATACCTGGTTTGGGAAATTGATCACACCTGTGGCAGATACTGCAATTGATCACCCAACATTCATATTTCTTATCTTTCTTATTAAATTGCCCAAGTTTTTTCAAAGTGGCAATAACCCACATAAATTCTTTCCTTCTCAACTTCCTTTACCTTTTTAACCAAAGAGACATCATATGTATCCCTTAGTTGGAATATGAGGGAGGGAACTCTTGGGACCCCATGTTAGGGTTGGGAACTTCAAGGCATTACCATGTATGACTTTCATATGAAGAAAGTCATAATGCAGGGATGTGGGAGATCACTGATTGAATGCACCTGTCTATGGACAGCTCTGAGCAGCAGCATCCTGGTTACTCATTCTTTTTCTTGTCTGATCTGTAGATGACATTTTGTGACCAGAAGAAAAAGGCCCAGAGAAACAAACATCAGTTTCTCTAACCTGTTTTTAGCCAGGATGATAGAATCAGAAGGTTCTCAAGGTTTATACGTGATGGGATGCTCTCAAAAGGAGTTTTGTTGTGAAAACATCCCAAAAGAAAATGGATGAGTGATTCTCCAACACATTGCTTTTCAGTTCTATGACATCCTCACCTCTGTTCTATGGGTAGATTCTTTGATGTCTGAAAAGTTTCTGTACATAAAGAGGAACATTCATTACCATTGTTTAATGCCCCATTTGTTAACTGTATAACTTCATTAAAACATTATCATTTTTGAAGGAGTAAACCTTCACTATTTTAAGTATTCACATAGTACAAAACTAATTAATATAGACTTGGAATAAAACAAATTAGATTTACTAAAAGTTACTTTTTGGTCACAAACATTTTTAACAGTATGTCCCAAATGCATGGAATAAACCTAAATGCCCACTGCTGACAGACTGGATAAAGAAAATGTGGTATATATACATCATGAAATATTATGCAGCCATGAAAAAAACAAGATTACGTCCTTTCCAGGGACATGGATGGAGCTGGAGGCCATTATCCTTACCACCTAACGCAGGAACAGAAAACCAGATACCACATGTTCTCACTTATAAGTGGGAGCTAAATCATGAGAACACATGGACACATTGAGAGGAAAAACACACACTGGGGCCTGTTGGAAAGTGGAGGGTGGGAGGAGGGAGAGGATCAGGAAAAATACCTAATGGGTATGAGGATTAATACCTGGGTGATGAAATAATCTGTACAACAAACTCCCATGACACAAGTTTATCTATGTAACAAACCTGCACATGTACCTTGAACTTAAAAGTTTTTAAACGTCCTAAATAATTTAAAGTATTATTCTAATATTTTATATTTTCTGAAAAATCAAACAAAATACAAAAATAAGAAATGCTTTAAATCTCTATTATACTTTCATTTTAAACTAGTTATAAAGGTACTGAAATCAAGATAAATTTTATCAGATGAACTTATGCTTCTTCCTTTCTAGGAGTTTTATGTATTATCAAGGTTTCTCAAGGCTGAAGTAATTTTACTAGTGACAAAAGCAAAAGAATTCCACCTTAGACCAACTGAAATGACAAGTTGTAGAATTTTGCAACTGATAAATCTTGGTTGGCCAAGAATCCTGATTGTGTAAACCTCTGTGATTTAAACTCAAGCCTTGGGGCATTAGACTGAGCTTTCCTTTTTTTTTTTTTGAGACGGAGTCTCGGCTTTCTTTTATAATAAGGTTTTATGTATTACATCAAGGGACTTTTATGTCTCTGCCTTTCAGATAGGTTTTAAACTTTTGAAACATGTTGTATTCCCAGAAATATGTTATTTATCCTTGGCATGGCTGACATTTCTTAACATGTTGGTATAAAATATCTGCATGTAGGTATTAATTAGAAGCTTATGTAATCAGTAAAAGTTAAATATATCCCACAATGTTCACCTTTCTTTTTATTATAGCTACATTTTTTATACCTTCATTAACTTTTCATTTGAATATTTGAATGACCTCATAGCTTTTATAATCATAATTATTCTTTTTGATGCTTAAATTTTCTCAATTTAGCCAGAAAGAATTCCTTTAAGTCAGTTTCTTTATGCTTTTTACACTGCCTTGAATATCTTTGAGAAAGTGAATATCAGCCCTGCTAGCTGGCTATCAAGCTATGATAGAAAGTCTCTAACAAGCATAGTCAAAGCTGTAATTCAACTAGAGGAAAAATATATCTGAGTGATTTTTGCTTTCTTACCAATGACATCCCAGCCTAGCCTCACTCCCACCAAATTTTGTAGAAAGATTAATAGATACTCAATTGCCAAACTGTTCCTAGCTTCTTGACATTATCCAATCCAGAGATGGTCCCTGCTTCTTCAGTCTCTTCCTAAAATTAGTCAACATAAGCAAAAATCTTATAATAAGCTCTTCCCAATCACCTATTTACCTGACACCACAAAATTCCCCTGGAGTGTGTTCTTCCTTGCAAGCTAAAAAAAAAACTAAACATGTTCCTGATGGTCTTTGACTGGTGGTCTTTCACACTTTGAAGTAATCCTTGCTTTCTAATAGCAGAAAGACATTTTAGACCCATCCTCAGTTTTTCTGATTAAAATATGGTAATCAGTTGTCCTTTAAGTTATTTTAATTGAGAGATGAAAATAAAAAATAAAAATCTGGGCACTAGAGGTGAGCATGAGAGTTAGTGATGATTAAAATTGCTGCTGCTGCAACTATTGATGTCATTTAGTTACTTTTTAAGGAAGAGTATCTGTTTGTTTAAAATTACATCAAACATCCACATCTAGCCTATTTTCACATCAATCATTCCAATCTGGCCTATTTTCTTCTTGTACCCAATATTCTTTTAGCTCATCATTTTATCAACTAAGACTTCCTTTGACATGCACTTTTGGAGGTTTGAGACTCACCTACTGTCCTCCATTTCAAGTTCTCACCAATTAAGAAAAACAGGGAGACAAATTACAGTCTTTATTTAAAAACAAAAACATTACAGAACATACTCTGTGGACAAAAGAGGAAGAATGGGAGGGCATAAAAGGAAAGCAAAAACAATGGAAGGTTGTTTACTCATACATAAAGAGGGGCAATGATAACCACCTGATTGGGTTGTCATTGGAATTAACTCAGACACTGTCTATAAAGTGCAAGGTACATATAAATCCTCTTGAATGGCAGCTGATATGGCCATTTATCATTCATTTTTATCATTTATCTGAACGTAGTTATGCTTTACTCTTAGGGTCAATTTCTAGAAATAGAAATTGGGGATTCTGAACACAAAATTATATAGCTTAAATTTTAACAACCCTTCAGAAAAAAATCTCAATGTTTTTAAACTTTTCCAATCTGATAGATAAAAATAAGTAATTATTTTTATTATCACTTCTTTTCTGCATTTAATATTTAATGTTATCAAAGTTATTTATAAACATAATTTAAAGAGTCAAATAGGAGGGGCTGGTCAAGATGGTCAACTAGAAGGAGTTAGCATGTGCTAGTCTCACGAAGAGAAATACAAGAGACAAGTAAATACAGCACCTTCATCTTTGAGTACAGGAGATGCTGGCAAGATGGCTGAATAGGAACAGCACTGGTCTGCAGCTCCCAGCAAGATCGACGCAGGTGGGTGATTTCTGCATTTCCAACTGAGGTACCTGGTCCATCTCATTGAAGCTGGTTGAACAGTGGGTGCGGCCCACGGAGGGTGAGCAGAAGCAGGGAGGGGTGTTGCCTCACCCAGGAATTGCAAGGGGTCGGGGAATTCATTCCCCTAGCCAAGGGAAGCTGTGAGAAACTGCACAGGGAAAAACGGTGAACTCCAGTCCAGACACTGCACTTTTCCCACGGTCTTTGCAACGGATATATCAGGAGATTCTCTCCAGTGCCTATGCCACCAGGGCCCTGGGTTTCAAGTACAAAACTGGGTGGCCATTTGGGCAGACACCGAACTAGCTGCAGGAGTTTTTTTGTTTCCATACCCCAGTGGTGCCTGGAACACCAGAGAGACAGAGCCCTTCACTCCCCTGGAAAGGGGGCTGAGCCAGGAAGTCAAGTGGTCTGGCTCTGCGGGTCCCACCCCCACAGAGTCCAGCAAACTAAGATCCACTGACTTGAAATTCTGGCTGCCAGCACAGCAGCAGTCTGAGATCCACCTGGGATGCTGGAGCTTTGTGGGGGGAGGGGCGTCCACCATTGCAGAGGCTTGAGTAGGCGGTTTTATCCTCACAGTGTAAACAAAGTCCCTGGGAACTTCAAACTGGGTGGAGCCCACCCCAGCTCAGTAAGGCTGCTATGGCCAGACTGCCAGATTTCTCCTCTCTGGGCAGGGCATCTCTGAAAAAAAGACAGCAGCCCCAGTCAGGAACTTACAGAGAATACCCGCATCCCTTTGGAACACAGCACTTGGGGGAAGTGGCGGCTGCCAGTGCAGCTTAGCGGAATTAAGTGTCCCTACCTGACAGCTCTGAAGAGTGTAGGGGACCTCCTAGCTCAGCGCTTGAACTCCGCTAAGGGTCAGACTGCCTCCTCAAGTGGGTCCCTGAGCCCCGTGTATCCTGACTGGGAGACACCTCCCAGTAGGGGCTGAAAGACACCTCATACAGGAGAGCTCTGGCTGCCATCTGGTGGGTGCTCCTCTGGGACAAAAAGGAAAGAACAGGCAGCAATCATTGCTATTCTGCAGCCTCTACTGGTGATACCCAGGCAAACAGGTCTGGAGTGAACCTCCAGCAAACTCCAGCAGACCTACAGCAGAGAGGCCTGACTGCTAGAAGGAAAACTAACAAACAGAAAGGAATAGGACATCCACTCAGATACCTCATCTGAAGGTCACCAACATCAAAGACCAAAGGCAGATAAATCCACAAAGATGGGGAGAAACCAGTGCAAAAAGGCTGAAAATTCCAAAAAACACAACACCTCTTCTCCTCCAAAGGACTACAACTCCTTGCCAACAAGGGGCCAAACTGGATGGAGAATGAGTTTGACAAATTGACAAAATTAGGCTTCAGAAGGTGGGTAATAACAAACTCCTCCAAGCTAAAGGAGCATGTTCTAACCCAATGCAAGGAAGCTAAGAACTTTTAAAAAAAAGTTAGATGAATTGCTAACTAGAATAATAAGTTTAGAGAATAAAATAAATGACCTAATGGAGCTGAAAAACACAGCACGAGAACTTCGTGAAGCATACACAAGTATCAATCGACAAATCAATCAAGCGGAAGAAAGAATATCAGAGACTGAAGATCAACTCAATGAAATAAAGTGAGAAGACAAGATTAGAGAAACAAGAATAAAAAGAAATGAACAAAACTTCCAAGAAATATGGGACTATGTGAAAAAAACAAATCTATGTTTGACTGATGTACCTGAAAGTGATGGGGAGAATGGAACCAAGTTGGAAAACACTCTTCAGGAGATTATCTAGAAGAACTTCCCCAACCTAGCAAAAAAACCCTTCAAATTCAGGAAATACAGAGAACACCACAAAGATATTCTTCAAGAAGAGCAACCCCAAGACACATAATCATCAGATTCACCAAGGTTGAAATGAAGGAAAAAATGTTAAGCGCAGCCAGAGAGAAAGGTCGGGTTACCCACAAAGGGAAGCCCATCAGACTAACAGTGGATCTCATGGCAGAAACCCTACATGCCAAAAGAGAATGGGGACCAATATTGAACATTCTTAAAGAAAAGAATTTTCAACCCAGAATTTCATGTCTAGCCAAACTAAGCTTCATAAGTGAAGGAGAAATAAAATCTTTTACAGACAAGCAAATGCTGAGAGTTTTTGTCACCACCAGGCCTGCCTTACAAGAGCTCCTGAAGGAGACACTAAACATGGAAAGGAACAACCAGTACCAGCCACTGCTAAAACAAACCAAATTGTAAAGAACATCGATACCATGAAGAAATTGCATCAACTAATGGGCAAATGCTAGCATCATGATGACAGGATCGAATTCACACATAACAATATTAACCTTAAATGTAAATGGCCTAAATGCCTCAATTAAAAGATACAGACTGGCAAATTGGATAAAGAGTCAAGACCCATCAGTGTGCTGTATTCAGAAGACCTATCTCATGTGTGAAGACACATACAGGCTCAAAATAAAGGGATGGAGGAATATTTACCAAGCAAATGGAAAGCAAAAAAAAAAAAAAAAAAAAAAAAAAAAAAAAGCAGGAGTTGCAATCCTAATCTCTGCTAAAACAGACTTTAAACCAAGAAAGATCAAAAGAGACAAAGAAGGCCATTGGTAAAGGGATCAATGCAACAAGAAGAGCTAACTATCCTAAATATATATACAACCAATACAGGAGCACCCAGATCCATAAAGCAAGTTCTTAGAGACCTACAAAGAGACTTAGGCTCCCACACAATAATAATGGGAGACTTTAACACCTCACTGTCAATATTAGACAGATCAATGAGACAGAAAAATTAACAAGGATATTCAGGACCACAGAATTGGAAGTAAAACACTCCTCAGCAAATGCAAAAGAAAGGAAATCATAACAAAGAGTCTCTCAGACCAAAGTGAAATCAAATTAGAACTCAAGATTAAGAAACTCACTCAAAACTGCACAACTACATGGAAACTGAACAACCTGCTCCTGAATGATTAGTGAGTAAATAATGAAATGAAGGCAGAAATAAAGATGTTCTTTGAAACCAATGAGAACAAAGACACAAGATACCAGAATCTCTGGGACACATTTAAAGCAGTGTGTAGAGGGAAGTTTATAGCACTAAATGCCCACAAGAGAAGGCAGGAAAGATCTAAAACTGACACCCTAACATCACAATTAAAAGAACTAGAAAAGTAAGAGCAAACAAATTGAAAAGCTAGGAGAAGAAAATAAATAACTAAGATCAGAGCAGAACTGAAAGAGATAGAGACACAAAAAACCCTTCAAAAAATCAATGAATCCAGGAGCTGGCTTTTTTAACAGATCAACAAAATACATAGACCACTAGCTTCATTAATAAAGAAGAAAAGAGAGAAGAATCAAATAGATGCAATAAAAAATGATAAAGGAGGTATCACCACTGATCCCACAGAAATACAAACTACAACCAGAGAGTACTATAAAATCTTCTAAGCAAATAAACTAGAAAATCTATCAGAAATAGATACATTTCTGGACACATACATCTTACTAAGTCTAAACCAGGAAAAAGCCAAATCCCTAAATAGACCAATAACAAGTTTTGAAATTCAGGCAGTAATTAATAACCTACCAACCAAAAAAGTCTAGGACCAGACAGATTCACAGCCGAATTCTACCAGAGGTACAAAGAGGAGCTGGCCCCATTCCTTCTGGAACTATTTCAAACAATAGAAAAGAAGGAATCCTCCCTAACTCATTTTATGAGGCCAGTATCATCCTGATACCCAAACCTGACACAGACACTACAACAACAAAAAAATTCTGGCCAATAGATGAACATCGATGCAAAATTCATCAATAAAATACTGGCAAACCAAATCCAGCAGCACATCAAAAAGCTTATCCACCACAATCAAGTCAGCTTCATGCCAGGATGCAAGGCTGGTTCAACATATGCGAATCAATAAATGTAATCCATCACATAAACAGTACTAATGACAAAAACCACATGATTATCTTGATGGATGCAGAAAAGTCCTCTGATAAAATTCAACACCGCTTCACGCTAAAAACTCTCAATAAACTAGGTGTCAGTGGAACATATATCAAAATAATAAGAGCTATTTATGACAAACCCACAACCAATATCATACTGAAGGGGAAAAAACTGGAAGCATTCCCTTTAAAAACTGATACAAGACAAGGATGCCCTCACTCACCACTCCTATTCAACATAGTACTGGAAGTTCTAGCCAGAGCAATCAGGCAAGAAAAAGAAATAAAGGGTATTCAATTAGGAAAAGAGGAAGTCAAATTATCTCTGTGTGCAGATGACATGAATGTATATTTAGAAAACCCCATCATCTCAGCCCAAAATCTCCTTAAGCTGATAAGCAACTTCGGCAAAGTCTCAGAATAGAAAATCAACGTGCAAAAATCATAAACATTTCTATACACCAATAACAGAAAAACAGAGAGCCAAATCATGAGCGAACTCCCATTCACAACTGCTACAAAGAGAATAAAATACCTAGGAATACAACTTACAAGGGATGTGAAGGACCTCTTCAAGGAGAACTACAAACCACTGCTCAACGAAATAAGAGAGGACACAAACAAATGGAAAAACATACCATGCTCATGGATAGGAAGAATCAATATCATGAAAATGGCCATACTGCCCAAAGTAATTTATAGATTCAATGCTATCCCCAACAAGCTACCATTGACTTTCTTAGCAGAATTGGAAAATACTACTTTAAACTTTATATGGAACCAGAAAAGAGCCCACATAGCCAAAACAATCCTAAGCAAAAAGAACAAAGCTGGAGGCATCACGCTACCTGACTTCAAAGTCTACTACAAGCCTATAGTAACCAAAACAGCATGATATTTGTACCACAACAAATATATAGACCAATGGAACAGACAGAGGCCTTAGAAATAACACCACACACCTAAAACTATCTGATCTTTGACACACCTGACACAAACAAGCAATGGGGAAAGGACTTCCTATTTAATAAATGGTGTTGGGAAAACTGGCTAGCCATATGCAGAAAACTAAAACTGGACCCTTTCCTTACACCTTATACAAAAATTAACTCAAGATGGATTAAAGACTCAAACATAAGACCTAAAACCATAAAAATAATAGAAGAAAACCTAGGCAATTCCATTCAGGACACAGGCATGGGCAAAGACTTCATGTCTAAAACACTAAAAGCAATGGCAACAAAAGCCAAAATTGACAAATGAGATCTAATTAAACTAAACTAAAAAGCTTCTGCACAGCAAAAGAAACTGTCATCAGAGTGAACAGGCTAGAGAATGGGAGAAAAAATTTGGACTCTGTCTATCTGACAAAGGGCTTATATCCAGAATCTACAAAAAAACTTAAACAAATTTACAAGAAAAAAAACAAACAACCCCATCAAAACATGGGCAAAGGATAGGAACAGACACTTCTCCAAAGAAGACATTTATGCAACCAACAAACATATGAAAAACAGCTCATCATCACTGTTCATTAGAGAAATCCAAATCAAAACCACAATGAGATACCATCTCATGCCAGTTAGAACACCAACCATTAAAAAGTCAGGAAACAACAGATGCTGGAGAGGTTGTGGAGAAATAGCAACACCTTTACACTGTTGGTGGGAGTGTAAATTAGTTCAACCATTGTGGAAAACAGTGTGGTGATTCCTCAGGGATCTAGAACTAGAAATACCATTTGACCCAGCAATCCTATTACTGGGTATTTACCCAAAGGATTATAAATCATGCTACTATAAAGACACAAGCACACGTATGTTTACTGCAGCACTATTCACAATAGCAAAGACTTGGAACCAACTCAAATGTCCATCAATAATAAACTGGATAAAGAAAATGTGGCACATAGACACCATGGAATACTATGCAGCCATAAGAAGAGGATAAGTTCATTTCCTTTGCAGATACATGGATGAATCTGGAAACCATCATTCTCATAGCAAACTAACACAAGAACAGAAGACCAAACACCACATGTTCTCAGTCATAAGTGGGAGTTGAATAATGAGAACACACGGACACCTGGCAGGGAACATCATACACCAGGGCCTACTGAGGGGGTAAGGGGCTAGGGGAGGCATAGTATTAGGAGAAATACCTAATGTAGGTGATGGGTTGACGGGTGTAGCAAACCACAATGGCACGTGTATAACTATGTAACAAAACTTCACGTTCTGCACATGTACCCCAGAACTTAAAGTATAAAAAATAAAAAACGGCACCGTCAATGGTGAAACACCCAAGTACACTCATTGGGGCTCATCAAGAAAACAACTCAACCCACAGAGAATGGAGAAAAGGAAGGCAGGGTGACCACCTGGGAGCAACAAAGAGCCAGGTAAGCATCCCCTGCCCAGGGAAGCAATGAGTGAGTGAGTGACCCCAGGGACAGACACTTCTCTCATGGATCACTGCAACCCTTGAGTCAGGAGATCCCCTTGTGAACCCACTCCATGAGGGCCTTCAGTCTGACACACAGCTCTGTGGGGTCTTAGCAGAGCTGCCACTTGGGCACACACAGCGACCCAAGAACTTTAGATACCTGGACTTCCCGATAAGAGCAGCTGCAGCTCCAGCTGAGCAGGAAGTTATTCCCCTGTACAAACCCTTAGGAAAGGCGCTGAATCCAGGAGGCTAAACAGGGACAGTCTGCAAGCCCTGCTTCCCTAGTACTTCAGAGGATGAGACCCACTGGCCAGGAACTCCAGCCAACCATGGGTAGCAGTATTACACCTCCCTGAGACAAAACTCCCAGAGGGCAAAGCAAATCATCATCTTTGCTTTTTCACAGCCTTAGCACTCTGAAGAATCCAAGGCAACAAGGGACTGGAGTCGTCCCCCAGCACAGCACAGTAGCTCTGTGAAGCAGCAGCCAGACTGCTTTTTCATGCTGGTCCCGCTTCTCTTCACTGGCTGAAATCTCCCAACTGAGGTCTACAACCACCGCTGCTGGTGTTTTCAAGTGAGCAAACTTGTAAAACCTCCCTGGTAGCTCCCAGAGGGAGGGAAAGGCTGTCATCTTTGTTGTTTTGCAGCCTTAGCCATTGTCACCTTCAGGCTTTGGAGAGTCAAAGATGACTGGGGGCTGGAGTGAACCCCCAACACGGCACAGCTGCTGTACAAAAAAAAGCAGCCAGACTGCTGTTTTGCACAGGTCCCCAATCCCATTTCTCCTCACTAAATGGGACCTCCAACAGGGGTCCCCAGCCACCCCTACCAATGTGTTTGAGCCACAGCTCCCATATTGCTGCCTTGGCCATGTTCACTGTTGATATATTTATTTGCTGGAAAACCCAAAGTGACTAGGGACTGGAGTGGACCCCCAGCATACTGCAGCAGCCGTAAGGAAAAGTGGCCTGAATGTTTCTTATGTGAGTCCCCAGTCCCGTATCTTCTCACTGAGCAGGTCCTCCCAACCTGCTACTCCCACTGGGACTATCCAGTCATTAGCAGCTCCACAACTCACTGGGACAGAGGTCCCAGTGGGAAGGATGGATTATCATCTTTGCTGTCTCACAGCCCTTGCCCTTGCTGTCCCCAGGCTCTGGAGAGTCCATGGGACTAGGGGCTGATCTGGACCCCCAGCCCAAAGCACCCATCTTACAGAAATGTGGCTGGACTGTTCTCCATGCAGGTTCTGGTCCTCACTTCTCTTCACTGGGCAGGGCCACCTGACCTGGAACTCTAGCACAAGCACTCTGCCCCAGCCTGATGACTTCAATCACAGGCAGTCCAGCAGTGAAAGAAACACCCACATGCAGAGACAAGGAAGAACCAAAGCAAGAACTCTGGCAACTCAAATAGCCAAAGTGTCTTGTGTCCTCCAAATGATTGCACTAGTTCTCCAACAAGTGTTCTTAACTAGGCTGAGAAGGATGAAATGACAGAAGTAGAATTCAAAATATAGATAGAAATGAATATCATTGAGATTCAGGAGAATGCCAAAATCCATTCAAGGAAACCAAGAGTCACAATAAAATAATACAGGTGCTGACAGACAAAATAGCCACTATAAGAAAGAGCCTGGCCAGGCATGGTGGCTCACACCTATAATCCCAGCACCTTGGGAGACCAAGAGGGAGGATCACCTGATGTCACAAGTTCTAAAAAAAAAAAAAAAAAAAAAAAAAGCCAGGCATGGTGGCACATGCCTGTAATCCCAGCTACTCAAGAGGCTGAGGTAGGAGAATCACTTGAACCTGGAGGCAGAGGTTGTAGTGAGCTGAGATCATGCCACTGCACTCCAACCTGGGCAAGAGAAGGAGACTTGGTCTCAAAAACAGAACCTAACTGAACTGATAGAGCTGAAAAACACACTACAAGAATTTCTCAATGCAATCTCAAGTATTAACAGCAGAACAGACTGAGCTGAGGAAGGAATCTCATAATTTGAAGACTGGTTTACTGAAATAAGACAATCAGACAAAAATAAAGAAAAAAGAATAAAAAGAAATGAAACCTCTGAGAAATATGGGATTATATAAAAATGCCAAATCTATGAATCATTGTCATCCCTGAAGGAGACAGGGAGAAAGCAAACAACACTAAAGATATCTTTCAGAATATCATCCACAAAAACTTCCCCACCCTAACTAGAGAGACCAACAATCAAATGCAGAAATACAGAGAATACCTGCAAGATTCTACAAAAGAACATTATTGGCAAGACACATAAGCATTGATTTTCCAAGGTTGAAATGAAAGAATGTTAAAGGCAGCTGGAGAGAAAGGACAGGTCACCTACAAAGGGAACCCTATCAGGCTAACAGCAGACCTCTCTGCAGAAATCCTACAAGCCAGAAGAGACTGAAGGCCTATATTCAACGTTCTTTAAGAAAAAAATCTTCAACCCAGAATTTTATATCCAGCCAACCTAAGCTCCTCAGAGAGGGAGAAATAAGATTTTTCTCAGATAAGCAAATGCTGAGGGAGTTTGTTATGACCAGACCTGCCTTACAAGAGATCCTGAAAAGAGCACCAAATATGGAAAGGAAAAATACATTATCAGCCAATACACAAACACACTTAGTTACACAGACCAGTGACACTATAAAGCAACCACACAAACAAATTCGCATAATAACTAGCTAACCACACAATGATGGGGTCAAATCTACACATATAAATACTAATCTTCAATGTAAACAGGCTAAATGCCCCATTTAAAAGGCACAGAGTGGCAAGCTGGATAAAATAGCAAGACCCAATGGTCTTCAAGAGATCCACCTCACACACAATGACAGTCACAAGCTCAAAATAAAGGGATGGAGGAAATTCTACCAAGCAAATAGAAATCAGCATAAAAGCAGGGATTTCAATCCTACTTTCAGACAAAACAGACTTCAAATCAACAAAGATCAAAAAAGACAAAGAAAGGCATTACATAATGGTAATGTCTTCAACTCAACAAGATGGCCTAACTATCCTAAACATATATGCACCCATAGCCAAAGCAAATACTAAGCAAAAAGAACAAATCTGAAGCCATCACTTACCCAACTTTATACTACAAGGCTATAGTTTCCAAAACAGCATGGTACTAGTATAAAAATAGGCATGTAGACCAATAGAACAGAACAGGGAATCCAGAAATAAAGTCAAATACTTATAACCAACCAATCTTCAACAAAGCAAACAAAAACATACATTGGGGAAAGGACACCCTTATTCACTAAATGGCACTGGGAAAACTGGCAAGCCACATGTAGAAGAAAGAAACCGAATCCTCATCTCTACCTTATACAAAAATCAACCCAAGATTAATCAAAGACTTAAGTCTAAGACCAGAAGCCATAAAAATTCTAGAAGATAAACATCAGAAAAACTCTACTAGACACGGTTTAAGCAAAGAATTCATGACTAAAACCCCAAAAGCAAATGCAACAAAAACAAAAATAAATAAATGGACTCTAATTCAACTCAAAAGCTTCTACACAGCAAAAGAAATAATCAGCAGACTAAACAGAAAACTCACAAAGTAAGAGAAAATATTTGCAAACTATGCATCTTATAAAAGGCTAACATCCAGAATCCACAAAGAACTCAAACAAATCAGCAAGAAAAAAAAAAAATAATCCAATCAAAAAATGGGCAAAGCATATAAATAGACAATTCTCAAATGAAGATAAACAAGCAACAAACATATAAGGAAATGCTCAGCATTGCTAATTATCAGGGAAATGCAAATTAAAACCACAATGAGATACTATCTTACTTCTGCAAGAATGGCCATAATTAAAAAGTCAAAAAAATAGATGTTGGCCTGGATGTGGGAAAAAAGTACACTTTTATACTGCTGGTGGGAATGTAATAGTACAATCACTATGGAAAACAGTATGGAGATCCCTTAAAGAACTAAAAGTAGAACTACTATTCAATCCAGCAATCCCACTACTCAGTATCTACCCAAAGGAAAAGAAGTTATTATATGAAAAAGACACAGGCACGTTTATGTTTATAGCAACACAACTTGCAATTGCAAAGATATGGAAGCAACCTAAGTGCCCATCAATCATGTAATACTACTCAACCATAAAAAATGAACAAAATAATGTGTTTTACAGCAAGTTAGAATAATGGTCTTGAGCCCATCCAAGTGATATAAATAAGAAATGGAAAACCAAATATTGTTATGTTCTCACTTATAAGTGGGAGCTACGGTAGGAGGATGCAAAGACATAAGAATGTTATAACAGACTTTGGGGACTCGGGGAAGGGTGGGAGGAGGTGAAAGATAAAAGACTACACATTGGGTACAGCGTACACTGCTCAGTGGATGAGTGTACCAAAATCCCAGAAATCTACAGTAAAAAACTTATCCATGTAACCAAAAACCACCTGTACCTCCTAAAACTATTGAAATAAAAATAAAATAAATAAATAAATATTCACCCAGCACAGGAGTACCCAGATTCAAAAAGCAAGTTCATGGAGACTTACAAAGAAACTTAGACTCCCACACAATAATAGTGGAAGACTTCAACACTCTACAAACAGTATTAGA
Source organism: Rhinopithecus roxellana (assembly GCF_007565055.1). Classification (NCBI taxonomy): domain Eukaryota; kingdom Metazoa; phylum Chordata; class Mammalia; order Primates; family Cercopithecidae; genus Rhinopithecus; species Rhinopithecus roxellana. The sequence goes on along the minus strand of NC_044565.1, from coordinate 21,364,327 downwards.
CAGATCATTGAGGCAGAAAATTAACAAAGATATTCAGGACCTGAAATCAACATTTTACCAAATGGACCTGATAGACCTCTGCAGAATTCTCTACCCAAAACAACAGAACATTCTTCTCATCACTACATGGCACATACTCTAAAATCAACCACACAATTGGACATAAAACAATCCTCAGCAAATGGAAATAAATCAAAATCATATCAAACACATTCTCAGACCACAATGCAATAAAAATAGAAATCAAGACTAAAAAAAAAAATTGCTCAAAACCATGCAATTGCAAGTACATGAAAATAAAAAATCTGCTCCTTAATGACTTTTGCATAGATAAGTAAATTAAGGCAGAAATCAAGAAGTTCTTTCAACTAATGAAAACACAGATACAATATACCAGAATCTCTGGGACACAGCTAAGGTAGTGTTAAGAGAGAAATTTATAGCACTAAATGCTCACATCAAAAAGTTAGAAAGATCTCAAATTAACAACCTAACATCTCAACTAAAAGCATTAGAGAACCAGGAGCAAACCAATCCCAAAGCTAGCAGAAGACAAACAATAACCAAAATTAGACTTTAACTGAAGGAGACTGAGACATAAAAAACCATTCAAAAGATCAATAAATCCAGGAATTGGTTCTTTGAAAAAACAATTGTAATATAGATAGGCTACTAGCTAGACAAAGAAGAAAATCTAAATAAACACAGTGAAAAATGACAAAGGGGATGTTACCACTGCCCTACAGAAATACAACTAACCAGAGACTACTATGAACACCTCTATTTATACAAAACTAGAAAACCGAAAAAAGGTTGGATAAATTCCTGGGCACATATGCTCTCTCAACACTGAAACAGGAAGAAATTGATCCCCTGAACAGAACAATAATGAGCTCCAAAGTTGAATCGGTAATAAATAGCCTATCAACCAAAATAATCCCAGCACCAGATTCACAGCTGAATTCTACCAGATGTGCAAAGAGCTGTTACCATTCCTACTGAAACTATTCCAAAAAATAGAGAAAGAGGGACTCCTCCCCAACTCATTATGTGAGGCCAGCATCATCCTGATACGAAAACTGGCAGTGGCCAGGTGCGGTGCCTCACACCTGTAGTCCTAGCACTTTGGGAGGCTGAGGCAGGGGTTTGAGACCAGCCTGGACAACATAGGGAGAGAAGACACTGTCTTTATATTAAATAACAATAATAATAATAAAAAGAAAAAAGAAAATCTGGAAGAAACACACACAAAAAATTAAATTTCAGGCCAATATCCTTTATGAACATTGATGTAAAAATCCTCAACAAACTGAATCTAGCAGCACATCAAAAAGCGAATCCACCATGATCAGGTAGGCTTTATCCCTGAGATGCAAGGTTGGTTCAACATATGCAAATCAACAAATGTGCCTCATTACATAAACAGAATTAAAGACAAAAATCACATGACTATCTCAATAGATTCAGAAAAGGCTTTCAATAAAATTAATATTCCTTTATGTTAAAAGCTCTAAATAAACTAGGTATTGAAGGAATATACCTCAAAATAATAAGAACCATCTATGACAAAGCCACAGATATCATCATACTGAACGGGCAAAAGCTGGAAGAATTCCCCCTGTGAACTGGCATAAGACAAGAATGCCCTCTCTCACAACTTTGATTCAACACAGTATTGGAGGTCCTGGTCAGAGCAATCAGGCAAAAGAAATAAAGGGCATCCAAATGGAGAAGAGAAAGCCAAACAATCCCAGTTTGCAGATAACATGATTTTATATCTAGAAAATCTCATATTCTCTGCCCCAAAGCTCCTTTAGCTGATCAACAACTTCAGCAAAGTTTCAGGATACAAAATCAATGTAGAAGAATCACTATTTTCTTATATACCAACAACAGCCAAACTAAAAGCCAATCAGAAACCCAATCCCATTCACAATTGCCACAAAAAGAATAAAATACCTAGGAATACAGCTAACTTGGGAGGTGAAAGATTGCTACAGTGAAAATGACAAAACACTGCTAAAAGAAATCAGAGATGACACAAATGGAAAAACATTCCATGCTCATGAACAGGAAGAATCAATCATTAAAACGGCTATACCACCTAAAGCAATTTACAGATTCAATGCTATTCCTATCGAACTGCCAATGACGTTCTTCACAGAACTAGAAAAAAAAACTATTTAAAAATTTATATGAAACCAAAAAAGAGCCAAAATAGCCAAGGCAATCCTAAGCAAAAAGCACAAAGACCCAGTTTCAAACTACATTTACAGGACTTCAGTCACCAAAACAGGATGGTATATACTGGTACAAAAACAGATACACAGACCAATGGAAGAGAACAGAGAATCCAGAAATAATGCTACACACCTACAACCATCTGATATTCAACAAAGCTGACAAAAAACAAGCAATAGGTAAACGACTGCCTATTCAATAAATGGTGTTGGGATAGCTGGCTAACCATATGCAGAAAATAGAAACTGGACCCCTTCCTTATATTATATACAAAACTCAACTTGAGATGGATTAAAGACTTAAATGTAAAACCCAAAACTATAAAAAACCTGGAAGACAATCTAAGCAATACCATTCTGGACATAGGAACAGGCAAAGATTTCATAACAAAACTGCCAAAAGCAATCATAACAAAAGCAAAAATTGACAAATGAGATCTAATTAAACTTAAGAGCTTCTGCACAGCAAAAGAAACTATCAACAGAGTAAAGAGACAACTCACAGAATGGGAGAAAATATTTGCAAACTATGCATCTGACAAAAGTCTAATATTCAATATCTATAAGGAACTTAAATTAACAAGAAAAAAACACCATTAAAAAGTCAGCAAAGAGCCGGGCGCGGTGGCTCACACCTGTAATCCCAGCACTTTGGGAGGCTGAGGCAGGTGGATCACGAGGTCAAGAGATCGAGACCATCCTGGCTAACACCGTGAAAACCCCGTCTCTACTAAAAACACAAAAAATTAGCTGGGTGTGGTGGCGGGCGCCTGCAGTCCCAGCTACTCTGGAGGCTGAGGCAGGAGAATGATGTGAACCCGGGAGGCGGAGCTTGCAGTGAGCCGAGATCGCGCCACTGGACTACAGCCTGGGCGACAGCGCAAGCAAGACTCCATTTTTAAAAAAATTTAAAAATAAAAAATAAAAATAAAGTAGGCAAAGAACATGAACATTCTGGGGAAAAAAATGTAAATTTAAACCACAATGAGATACCATCTCACATCAGTCATAATGGCTATTATTAAAAAGTCAAAAAATAACAGATTCTGGTAAGGTTGTGGAGAAGAGGCCATCATACTTAGCAAACTAAGGAACAGAAAACCAAATACCACATGTTCTCATTTATAAGTGGGAGCTAAATGATGAGAACCGACCTGGACACAAAGAGGAGAACAAGAGATACCAGTGCCTACTGGAGAGTGACAAATGGGAAGAGGGAGAGGAACAGAAAAACTAACTATTAGGTACTAGGCTTGGTACCTGACTGACAAAATAATCTGTATAACAAACCCTCAGGATACAAGTTTACCTATATAACAACCTGCACATGTACCCCTGAACCTAAAATAAAAGTTAAACAAAATAAAGAGTCGAATAGTTCTATGAGTTTGTTTTTGGGGTGCGTGTGTGTGTGTGTGTGTTAGAAAAAATAGCCCGTTAACCTGCTACCCCAACTCCCACCCACCATTCTCACCCCCACGCCACCACTGCAAAATACTGAATTGAGTATTTTGATATTTCCCTCCCTTCGAAGTTTTTGAGGTTTCCTCTTTATCATTATTATGGGTTTTCCATACTTGGAGATGAAGATTTAGCTCTTTCACACGATTGCCTCTTTTCCTAACCACACACATGCCCATTTCCCAACTGCCCACTACAGAACTCTGTACTTTTGATTATACCAGTATTTGGGGTTAACTTCATAATGATGAAAGTACTACTGAGAGGCTGAGTAATCTAAAGTAATATGCCTTTTCCTTTCCTGCATAACAATTTGTTTCTCATGAAAAAAACAACTGCTTTGCTGCTTCTTTTTCTTAGTTTCCCTGTTTAGTTGTGACTGATTTGTTCCCAAACTCTGACCCCACCTATTACCTTTCTATATATTTTCATGCTCATCTTCTTAAAAAAGCCAGTCCCCAGCCTTCCGGCCAGCTGCAGTCTGAGCTGGCTGCTCTCTGGGCCTGTTGCTGTTGTCTTCAGTTTTCCTTTCAGCATCGTTCTGGGATTCCCTTCATGTATTACCTCTCTCTTGATTTACTCCCTCATTTTCATTAAACACATCTTCCAGTAGCTTCCTGAGTAAGCGTGCACAAAAGACAATATATTTTAGACCTTACCTGTTACAGAGTTTTTATTCTATTCTTATACCTGCTTGATAATTTGACTGAGTTTAGACTTCCAAGTTAGAAATATTTTCCCCCAGAATTTTGTAAAGCTTTGTTCCATTGTATTCTAATATCCAGCATTATCTTGAGAAGCTCAGTCACTATGAATTCCATGGGGCTTCAAGTAAATAATGTGGCTGGGGTTTGGGGAGAATAAACCTGGATCTCAGCATCTTAATGTCTTCTATTTTGGACTAGTCAAAATTTCTAGAAAAGGCTCTTACAATGTCCCAGCTGGAAGATATAATCCTGGAAGCCCACATTCTGAGGGCTAGGTGGGAAAGAAGGCTGGAGATCTCCACATTCAGTAGACAATCCTCTACTTATGATGTTCCTGCCGTCGACTGTGACTCGTGTTCCAGACCAGAGACTTTCTCTTTTGCTCTCTTCAGAAGACAAACTTCCAATCTTCTGCCAGGGTGAAAAGATAGCACTCACTCAGAGGTGAGTAAGCTCTGTGTCTAACAGCTTTTTCAAAAGTTTATTAAAATGGCCTCAAACATTCCTCATTTTAACAAAAAGGCATCCATAAAAACCATCCACAAACATCATATTTAATGCCGAAATATTGATCTGAAACAAGACAGGATGTCCACTTAGGCCACTTCATTCAACATTGTACTGGAGGTTCTAGCTAGGTCATTTAGGCAAGAAATTAAGTAAAAGGAATCCAGATTGAAAAGAAAGAAGTGTAACTATATTTTCAGATGAACATCTTATACATAAAAAGATCTTGTACATAAAATGTTTCTAAGAAATCCACACAAAATAATTATTAGAGGCAATAAACAAGACTGAAAAATACAAGATCAATATACAAAACTCAGTTGTAATTCCAAACACTAGCCATGAATAATCTGAATATAAAATTAAGACAACAGTAGCATCAAAAAGAATAAATTACTTAGAAATAAATTCAACGAAAGACACTTAAGACTTGTGCACCAAACTGCTATAGATACTTCTCTTAATGACCCTAAAAATAATATCTTCCTGTGGGATTTTACTATCATTAATATAAGTGTTAGCATAAATAATATAACCTGAATCAATACCATGTGACCTTTGTCACTGCAAATAGTTAGGTCCTGAAATATTAAACGATATCTTATATTCCCACTACTGGAGGAATCCTGGTATTGCAAGTTCTTCAAAAGGAATGTTTACATCTCTAATTGAAAGGTGGAAAAAGCACAAACTCCTACCTTAAGTTACAAGCAAGTGTGACTTTGAGAAGATCCTGCAAGTCACCACATGGGGCCCCAACACGAGGAACACATGTGAGCTCATATGTTGCCTCTTTTGATAGCATATACTGTCAAGGGCTAGTTACAGGCTCAGAAAGAATGAGTCTGCTTTCCTCATCTTTACCACATGGACCACCCACACTGGAGCCATCCCTCCCTCCTCTCACTGTGCACTCTCCACTTAATCATTTGTCCCTCAAACATTTTCCTAATCATGTAACCGTCTCCTGAAAAACATTCGATTGTGCTTAGTGATCTCTGGGATGAAAACAGGAGTCTTCATAAATTGACCCCAACTTATATACACAAACACATTCTTCCCAAACACTGAATGAAAACATTACTGCATCCATGGAAATCTCTTCAATGATGTAGTCCCCATAAACTCTAACAGGATCTACAAATAAAAGGTTTTCATCTGAAATTATCTCTACCGTCTATCCCCTCTACAATAATGTACATTTTACCTGTTTCCCAAAGCTCAAACCCACCTCTTTCAAAACATTTTTCCTGATGCATATTTAGTTTTTTCCTGAAATGTTACCTCCTTTGGTGGTATTGGTTGGTGCAAAATTGTGGGTTTTGCCATTGAAAGTAACAGCAAAAACCGCAATTACTTTTGCACCAATCTTAATAGTTATGCTATTTATATTAATACATATTCATGTCTTTCTATTTCTGTAAATCTAAAGCTTAGGAACTAAATTATTGATCTGCTTCTGGTACTGGAGTTAATATTTGGATATGTCCAATACATGGGCTTCACTGTAAGGTGATCAGGTCAAGCCACATAACTTATATCCACTAATTTTTTTAAGTGCTAAGGAAATTTCTGTGGGGAAAAAAATGTACTTTATTCCCATCCATGACTGAGTTTCAGAGATGTACAGATATTTGTGATTGTCTACAGAAAAATCATGGGGTACTTGGAGATAGACCCTGTTCTGGGTTGAATTGTTTGCCCCTGTGTCCTTAAACTCATATGTTGAAGTCCTAGCCCCCAAAACTTCAGAATGTGATCTTATTTGGAGATGAAGTTGTTATAGAGGTAATCAAGTTAAAGTGAGGTCATTAGGGTGGGGCCTAATTCAATATGACTGGTGTCCTTATAAAAGGGGAAAATTTAGAAACAGAGACATGCATAGAGGAAGACATTGTGAAGAGACACAGAGAGAAGACGGCCTTCCACAAGTCAAGGAGAGAGGCCTGGAACAGGTCCTTACCTCACAGCCCTCAGAAGGAACCAACCCTGCTGACACCTTGATTTCAGACTTTCAGCCTCTAGTACTGTACAAAAATACATCTCTGTTGTTTAATCCGTCAGTTCGTGGTACTTTGTTATAGGAGCCCTAAACTAATACAGACCCAACCCGTGAATTTTTCACCTGTTTGGAGAAGCTAACCCTCTCCACTCTGTAATGGTGATATTTTTTCAAATCCATTTCACCTTGTTTGGTTTTTGTTTGTTTGATATTTAAAAGATAAAATAACTAAAGATATCCCAGAGTTAGTATCTTTTAGTCACACTGGGAGCTACAAGAGGGCAGCTTTGACCATAGCCACATTCTCCCTTAGGAATCTTAATACTTTTCATTCAGTGCAGTGGTTAGAATTTACATACTATGTTGTTTCTTCACACCAGTCCCAGTAAGACTTCCACTGGATCTCAGGGACTAGAGAGACCTGGGGGTACCAGTTACTGACTCCTCTGTGGGATTCTGTTTCCATTCTTAAGGCTATGGCCCTGATGTGAATACCACCAGAAATACACGGGTGTTTTTGGTGAAGCAAGCACTTCTTTTTACCCTTTCCCACACATACCTCAATACTTAAACAATTTAAATTCCCACAGAAATGGATAGCAAACTCCTTGAGCACAAGGTTCTTCCACAACCTTCGGTCTTTGGTCAGGCTCAGAGGTTATAAAACACCACGCATTCGGTGAAGTCTAGTTCTGAAAAACTCTTGGCTGGCTATATAGTATGTGATGTAGTAAGCTCCAGGGGCAACAGGTCACTCTGAATATGGAGAATAAGCAAGACTTACCTCCTGAATCCATAATGAACCCCACAAGCTAAGTCCCTTTCCTGAGGTAGAGCACATAAAATACCTTATACGGAAGCACAGTCCTATTGCAGATGTGTCAGGGTGCAATGCCGGCCTGATGCTGGAGACAAGACAGCAGTCAGGACCCAGAGCACCTTCCCGACTTTAGACCTAGCTGATACAGCAGTCATTTGATGGGTTTTAGAGAAAGGAGAAGAATACACTCAAACTAGGCAGCTGTGAAGTCCCCAGACAGCCACAGACAATCTCCTGTAGGTCTACAAACCCTAGGGCAGCTATTTTCAACACAGACTATACAATGTGATCAACTGAGAACTTTTCAGAACTGTTGAAGATAACCCTTTCCCCATATAATTTTTTTAAAACATAGCACAGGTGCTCAAAGGAAAAAAAAAAAAAAAAACAGTCAGTACTCCCAACAATTAAATGAGAATTCCTGGAGGGGAGAAAATGTAAACACCCCAGGTTATTCCAATGTGATCTGGGTTGATAACCCATTTCTCTGAGCAACTTATCAACTCTGGCATTGCACTAGAACTGCTGATAAAACAATACATGTGGCCAGGCACAATGCCTCATGCCTGTAATCTGAACATTTTGGGAGGCCAAGGCAGGAGGATCGCTTGATGCCCGGAGACCAACCTAGGCAACATAGCAAGATCCCATCTCTATCTTAAAAAATAGCCAGATGTGGTGTGACACACCTACAGTCCCAGCCACTCAGGAGGCTGAGATTGTAGGATCACTTGAGCCCAGGAGTTGCAGGTTGCAGTGAGCTGATTGTGTCATTGCACTTCAGCATGTGTGACAGAGTGAGACTCTATGTCAAAACAATGATGTAGTACCCCACCTGAAACTGATTGAATCTGAATCTTTAAGGTTGGGTCCCAGGCATTTTTTAAACCCTCAGATGATTTTTTTTTACACAACCAGGATTGAGAATCACTGGCTCCAAGAAAAAATTCCACTTAAGTGAAATGGCCAGCGTTTGATGTGCCCAAGGATACTACTGTGATATTGCCCAAACCTATAGTTTTAGACTCTGAAACCTCAACTCATAAAGAACACAGACAAACCAAGTTCTTCTCAGGTCAAATTTCTCACTGTGCACAAACCAACCTCACCTGAGTTTTATCCTCCAGGACCAGGTCACCTTTAGGTGGACAGCCAAAGAGCTGTCCGAGGCAGAGGCAAATAGCCACTCTCCCTTGGCCCAGATATAATTAGAAGTTCAGTCAGGGCCTGAAGACTTATTTAGAATTATAATAATAATAAGAACCTCATATGTTGATATAACATTTCACTACTCTTCTTACCTACAATGAGTCTAGCTGCTAGAATTGAGCACAAAGAGTCTGGTCACAAAGAGTTGCATGGTGGGATCACATACAAACATTAGACAGACAAAGCCAGCTTCTCACAAAAAGCCTGGAACAGAGATTTTGTAATGTCTCTTACCTTGTTATTTGGTGCCCCTATTCAATGATGAATGATCTATCCTTCTGCTCCAAGCTGGTACAGCATGCAGGCCTCAACCACAATTATAAAAGACAATAAAACTTGCCATTGCATTTGGTTTAGCTTTTCCAGGAACACATTATAGTGTTAAGTATAAGCATTTGCAATGAGAGATTCCTGCTGTGAAAACCCCATTGACTTCAGCAAATCCCATGTAACGAACAAGATGTACTAGCTTGAGAGTACAGGTAACAAAGCCAGAAATTCCATTTCAATATGTTCAAGGGAAATGACATGTATCCATGGATCAATCTGGAGGGGCTTACTGAAGGAAGAACACCAGTTGACTTTTGCCAAGTGTATCTGAGACATCCTTGAAGGAAAGATCTGTTTTAGGTTACTGAGGTCCGTTTTACACAGGTGAGGAGACAATGAAATTTGATGTGACCCAATTTTATTATTTTTTCTTTTGTTTTTTTTTTTTTTTTGAGACAGTCTCGCTCTGTCACCAGGCTGGAGTGCAGTGGCGCCATCTCGGCTCACTGCAACCTCTGCCTCCTGGGTTCAAGTGATTCTTCCGCCTCAGCCTCCCAAGTAGCTGGGACTACAGGCGCATGCCACCACATCCAGCTAATTTTTGTATTTTTAGTAGAGACGGAGTTTCACCATGTTGGCCAGGATGGTCTTGATCTCTTGACCTCATGATCTGCCCGCCTTGGCCTCCCAAAGTGCTGGGATTACAGGCATGAGCCACCATGCCCGGCCTGATGTGACCCAATTTTATACTCAAAAGTAAAATATGTGGAAGCATGGGTTTCACATATTGAGGTAATAACAGAATTGGAACTCCAAATGAGGGCTCATGACTCCAAGTGTGATATTCTGGTTCCTGAGTCAGGATCTTCCTCCATATGCCAGAAGTTACAGCTTAGCCCTTATCTTCCAGCAAGAATTAATGACTTCGCTTCTGGATTCTAAATAATTGACTATACATTCTAATCAAATAAGATAGCCCAGGTTATAGCAGCTTGAGAGCAACAGAAGTAGTTTATCTATACCAGAATAAGAATAAGCTTTTTATTCATTATCACAGATTCATCCTGGAGGGGGAAAAAAAAAAAAAGCATGTGGACATAAAGAATGTGGAAGCACATATATATTGCTATATATTCAAGTAGGAATGATGTGTGTATCTGTATCTACAGATATAGACATAGGTTGGGTGTGGAGACTCACACCTGTAATCACAGCACTTTGGGAGCCCAAGACAGGAGGATTGCTTGAGGTCAGGAATTTAAGACAAGCCTGAGCACATAGCAAGATCACATCTCTACAAAAATAAAAATAAAAAATAAAAAAATTGTTCAAGTGTACTGTTGCAAACCTGTAGTCTCAGCTATTCAGGAGGCTGAGGCAGGAGGAATACATGAGGCCAGGAGTTTGAGGCCAGCCTGGGCAATGTAGCAAGACCCCATCTCCACAAATAAATAGATAAATAAACTGGCCAGGTAATGCATGCCTGTAATCCCAGCTACTCAGGAGGCTGAGGTGGGGGGATCACTTGAGGCCAGGAGTTTGAGACCAGCCTGAGCAACATAATAATATTCCATCTATATTAAATAAACAAATATACCAGGTGTGGTGATGTATGCCTGTAGTCCCAGATACTCAGGAGGCTGAGGCAGGAGGACTGATTGAGCCCAGGAGTCTGAGACTGCAGTCACCTATTACCTCATACATGTCACTACACTCTAATGAGGGCAGCAAAGTGAGACCGTATTTAAAAAAAAAAAAAAAAAGGCTATAACATATACACATTAGAATTCATTTGCTAAGATTATTAAGGGAGGCTTTTAAATTAATATTTTACTTTAATAATCTAATTTGACACTATAACTTTTTAGAAGGAAATGAACTTTAAAAGGATATAGTTCTTACTAATTTCCATCTCTGCATAAAATTTGTAACTACCTTGGAATTATTTTAGTTTTTCCATAAAAGTATAAGATGATGTAATGAATCAGGTAACACGATGTCTGATTATAATGATATCTGACAATAATAACTGTTTTGCTTTGAATATATGTGTGCACACTGCATGCCTTGCCTAAGCATAATACTAGTGTCTTAGTCTGTTCAGGCTGTTGTAACAAAGCATCAGACTGGGTGGCCCATAAACAACATCTATTTCTCATAGTTCTGAGAGGCTGGGAAATTCAAGATCAAGGCACTAATAGATTCTGAGTCTGGTGAGGGCCCGCTTTCTGATTCATAGACTGCATCTTCTCACTGTGTCCTAACATGACAAAAAAGGAAAGAGAGCTATCTGGGTTTCTTTTATAAGGGCACTAATCCCATCCATGAGGGCTCCACCATAATGACCTAATCATCACTCAGAGGTCTCACCACCAAATACTATTACATTGGAAATTAGATCTCAATGTATGAATTTTGGGAGTATACAAGCATTCCATCTATAGCAACTAGTGACTTGATATATATTCAATTTCTTTGGTAATCTTGTTCTGTGGAGTTCTCTAATCTTTCAAGTGTGCTGATTTATTGTTTCATTTCAAGTTCTTTTAAAACCCAACTCAAAAAAAGAATTTCCTTTTGGTTTGAATGCTGTACTTCAATTTTTAGTTTGAGTTATGAATATTTTATTTAATATTGGCTTCTTAAATAATTTTATTGTCATCCTAAAATTCTAACAGAAACAAAAATGAACTTCAAATTTTTTTTAATTACACAGACTGGAAGTCCTAGCCAGAGCAATCAAGCAAGAGAAAACAATAAAATATATCCAAATAAAAAAAGAAGTCAAATTATCTCTCTTTGCTGACAATATGATTCTATGTCCAAAAAACCCTAAAGATTCCACCAAAAGACTCCTGGAACTGATAAACAACTTCAGTAAAGTTTTGTGATGCAAAAATCAATGTATAAAAATCAGTAAGATTTCTATATACCAGTAATGTTCAAGCTGAGAGCCAAATCTAAAATATAATTCCATTTACAATGGCCGCACACACACACAGAAAAACATAAAATACCTAGGAATACATTTAACCAAGGAGGTGAAAGATCTCTACAAGGAAAGCTACAAAACACTGCTAAAAGAAATCATAGATGATACAAACAAATGGAAAAATATTCCATGCTCATAAATAGGAAGAATCAGTATTGTTAAAAAGGCCATATTGCCAATCTACAGATTATACGCTATTTCTATTAAACTACCAATATAATTTTTCACAAAATCAGAAAAAAAAATTCTAAAATTCCCATGGAGCCAAATTCATATGGAACCAAAAAAGAGCCTGAATAGGCAAACCAATCCTAAGCAAAAAGGACAAAGCTAGAGGCATCACATTACCTGACTTTAAACCATACTACAAGGCTACAGTAACCCAAACAGCATGGTACTGACATAAAAACAGACACATAGACCAATGGAACAGAATAGAGAGCCCAGAAATAAAGTTGCACACCTATAGCCATCTGATCTTAGACAAGGCCAACAAAAATAAGCAAATGGGAAAGGACTCCCTATTCAATAAATAGTGCTGGGATAGCTGGCTAGCTATATACAGAAGAATGAAAGTGGACCCTTACCTTCCACCAAATAAAAAAAATTAACTCAGATTGATTAAAAGTTTAAATGTTAGACTTCAAACTATAAAAATTCTGGAAGAAAACTTAGGAAACATTATTCTGGAAATTGGCCTTGGAAAAGAATGTATGATTAAGTCTCAAATGCAATCGTAACAAACACAAAAACTGACAAATGGGACTCAATAAGACAACCTACGGAATGGGAGAAAATATTCACAAACTGCATTTGACAAAGGTCTAATATCCAGAATCTATAAGGAACTTAAATTAACAAGCAAAAATCAAGCAATCCCATCAAAAAGTGGACAAAGGACAGGAACAGACACTTTTCAAAAGAAGAGATAAAAGTGACCAATAAACATATGAAAAAATGTTCAACATCACTAATAATCAGGAAAATGCAAATCAAATCCACAGTGAGGTACCATCTTACATGAGTCAGAATGGCTACTACAAAAATGTCAAAAAAACAACAGACGTTGGTAAGGCTGCAGAGAAAAGGGAATGCTTATACACTGGTGGTAGGAATGTAAATTAGTTCAAACACTATAAAAAGCAGTTTGGAGATTTCTCAAAGAACCTAAAACAGAACTACCATTCAATCCAGAAATCCCATTATTGGGTATATATCCAAAAGAAAATAAATCATTCTACCAAAAAGATACATCCACTCATTTTCACTGCAGCACTATTCACCACAGCAAAGGCATGGAATCAACCTAGGTGCCCATTAATGGTGAATTGCATAAAGAAAATGAGGTACAAATACACCGTGGAATACAGCACAGCCATAAAATAGAATGTAATTATTCTTTGCAGCAACATGGATGCAGCTAGAGGTCATTATGCTAAGTGAATTAATGCTAGAAAACAAAACCAAGTACCGCATTTTCTCACTTATAAGCAGAAGCTAAACATTGGATACTTATGGATATAAAGATGACAATAGACACCAGGGACTACTGGTGGGGACTGGAGGGGAATAAGAGTTGAAAAATTACCTGTTGGGTACTATGCTTACTAATCGAGTGGCGGGATCATTCATATCCCAAACCTCAGCATCACCCAGAATACCTATGTAACAAACCTGCACATGTACACCCAAATCTAAAATTAAAATTAAAATTATTTTAAAAATTAATTATGCAGACTGCCAAGTTAAACTTCAAAATTTACTAGTTAAAAAAGCAGACAGAAAAGATATATGTGATTGAAGTCATTGTAGTTTCCAGACTAGTATTTTGAAAAAGGTAAATCCTCATGTGTTACATATTTTATATCAATTTATTGTATATTATTTTCTGCACAAAGACATTTTGAAACAAATCACAGACCTATCCACCAGAAAAATAAGCATGAGAAATTGTTTTCTAATATTTAAAAATATATGAAACAGATAAGTTAACATATGTAAGCAGTTTAAATTATATAATAGAGATTTGCTTCATATCTTTGTATTTGAACCTAAAACAATCACAAAATCTCTACAAAGTCTTGATCTTGTTGTTTCCCATCACCTGTGCATACTCAGTGTTTGGCCTGGACTATGACACATAGGTACATTTCATATGTTTGTCAATTACATGGATTAATTTCTGAAAGGTGAATTTGTTTTTAAAGTTGTTCTGCTTTTCCAAAATTTGAAAAGTAAAGACCAAAATAACTTGTATATGCATTCAAGAATTTAAGCAAGTTGGAACACTGTTAAAGACCATGCAGTTAAAAATGTAAATTAACCCAGAAAGTTACCTACATGTTGCAGAGTGATATCAGTAGAGACGCTTCCTGTATTGTCTGTGGGTTATGGTTGCAGTATCTGTATTCTGCAAACTTACAACCTAATACTTTCCATGACTTTTAAAGCATATGATTTTTTATTTTATCATTTTTTCCAATAACTAATTTTTCTGAATGTTCTCTATTACAAATTGTGTCGAGTCAAAAATAATTTTGCTTTGTTCCTGAAATATGAGGACAATTTTACACAGTAAAACAAATTTAAAATTATGTCATTAATATTGAAAAAAACTCTGTATTGTTTTTATTAGAAACAGTGATGAAAATATACTTCTATTAAACATTTTACGGTATATCATACTGATTTATTACTTTTCCATTCATGGCACATAAAATAGTTAATGAGGACAATTTTTTTAGTTTGGCAGGCAACATGAAATCATTTGCCATCTCTGATTAGGAAATTAGTATAGGATAAATTACACATGTGTGCTGAATGTGGGAACCCATGCCAACCAACCTATGCCACCCCTCATTTCACCTGGTTTACAGAGCCTTTTATACGCCAGAAAACACAGAGCAAGAGAAAGCTTTTTAAATCTAAAGAATGAAGGAATCCTTCCAGCCAAGAAAAAGACAGTTTCTTCTACATCACCTTGTCTGTGCAAAAAAAAAAATTTCAAGCATCACATCTACAACTAAATTTTGATTTAACCCTAAACCTGCTCCTCCCTCATTAGTAATATCATTATTGTTGCTCATACCCCAAAACTGAGGATAATCCTCCACTCCTCTCTTTCCCATATCCAACCAACTACAAATATCATTTGTGTTACCCTCTAAATACCTTCCAGGGAATCAACCACTTTTCTTCAGCTTTTAAGTTCAGAGGTACACATGCAGAATGTGCAGATTTGTTACATAGGTAAATGTGTGCCACAGTGGTTTGCTGCACAGATCAACCCATCACCTAGGTATTAAGCCCAACATCTATTAGCTATTCTTCTTGATGCTATCCCTCCCCTGGCCCTCATAACAAGCCTCAGTGTGCATTGTTCCCTGCAGTGTGTCCATGTGTTCTCATCAATCAGCTCCCACTAATAAGTGAGAACATGTAGTGTTTGGTTTTCTGTTCCTGTGCTAGTTTGCTGAGAATAATGGCTTCTAATTCCATCCATGTTTCTGCAAAGGACATGATCTTGTTCCTTTTCATGGCTGCATAGTATTCTGTGCTGTGTATGTACCACAATTTCTTTATCCACTCTATCACTGATGGTGATTTGGATTGATTCCATGTCTTTGCTATTGTGAATAGTGCTGCAATGAACATATGCATGCATCTTTATAAATGCATATAAATGTCATCTTTTGTAAAGTGTCTGTTCATGTCCTTTGCCCACTTTTTAATGGGGTTGTTTTTTCTTGGAAACTTGTTTAAGTTCCTTATAGATTCTGGATATTAAACCTCTGTCATATGGATAGATTCCAAAAATTCTCTTCCATTCTGTAGGTTGTCTGTCCTCCACTCTGATAATTTCTTTCGTTGTGCAGAAGCTTTTTAATTAGATTCCATTTGTCAATTTTTGCTTTTGTTGCAATTGCTTTTGGCATTTCTGTCATGAAATCTTTGCTAATGCCTATAACCTGAATGGTATTGCCTAGATTTTCTTCAAGGATTTTTATAGCGTTGGGTTGTACATTTAAGTTTTTAATCCATCTTGAGTTATTTTTTATATGGTGTAAGGAAGTGTTCCAGTTTAATTTTCTGCATATGGACAGCCAGTTCTCCCAAAACCATTTATTAAACAGGGAATCCTTTCTCCATTGCTTATTTTGGTCAGGTTTATTGAAGAACAGATGGCTGTAGGTGTGCGGTCTTATTTCTGGATTCTCTATTCTGTTCATTGCTCTACATATCTGTTTTGGACCAGTACTATGCTGTTTTGGTTACTGTAGCCTTGTAGTATAGTTTGAAGTCAGGTAGTGTGATGCCTCCAGCTTTGTTCTTTTTGCTTAGGATTGTCTTGACTATCTGGGTTCTTTTTTTGTTCTATATAAATTTTAAAGTAGTTTTTTTAATTCTGCAAAGAATGGCAATGGTAGTTTAAAGGAAATAGCATTGAATCTATAAATTATTTAGATAGTATGGCCATTTCCACAATATTGATTCTTCCTATCCATGAGGATGGAATATTGTTCCACTTGTGTCTTCTCTGATTTTCTTGAGCAGTAGTTTATAGTTCTTCTTGAAGAGGTCCTTGACTTCCCTTGTTAGCTGTATTCCTAGGTATTTTATTCTCTTTGTAGCAATTGTGAACGGGAGTTCATGATTTGGCTTTGTGCTTGCCTGTTGTTGGTGCATAGGAATGCTAGCATAGTTTGAATCCTGAGACTTTGCGGAAGTTGCTTATCAGCTTAAGAAACTTTGGGGCTGAGACAACAGACTTTTCTAAATATAGGATTATGCCATCTACAAACAAATATAATTTGATTTCCTCTCTTCCTATTTGAATTCGCTTTATTTCTTTCTCTTGCCCAACTGCCCTGACCAGAACTTCCAATACTATGTTGAATAGGAGTGGTGAGAGAGGGCATCCTTGTCTTATGCTGGTTTTCAAGGGGAATGCTTCCAGCTTTTGCCAAATCAATATGGTATTGTCTGTGGGTCTGTCATATATGGCTCTTATTATTTTGAGGTATGTTCCTTCAATACCTAGTTTATTGAGAGTTTTTAACACGAAAAGATGTTAACTTTTATTGAGGGTATTTTCTGCATCTATTGAGATAATCATGTGGCTTTTGTCTTTAGTTCTGTTTATGTGATAAATTATATTTATTGATTTGTGTCTGTTGAACCAACCTTGCATTACAGGGATAAATCCAACTTGATATATGGTGGATAAGCTTTTTGATGTATTGTTGGATTTGGTTTGCCACTATGTTATTGAGGATTTTTGCATTGATGTTCTTAGAAATACTGATCTGAAGTTTTCTCTTTTTTGTTGTTGTATCTCTGCCAGGTGTTGGTATCAGGATGATGCTGGCCTCTTAAAATGAGTTAAGGAGGAGACCCTCTTTTTCAATTGTTTGGAACAGTTTCAGAAAAAAAACAGTACCAGTTCCTCTTTGTACTTCTGGGAGAATTTAACTGTAAATCCATCTGGTCCTGGGCTTTTTTTGGTTGGTAGGCTATTTATTACTGTCTCAATTTCAGAACTCATGATTGGTCCGTTCAGGGATTCAATTTCTTCCTGGTTCAGTCTTGGGGGTGTGTATATGTCCAGGAATTTATCCATTTCTTCTAGATTTTCTAGTTTATGTGGATAGAGGTGTTTATAGTATTCTCTGATGTCAACCACTTCTTATCTCCTCTGTAGCCAATGTCTACATCTCTCTTCTCTTCCCTCACCTCACATCACTCATGTGCCCTTTTTCAACAGCCTCCTGACTCCAATCCTTGCTGATATCAAAGGCTCAATCTCTTCTCCAACTTCAAACTTCTTCCTCCACTAGTTTTTGCTCTGACTGAGTCTCAGAAAGAAGGGAGCCTTCACTCTTAGTACCTTCATTAATTGCCACGTTGCTTATCTATTTTTCCTCCCACATCTGTGTTCTCTGACACCTCCAGAACCACTAGTAGTAACAAAGAGAACATGTTAGGAAGTATTTAAGTGACCCTCAAAATATTTGATCCGAGAGATATTCCATCTCCAGCTAGAAGCTTTGAAGCAGCTGGCTTATTTTTCATTCTATCCCCTCAGTGTTCCCTCTATAGAAATACAGGTTGTAGAAACAGATAACCTGAAGAAGGAAGGTGATTTTTATAGCAGTCAGAAAAGAAAAATATATAATCATTTCAAGTGGTAATAATTTCTCAAAATATAATCAAACAGAATAAGGAAATAGAGAGTAACTCAGTGGGATGGAAGGCAGTTGAATCAAACCCAAAAAAGTGCAAGTTAAGAGAGAAAGATCCAGGACTGCGTGATTACAGTCAAGCTTGATCGACACTATCTGAAGTCTGAGATAGGTGGAGGTGGGTAGGAGATAGGAAACATTGCTAATCTTGCAGGGAAAGAAATTCAGGAAGATTGCCAAGGAGAGTTGCTGCCATACAGTGTTTGAGCAGGAGAGATTAGGAGAGATTTCAGGAGTTAAAAAGAAATGTTAATTAAGTCTAATTATAGACTGCTTTCAGTATGATTTGACAGGAAAAAGAATTAGCACAAATAGGAGGGAGATAAAAGAAACAGCAGAGTCAAGCAGTTTCCCTATTTTTAATGAACTCCTATAAATTTCTGAATGGGTAAGAAACAAAACCTATAAATATGGGAACCCAGGGACAATATGGAGTGAGAGGGAATTCAGGACAGTGAGGGTTTTAATTAGACACAGCGGGAAGGGATGTAGAGCCCTGGTGAAAAGACTATAAAGGAAGGGGAGGGAAATTACTCTCTGACATCACAGGGAAGTGTTAGAAAATAGATCTGGGGAGAGTGCTCTGTGGAGAGAGAAGATGACAAATGATTTCGGTCTTGTGCGGGGCAGGGGATTAACCTTTTTTTTCTTTCTTTCTTTAAAAGCAATTTATTTCTTATTACAAAATGCAGGTGAGGAGCACGGACAATGCCTGTAACCCCTTGGTTGCGCATCTTCCCAGTCTATTTCTGCTTCTAGAAATACCATGTATACAACACCAAGCTCATGCTGTCCCCAAGCGCTTGCACATTCTAACAGCTGCAGAGTACATGAGCAGGTGGAAAGTCCAACAGATGCCCCATTCACAAGGCAGGGCCCTCCAACCCGTCTTCTGGCTCCCTTTTGCTAACAGTAACTGGTTGCTCTTCCTACTGGTCATAGATAAATGACACCTCCACAATTCTCTGAGTGCTTTCAGGCAACCTCGGGAGGTTGCAACATTTTCATATTGCACAGATGAGGAAATTAAGGTTCAAAGAGGTTAGTGGCTTGTCCAGCTTTCACATTAGTAAATGATAAAGCCATGGCCAACCCAGAAGTTCTAAATCCAAATTCTATTGTCTTGACATTAAACTGAATTTCTAAAGGGACTAAGACCCTTCCCTTGCTCCCAGCTTCCTATGTCCCAGGCTGCCTGTGGCACCTGGACCGCTGCTGCCCCTGGGTCCCGCACATTCCAGGGCAACGATGGAGGAAGGGCAGGCCACCCATGAGGATTTAACAGTCTTTATTGGACTCAGACCAGGAGTCAGTGGGTCTTGAGGACCTCTGTGTATTTGTCAGTTTTCTTCTCCACCTTCTTCTCAGCCTGTTTCCGTAGCCTCATGAGCTGTTTCTTCTGGTAGTGGATCTTGGCTTTCTCTTTCCTCTTCTCCAGGGTGGCTGTCACTGCCTGGTACTTCCAGCCAACCTCCTGAGCCAGGCACCCCAGACAAGCAAACTTTCTTGTAGGCTTCAGACACACGACCTTGAGGGCAGCAGGAACCACCATCGCTTTTTCTTGTCGTAGGGCAGTGGGATGCCGTCAAACACCCGGAGGCAGTCCAGGGCGGCCTGGCCTCCCTTGATCTGGCGTGGCAGCATGTCTCACAGGGTCTGCCAGAAGATGCAGCTGGGGGCCCGGAAGTGGTAGGGGCCTCTGGAAGTGTTGGTGTTCATCCGCTTGCAGAGGAAAGCCAGGTACTTCAACTTGTTTCTGTAGAAATTGCCAGAAATGTTGATACCTTCGCAGCATAGGACCACCACCTTCTGGACCAGCAGTACCTGTTTAGCCACGATGGCCGCCAGGGGGCCCAGGAGATGGCCTCGACCATTGAGCACCAGGACCTGCACCTCCGCCATCTTCCACAGCCGCCTGGGAAAGGGGAGACTAACCTTTTAAAGAGGATTAACCTCTTTTGCCTCAGTTCCTCCTCTCTACAATGGACTCTAAATACTAATCACCTCACAGGGTAGTTGTGATGATTAATGAGTTAATCCGTAAAGACCTAAGAACTGTAACTGATGCAAAGAATCTCTCCGTGCATATGAGCTGTTATTATTCAATCTTATAGTTTTCCACAAATGCAAAATAATTATTTTGTCATAATAATTAGATATGACAGAATATTAATGATTATATAAAGTCTCATCATAAACAAGTGATTTTAATGAAAATTATATCACTTATTTTTCTCTACAATCATTTTTTCCACAGTTCATCTGGATACCAAGCAACATTTTCATATTGCACAGATGAGGAAATTAAGGTTCAAAGAGGTTAGTGGCTTGTCCAGTTTTCACATTAGTAAATGATAAAGCCATGGCCAACCCAGAAGTTCTAAATCCAAATTCTATTGTCTTGACATTAAACTGAATTTCTAAATAAGGGAGAATTTCTTTAAAGGAGATTTCTGAATGGATCTTCACACATCCCAAAAAACTAATCATGGTTACCAATAGACTAAAGATTTTTTAAAGACAACTCAGTTTCAACAAATCAGTCATGCTGTCCTGTCTTTCCCTTTGCTGACAGATAAATGCAAAATGATAGTTCTTCATGTGATCACAAAATGACAGTCCAAACTCTAAGTATCACATCCACATTCAAAGTAGGAACAAAGAGGGAAAGATACCAGCTCCATCTGTTCTTTCTAACAGCAAAACAAAGTTTCCCAAAAGCTTTCACAGCACTCTTCCTTTGTATCAGGATTAGGTCGCATGACCTAGTCTAGCTGTGATGGACACCTCGAGCTGAGCATGTGGTCACCCTAAACAAAATCCGGGCTACCCTGGCAAGTAAGAAGAAGAAACGGACATTAGGCAAACAATTACCAGTGCTAGTTACAAATACTCCCTGAGCTGGCAGAGTAAGTCAACCCAAGCTCAATAGGAGCAGCATGTAGGAGAGCAATCCAAGAACAATCACGGACTAAGGACCAGGTTCCATTACCACTTTCCAGATGCCAGGCAATTAAACATATTCCAAGACCTGAGAATGGTGGCAGAGTTGTCCTCATTGATATCGGATATATTGCTAACACAGGCACAGAGCTATACCTAATTTTATTTGTAAAACAGGCTAATATGTTTTTTCCTTGCACCCCAAGTGTGTGGAACAATCTACCAACTACATTTGTCTTCTGAGTTCTCTACTGCTCTGCATCATTCTAAAATCATTAGCATTTTAAAGTAGCCTTCCACAGAACCCAGAAAAGTGACTCATCTGGAATCGTCAAGTCAATCCAAAGCAGAAGCTATGAGGAAGTCAGGAACTAAAAACAGGGAGACTGATCTAAAGTTTGTGTTAGGTTGAACTACATGCAATTGCCTATTGTTAAGAATTGAAGTGTCTCCCACAAATATTCATGTGTTGAAATCCTAACTGCTAGTACCTCAGAATGTGACCTTATTTGTAAATACGTTATGCTAGCCCAAGACATTCAGTGAACAGGACTGCAGAGTGGGATGATGCCTGCAGATGTTGCAGAGTCTCAGGGACATAATTCTAAACATCACCTGTCACAGTTTCCCAGACCTGGACTGTGCTGGGGTTGCTTAAACAGTGAACTGAAGAATCAGATTCTGTGAAAAGCAAAGACTTAGACTTTGAGAAAAGATTTTCAAATCACATATCTGTTTGGACGAACGGAGGCAAGATGGCGCAGTTCCGGGTTCTTCACCATCAACTTTCCCACGCCCGGGAAAGACATAGGTTGACTGCCCAGGCACAACCCGACCTCCGACGGAGAAGAACCGGAACCCGCCTAGCCATGCCTACCGCCCCGCCCCCGACCCGCCTATGTCCTGCCCACTGCCCTCCCACTCCTGGGCCCAGGACATAAAAGCCGCTCCCGCGGGCGCGTGGTGCGAACTTCCTTGGCCCCTCCTCGTACGCGAGACCCAGGAACCTTGTCTGAGAACGCCGGAGCAAACTTCCTCGGCCCCTCCTCGTGCACGGGACCCAGGAACCTCGCCCGAGAACGCCAGAGCGACTTCGTCGGCCTCCACCGCCGGAGACTGGTGAACCTCACCCCTCCCTCACATTGGCTTGTAAATAAAGTTTTTTTTGCCTTGCCTACTTGCCTTTTCTCTGGCATTTGCTCTGGGGGTCGCATTAAAGCAAATCAGTTGGTGCCGAAACCCGGGAGGAGACCCCTCCTCAGGGCCCCCCAAGGTCCGAGGAGCCTCCTCCTTCCATGCCCCAGAGGGACCAGGACCTGGACATCGCTTTCCCCACCTCCAAGTCTCCTAGGGGTGAGTACCTTTTGCCTCTCTCTCATACTCCTAGGCCAGAAGTCCTGCACAGGCCCAAGGCTTTTTTTTCCGGTCACCAGGTGACCCAGGGAAGTTCCCAAAGGCAGAGACGTCTGTCCAAAGGAACTCCATTCCGTTCCGTGGGAGACCCGTCCAGGACAGAGACGTCCACCTGGAGGTAATCTCCATTCCGTTCCGTGGGAGACCCGTCCAGGACGGAGACGTCCGCCTGGAGGTAATCTCCATTCCAGCTCCAGGAGCCTCTCACCGGTCTCTGGTGGCTCCAAAACGCTTTGTAGCCAGGTAGAGTTCGGTTTCTGTTTCTGCCTATTGGCGAGAGGAAGGCAATGGAAAACCCCCAATCCAAAATACCTAGAGACTCCCCGTTAGGGTGTCTTCTAAAAAACCTCAAAACTTTGCAATTGGAACAAGATCTCAGGCGAAAGCGACTGGTGTTCCTCTCCACTGTGGTGTGGCCACAATATAAATTAGACAATCAGTCCCAATGGCCGCCTGAGGGCACTCTAGACCGTAACATTTTGACCGACCTCAGTAGTTTTTGTCAACGCTTAGGCAAGTGGTCCGAAATTAATTATACACAAGGATTTTGGGCCTTGCGTTCTCGTCCGGACCTGTGTAGCCAGTGTTCCTTGGCTCAAGTCATGTTGGCTAAGGATGCAGGCCTAACAAAGTCCAAAAAAGAGGAGTCATCTTTCCTGTCTGAGTTGCCCGAAGACCTTACTTCCCCTCCCTCCCTTCCACTCCCGCCGTATACCCCACCTCCCCCTCCCGCTTTGACCCCACCTCCTCTTTCGGCTCCACCTCCCCCTCCCGCTCTGGCGGTTGTTCCGCCTCCCTCCTCAGCCCCTCCCACCATTGTTGAGGCTACACTTCCCTCCGACCCCTCGGCACTTCCGCCTGGTCATCTTAGTTCGCCTATCTCTGCCCATACCCACTCTAAAGATTGCCTAACTGCCCCCGCTTCTACTCCCACCCTATCCAACCCCCCTCGGTCTTAGCACCCTTGCGTGAGGTGGCCGGAGCAGAGGGCGTAGTTGGAGTTCATGTTCCCTTTTCATTAGCAGATCTTTCAAAGATTGAAAGACGCCTAGGAGATTTTTCTGCCAACCCTACAATTTATGCCAAAGAATTTAGATACCTTTGCCAGGCCTACGATGTAACCTGGCATGATCTCCAGGCTATTCTTACCTCTACTCTAAACCCTGAGGAGCAAGAGTGCATCCTAGTGGCCGCCAGGCAGCATGCCAACCAATTATACTTAACAGACCCTGCGTTCCCACTAGGGGAACAAACAGTCCCCTCTATAGACCCAGACTGGAACTATCAAGTAGGCCAGCCAGGCCGCCAAAGACGAGATATGATGACTCAATGTCTTCTGGCTGGTATGCAGGCGGCCTCAAATAAGGTAGTAAATTTTAATAAACTAAAAGAAATTATTCAAGGTCCAGATGAGAACCTGGCCACATTTTTAAACAGGCTAACTGAGGCTTTAATTCAATACACTCGGTTAGACCCAGCTTCCCCAGCCGGGGCCACTATTCTAGCATCATATTTTATTTCACAATCGGCCTCGGATATTCGGAAAAAAACTCCAAAAGGCAGAGGATGGACCTCAAACTCCTATTCAAGACCTAGTCAAGTCGGCCTTCAAGGTCTATAATTCAAGGGAGGAAATGGCTGAGGCCCAACGATAGGCCCGCCTAAAGCAGAAGGTACAGCTCCAGACTCAAGCCTTAGTTG
Source organism: Rhinopithecus roxellana (assembly GCF_007565055.1). NCBI lineage: Eukaryota > Metazoa > Chordata > Mammalia > Primates > Cercopithecidae > Rhinopithecus > Rhinopithecus roxellana. Next base: position 21,339,820 of record NC_044565.1, on the reverse strand, counting down.
CTGCTTTGCAGCCTAGCCGTAACCCAAAACTGGAGAGCAAAACCCCCGGAGGCTCAAAGACAATAAAAGGGGATTGCTATAAATGCGGTAACCCAGGGCATTGGGCTAATAGATGTCCCCAGAGTCCCCAACCGTCTGAGCCAGTGCGGCCGTGCTACAAGTGTGGAGTAGCTGGACACTGGGCTAAAAAGTGTCCTAACCCTCGTCTGCCAACAACTCCTTGTCCAGCATGCCATGAAGAAGGGCACTGGAAGTCTGACTGCCCCACCCTGAAAACGGGCATGGCGCCTCAACGTGATGTCCCTTCTCAGGACCCTGGGAGCTCCTTCCAGCTCTTACATCTGGATGACGACTGAAGGTGCCGGGACTCGGGGACCCCCATCACCCTCGCCGAGCCACAGGTAACTCTCCTGGTAGCGGGTAAGACAATTAATTTTTTAATCGACAACGGGGCTACCTACTCTGTTTTGCCATCTTTCGAAGGGCCTAGCCTTCCCTCCAATATTTCTGTTGTAGGAGTCAATGGCTCCCCGTCCAGCCCTCGAAAAACCCCACCCCTTAATTGCTGCCTGGCCAACAACTATTTTGCACACTCGTTCCTCATTATCCCCTCATGTCCCACTCCCCTACTGGGGTGAGATGTTTTAAGTCAACTGAAAGCCTGTATCTCCATCCCTACTAGCGCCCCCCCACCCTACCCGCCATCTGCTTCTAGTATTGACTAACTCAAATGACTCCAACAATCCTACTAACCCTTTCCCCGATTTCCCCATTCCTATCGACCCCCAAGTGTGGGACACCTCCACTCCTGTCGTGGCAGACCATCATCCACCAATACTTATAAAACTTAAGAAAGCATCTCAGTTTCCAACCCACCCACAGTTCTCTCTCTCTCTCCACAGCACTTACGAGGACTAAAACCAATCATTACTAGGTTACTCAGCCAACACATCCTCATCCCCATTCATTCTCCCTGTAACACCCCAATCCTACCTGTAAAGAAGGCAGATGGAACTTTTCGGTTAGTGCAGGATCTTCGTCTTATCAACGAAGCTGTTTGTCCCACCCATCCGGTAGTTCCCAACCCCTATACTCTTCTTTCTCTCATTCCACCTAATACAACACACTTTACTGTACTGGATCTAAAAGATGCATTTTTCACTATTCCCCTGCACCCAGATTGTCAGTTTCTTTTTGCTTTTACATGGGAAGACCCAGACACCCATACCTCCACCCAACTGACATGGACAGTGCTTCCCCAAGGGTTCCGAGACAGCCCCCATTTCTTTGGGCAGGCCCTAGCAAAAGACTTAGCCTCCTGTCCTCTTACCAATAGTAAAATTCTCCAATATGTAGATGACCTTTTACTCTGTAGTCCCATGGGACAGGACACTCTTTTAGACACTGCGATCCTCCTTAATCATCTAGGATCCAAAGGTTACCGAATATCCAAACACAAAGCTCAACTTGCACAACAATGTGTCATATATTTAGGTATTGAGATCACTCCTACAACGCGTTCACTTACTACAGACCGCTTAACTCTAATACAAAATCTTTCTCCTCCTCAAGACGCTAAGGAAATTCAATCCTTCCTAGGCCTAGTAGGATTTTTCAGACACTGGATTCCTAATTTCGGAATCTTGGCTAAGCCTCTATATGCAGCTGTCAAGGAGACTCCCCAAGGACCTTTGTCTAACCCAAAGTTAATCTATAAACATTTCACTCACCTGAAAAACTGCCTTCTCTCACATCCTACTCTCTCACTCCCAGACTTCCAACGCCCCTTCCAGCTTTTCACAGATGAAAGACAAAAAGTTGCAGTGGGTCTTTTAGCCCAATCTATAGGCGCCACCTACCGCCCCATGGCATATCTATCTAAACAATTAGACCCCACCGTACAAGGGTGGCAGCCCTGTCTTCGGGCCCTAGCAGCAGCAGCCTGTCTAACCCAAGAAGCAAAGAAACTCATTAGGGGTGGTAACCTAACAGTCTTCTCTACTCACCGCCTTCAAGATCTTATTGCCCACAGAAGTATTAGCCATCTAACCCCGTCCAGACTCCAACTCTTTCACCTCTTATTCATAGAAGACTCCACCATTGCCCTAGGAGTCTGTTCCTCTCTGAATCCAACAACCCTACTTCCTGACCCTCTCAAGCAACCTAGTACTGAACACTCCTGTCCAGAACTTTTAGAGGCCCAACCACCTAGTCACTTACATTTACATGACCAGCCATTGGAAGGCTCACAGTTAACCCTATTTGTAGATGGCAGTTATTTTATAAATTCTCTAGGAAACAGACAGGCAGGATACGCGGTAGTTACATCTTCTGCTGTCCTAGAAGCTAAGCCTTTACCACAAGGAACAACATCACAGCAGGCAGAACTTATTGCACTAACTAGGGCTCTCCTCCTATCCAGAGGAAAAATGGTAAACATATACACAGACTCCAAGTATGCCTTCTTGATTGCACACACCCACTCTGTCATCAGATACTCAAACTGCTAGATGCTTTATCAGCGCCTTCCAGAGCAGCCATCATACACTGTAAAGGTCATCAGACTCCATCTAACTCGGTGGCGGCTGGCAATAACTTTGCCGACACCACTGCCAACTCGGCAGCTGGATTCTCCACTCCCACGTTTCCCTCTATTTGTTTTCTCTCTCCTCAATATACCCCTACTTATACCCAAGAGGAAAAGACCAAACTATTACAAGATTCAACAGCCAAACTAGCTGCAGACAATTGGATTTACCTCAATAATAAATTAGTTATTCCTGAAACTCAACTCCACACCATTCTAAAAGACATACATAATTCCCTACACATAGGACCCAAAGCTTTATATAACCTCCTAAGCCCCCTCATTCACTGCCCCACACTCATGAAACACCTAATTATAATCAACCAACAGTGTTCCACATGTCTCAAGTCAAACCCTCAAGGCGCATTGTGCAACCCCCATCCGAGCCATCAACTCAGAGGGCACCAACCAGGTGAAGATTGGCAAATTGACTTTACCCACATGCCAAGGCATAAAAAATTCAAATATCTCTTAACCCTCATTGATACTTTTTCAGGATGGATAGAAGCCTATCCTACTACAGGAGAAACCGCCAATATAGTTGCCTCCATACTCACTGAACACATTATTCCTAGGTTTGGCCTCCCGCTCACTCTTCAGTCTGACAACGGCCCAGCATTCATCTCCAAGGTAGTCCAACAGGTGGCAGCCCTCCTACACATCACCTGGAAACTCCACATCCCTTATAGACCTCAGTCTTCTGGGAAAGTAGAGAAGGCCAACGGGCTCATTAAGCAGCAACTCACCAAACTCTCCCTCGAGACTCGACAATTGTGGGTAACTCTCCTTCCTTTAGCCCTAACCCGGCTGTGAGCAGCCCCACGGAGTCCAACAGGCCTCAGTCCGTTTGAATTAGTTTACGGCCGGCCCCTCACCCTCCAGCAGTTACCCACCCTTTCTTCCCCACTGGCAACTTATCTCCCATACCTCACCCTCTTGAGACAACTCCTGAGACAACATGCAGAACTAGCACACCCCCCTCCAACAGACACCTATAGCCCACATCTCTCTCTCAGCCCAGGAGACCAAGTATACTTAAAAGATATCCAAGCCAAAGATCTTCAGCCTATGTGGAAAGGCCCCTATACTGTCCTCCTATCCACATACACAGCAGCCAACCTTCTAGGACACACGCACTGGGTCCATATATCACAATTAAAAAAGGCCCCCACAGAAGACAATCAGTGGACATCTACTAGACTTACCCCTACCCGTCTCAAATTCACCGAACTCTCCCAACCACCACATGTTCCCTGACCCCTTGCGCTTATCCCGATTTCTCGCCATACTCTATATAAACATAACAGAATTCCAATATCTTACCCCAGATCCCTACTTGCCTCCAGATAATAGCCCATCACAGTGGTTCTCCCGCTTACCTTTATAGAACATCTTCAGTGACAAGGTGTACCCTGTGATTACACTGAAGATGAAGTCCTATTTCATACTTATATTACTATCTTTTTCTTACATTTCAATCTCTATTACTATCCCAACTTTCATATGGAGATTCTCTATAGTTGAAACTTGGTCACACAAAAATAAACAGCACTCACAGCTACAAGGCACTGCTGACTGCCCCCCTTCAGGCTGCCAACCCCATCTTACTATAAATTTCACCCTATCGTGTTGCAGTGCAGCCGGAGCTAAGGCTCTCTGCTTCCTGCATGATCAGACACATTGCAATTGTAAGACTTACTGGAAACAAAGGAACCTAGGATGCCCTTATATTTATTGTAAGATCCATTATGCAACCTTGAGACAGAAGAAACCCACTGCTCTCTTCACCATTGCGAATCAACGAACACCCCTTCAATACCAATTAAATATCAAAGACCCATGGGACCCCCGATGGGCAGACGGAGTCAAAGGTGTACTCTACACAGGCTACACAATCCTTAGTTCATATCCCATGGCTACTCTCCTGATAAAAAGAACACTTGTCCAGCAAAAATCCCTTCCTCAAAACATACAAGCCCTACAGAATTTAACCTTAGCCATACAGGCACAAGAACAGGCCTTACAAGATCAATTACACTCCTCCAATAAGGACCCCTTCTCATGGTTAAAACTAGTCCGTCAAGGGTTAAACCTAACATGGACAGCCAACCTAACAAATCTCTCCAACTGTTTCCTCTGTGTGGCCCTTGAAAGAGCCCCCTTAGTGGCAGTCCCCTTACCTACTGCTTTCAGGGCTACAACTAACTCCATAGGCACCTCCCAAAAACCGTTCTTACTCCAAGTCCCACTATACCAAAGCCCAGAAAGTCCAATCCTTCCTTTCTGCTACTCTACCCCAAACACCTCCTGGTGTAACTATACCCAGCCACCCGCTAAGACCCAGACGGCTCCCATCGGAGGTTATTTCTGGTGCAACAAAACCTTCTTCAAGGTCCTTAATCACACATCCATTGGTCAATCCCGTTGTGTCCCAGTGTCCCTAGTACCTAGTTTAACCTTATATAGCAAAGCAGAAGTAGCTGAACTCGTCATACAATTTAACCCTCCTCCTAATGATCTCCAAAAACGGGCTGTCTTCTTTCCCCTAGTCATCAGAGTCTCCCTGGCCGTCTCCTTAGTGGCGTCAGGGCTTGGAACTGGGGCACTTGCCCACTCGGTACAGTCTACCCAATCTCTAGCAGCTCAAATCCGAGAGGCCATAGAGGCTTCAGCTGAAAGCCTGGCCTCTCTGCAGCGTCAAATTACCTCAGTGGCCCAGGTAGCAGCACAAAATAGGCGAGCATTAGATGTACTTACTGCCGAAAAAGGAGGAACGTGTCTCTTCTTAGGAGAAGAATGCTGCTATTACATAAACAAGTCAGGCCTAGTAGACACTAACATCCAAACCCTAAACAGGATTAAAGCAGAATTAAAAACCTACAATACCCCCTTCACCCCCAGACCACCGGTATGGCTGCTGCCCGTAATACAGCAGATGCTCCCGTTCCTAATTCCCATACTAATCCTCTGTTTTGTCTTATGTCTTGCTCCTGTTTTAATCAAATTTCTCCGAGCCAAAGTTCAAGAGATCACGCGTGTCACCTTCAACCAGATGCTTCTTCATCCGTACGTCCAAATACCAACCATAGACCCCAACCTTAACGACGTCCCTTAACAGCAGGAAGTAGCCAGACAGACCACGCCGCCCCTTATCACTATTATCAATAAAAGGTTGGACTGTTTGGACGAACAGAGGCAAGATGGCGCAGTTCCGGGTTCTTCACCGTCAACTTTCCCGCGCCCAGGAAAGACATGGGTCGACTGCGCAGGTGCAACCCGACCTCCGACGGAGAGGAACCGGAACCCGCCTAGCCACGCCTACCGCCACGCCCCCGACCCGCCTATGTCCCGCCCACTGCCCTCCCACTCCCAGGCCCAGGACATAAAAGCCGCTCCCGCGGCACGTGGTGAGAACTTCCTTGGCCCCTCCTCGTAGGCGGGACCCAGGAACCTCATCCGAGAACGCCGGAGTGAACTTCCTTGGCCCCTCCTCGTACGCGGGACCCAGGAACCTCGTCCGAGAACACCGGAGTGAACTTCCTCAGCTCTTCCTCGTGCGCGGGACCTAGGAACCTCGCCCGAGAACGCCGGAGCAACTTCGTCGGCCTCCACCGCAGGAGACCGGTGAACCTCGCCCCTCCCTCACATTGGCTTGTAAATACAGTTTTTTTTGCCTTGCCTACTTGCCTTTTCTCTGGCATTTGCTCTGGGGGTCGCATTAAAGCAAATCAATATCTAATAAAGAACTTGTATCCAAGAATATATTAAGAACCCAAAACAATACAAAAACTAACAACCCAATTTTTAAGATTGTCAAAAGATTTGAACAGCCTTTTCACCAAAGATGTATGAATTGCAAATAAACACATGAAAAGAAGCTCAACATCATTACTCGTTCCAACCAAAACTATAATGATACCACTACATACCTGTTAGTGTCACAGGACCCCTGGGGTGTCACTTCACCAGCTGGAAACATCTGTGGCTGGCAGTGTCTTCTGCCTGAGTGTTGCTCATGCCCACTGGGCTCGTTGGGCCCACTCAGCTTGGCAGGCTGTGCTCAGCTCATGCTACCTGCTCATATCCCACACCTGCCAAGGGTGAGTCAGGTTTGGAGTGGTGAGGGGTGTGTGGGCAAGTGAGGACAGGGCCGCGCCACTGCATACAGCCAGGCACACAGGCTGCTGCAGCTAGGCAGGCAGCTCCAGGTACCAGCACAGGTGTCTGCTCCATATGAGGATGTTACTGGACCAGATGTACTGCACGTGGCTTCTGCTGCAAGCACCTGCATCTGGATGAGGGGAACGTGGTGGCACCCAGAAGCTTGCAGCCACTAGGAACTGCAGACACCCAAAGAGGGTGTAACAGCCCTGGCTTGGGGAGATCCTAGGCCTGGGCTCCCCAAAGGGCTGAAGCTCTTCTCTCCTTCTCGTCACCCACAACATGGTGAGCAGGGAGCATGTTTCAGCACTTTTTGTGTTACAGCTTTTTAAGTTCCACCATTGGTGAGTCCCTAGTTCTTGTCCCATATCCAGGAAGAATGAGGTACATGGACAACTGGAGGGTAAGCAAGGCAGAGAGGAGCCTCATCAAGTGACAGAACAGCTCTCAGGACACCCAAAGTAGGTAGCTCCTATTTATGGGCAGATCCTCCTGATGTCTGAGTCTGGCTGAGTTTGGGGTATTTATGGTGTCAAAAGGGAGAAAGTGCATGGCCAGGCCTGGAAAAAGCACTAAGTTATCACTCCAGTCTGTGGACTCCATCCAGAATTGACAGCCCAGCCCCCACACTTCAGGCTATCCCTGACTTAAAGGTGGAGCTTCACCAGGGATGTGCCCCTTTCCACCCAGAAGACTGTCTGCCTCCTGTCACCATCAATCATGTCCATGGCACCCAGGCTATTCCTGCCAAGGGGCACTCCCACCCTTGGCCCCCTTCCTGTGCTCACTGGTGTCCAAAGTCTGGAGGGGGGCCAAGGCAGCAGGGGGCTGGTGTATCAGCGCTGCCCCAAAAATGTACACACCCAGCCAGGTTGTAACATCACCTGGTCTTGGCCTCAGCTTTGCTCCACAATCAGAGTGGATTCTGGGAGTGGGGATAGGCCAGGCAGTGCAGGCAGACACTTCTGAGCCTGTGGAGGCATGGGGGCTTTCCTGGTCCCCAAGAGTGCAGGGATGCCCAGGTCCACAACCACCACTGGGTGGCTGCAGCTGTGCCCAGGAGGGTGGGAATCCTGCCCCACCAACTCCATAGTGCGTGGAGTGTGCCTTCCCTACTACTGCCAGCATCTTCACAGTAGCTACGCCAGAGAGGCCACCACTGCCATCATTAGGATGGCTAAAATACTATCATACCAATTGTTGGTATGGATGTAAAGCAACTATAATTCTCACACATTGCTGACAGGAATGTCGAATGGTATAACCACTTTGCAAAACACGTTTTCAGTGTCTTAAAAAGCTAAATATGTACTTACCATACAACCCAGCCATTCTATTTCTAGGTATTTACTCAAGATGAATGAAAACATATATCCATACAAATAACTGCTCATGAAAATTTATTGAAACTTTATCTGTAATAGCTAAATCCTGACTGCAATCGCAGTGTCCATCAACAGCTAGATAAACAGTGAAATACTACTCAGCAATAAAAAAACTATTTAGACATGCAACAAGATGGATGAATCTCAAAATAATTACGCTGAGTGAAAGAAGTCAGACCAGAAAACATGCATACTATATGATTCCATTTGTGAAAGAGTCTAGAAAATGCAAACAAATCTGAAGTAACTAAAAGCAGATCAGTAGTTGCCTAGGGATAGGGGATGCAGGGGGTGGTGAGAGAAAGGGATTACAAAGAGCTGTGTGGAAATTTTAGGGATGAGACAAAGTAGGGATGGGACTTGGCTTCAGCTCACCCCCACCAGAGCATTACTTCATGCATTCCTACTGACCACAAGACCTTGCAAGCTGTAAGTTATCTGAAGAAACCAAGATAAGTGACATTCTACCATGAATCTTACTCAAGAAAACTCCCACCACCCTCATGTGCAAAAGGCCAGGAGAATGACTGATCCTTAACCTTAGCTTCCTTACAATACTAAAAATCACAGCCAGGGGTGGAGACTCAACATGCTAAAGAGATGTGATGCATGCGGAAGCATGTTAACAAACTACATAGGTGCTAAAAAATTCCCTGCTTCTAAATGCCTTAATATCACTCCTTTCCCAACATAGCCACCCCCCATAAAACTGCCTTTCCAACTCCCCAACAGGAGCCAGCCTAAGAATATTTCCTCTCCCCCTCCGCCTCCCTTTCCCTCCTTCCCCTTTCCTCCCTCTTCACCTTTTCTCTCCCTCTCTCTCTCTCATGTTGCCTCCCTATGTCCAGGCATAAGTTCCAATAAAACCTTCTCTGGGAAAATTATTTTGGCCTTGTGTCAATTTCAGTTGCATCGAGAGCCCAAGAACCTGTGGTAATGGGGAGGTGATAGACACACTTATTATCTAAATCATGGTGATATTTTATGGGTCCAGGGTAATTATGAGTGGAAAAAGCACAAACAGTTTTTTATCTGCTCTCATCCCACAATGATCAACACAGAAAACTTCAGTGACCAAATGTGTAGGATGTTTTACCCTCATACCAAGCAAGCAAGCAATCCTGCAGCTGCCAGCTGGATGCCCACTAATTAAATTCTGAAACTATCTACTTGGAGATAGCATCAGATCCCATAGGTTGAGGGCTCAGTCCCACAAGACTGCCTCCTATTTCTGACGCCAATCACAAGCCCCAGGTGATTTTACCTGTGCTTCTGTCTGATATAGTTTGACTGTGTCCCTACCCAGATCTCATCTTGAATTCCCACATGTTATGGGAAGGACCAGGTGGGAGGTAATTGAATCATGGGGGCAAGTCTTTCCCATGCTGTTCTTGTGAGAGTGAATGAGTCTCACAAGATCTGATGGTTTTATAAAGAGGAGTTCCCCTGCACAAGTTCTCTCTTTCCCTGCTGCCATCCATGTAAGATGTGACTTGCTCCTCCTTGCCTTCCACCATGATTGTGTGGCCTTCCCGGCCATGTGGAACTGTAAGTCCATTAAACTTCTTTCTTTTGTAAATTGCCCAGTCTTGCATATGTCTTTATCAACAGCATGCAAATGGACTAATACACTCCCCATCAACCTGCCCACTATAAATCAAAGTTTCCACAACTCCCTTCTCAGGTTTGATTAATTTGCTAGAGCAGTTCACAGAATTCAGGAAACACTTATGCTTACCAGTCTATTATAAAGGATATTACAAATGATACAGATGAAGAGATGCAAAGAGTGAGTTATAAGGGAAGTGGCATGGAGCTTCCATGTGCTCTCTGAGTATACCAACCTTCAGGAACCTCCATGTGTTCAGCTATCTGGAAGCCTTCCTTACCCTGTCCTCTTGAACCTCTTAAGGAGACCTCATTGGATATGAATGATTCATTAAACCATTGGACATAAGTAATTAACTTAACTTTTAGCCCCTTCCCTTCTTCCCTTAACCCCAGGTTGGGGAAAGGGGAGTAAGGCTGGAAGTCCCAAACCTTTAATCATGACTTGGTCTTTTGGTTACCACCCCAATCCTGAAGCTACCTAGGGACTGCCAGACATCAGTCAATACAACATGAGCATACAAAAAGACATCACTTTAGAGATTCTAAGGATTTTAGGAATTCAATGCCAAGAAAGAGATGGAAGAACAAATATGTATTTAACAATATCACAGGTATATACATACATCAAAACTTATCAGATATTATATTAATACTTTAAATATGTGTAGTTAATTATATATTATACCACAACAAAAAAAATTTAATTGGATTCTATTAAACTGAGATTTTTGTTTTCCCTTTGCTTCTTTAAACAAATTATTTCAGAGTGGTTTAAAATAAGAGATTAACATGCAAAAAATTATGAGACCACAGCAAACCATAATAGAAAAGAGGATTCAATGTTGTTAACACCAGAGGTTATATTTATTGTAAGCAGCCTATTTGATTTTGAAATTCCTGACTGCTGAGGAGGAGAAGGTAAGAAATGTAATGAGTTACACTGTTCTTATTATCTCATAAATGGAAGCATGGCAATTATTTAAGATAAATTCACCCTTGAATTCTGAAAGGAATTCATCACATGGGACTTTATGAGGATCATTGAATGATATAATGAACAATTGCTCTAACAGCAATTCCATAGCAATGGCAAAATCCTCTTTGTGTGGCTATTTCCTCAAGTTAGACAAAAGGCATACCATTAAGTCTAACCATTCTTAAGGGGAATGAAACCAATGTGGTCAGAAAGGTAGCATTCTGATTTTCTAATTTGAAGCAGTATCGTTACATGCTTGCATCCTCAGTTATATAGATAAACTATGCCCTGAGTCCCCAGGCCTAGCCTGCTGGTAAATAGATACAGACATGGAATCCAAGCAAATTTTATCTTCTTGTTGCCTGCTCATGTAGATGACCTCAGAACCCTGACAGATCTGCTGTCCTCCCAGTGTATCTGTTAGATACCACCCAGGTTCCTGCAGACCCCATAGTGCAGACCTCTCCACACCACTCTGCCTCTGCTGTCTGTGCTGGAGGTCATTGTGGCTCAATGGACAACTTACACTGCTGCTTTCCAGTCTCTGGGAGGCCTGATTTGTTTCATGGTCTGCAGCAAAGCAGAGAGGAACACTCCTCACTCCAATTATGTCACACACTGTTAGTAGCTTTGCTGGGACCCAATGCTTTGAGTTTTTACTGGAAAGCACTTGTCATTTCTGTCCACAGTCCTCTCTCTCCCTAGGTCTAATATTTGCAGCTGTGACACTAGGCAGGGGACAGAGTGAAGTGAATACTCCCAAAAGCAGAGCTCATGGCCTTTGTACCTGGGTATGCCTGGCTCCTTCCTCCTCGGGGATGGATTCTCCCCTAAGAAGCTAATCGGCCCCTCCTCCACAAAAATTTTGGTTGTTCATCTGACTCATTCTCCAGAAATGACCGGTCATTTCCAAATCCATGGAGTTAACATAATAAACACAGTGGTCTCAAAGTTTGTCGCATGTTAGAATCACCTGGGCATCTTTGAAAAGTCCCCATATCCAGGAAGTACCCAAACCAGAAGATCTTAGATGGATCCCAGACATCAGTATTTTTCAAGAGTTTCCTGTGATCTAGACAGAAGCTGAAGTCCGTGCTACAAATACACCTAACAATTCTCTTTTGTCTCCCAAGACAAACGAACACAAAATTGAGAGATAACTCACTCTGGATAGCCATCTCCTCATCTTCGGATTATAAATTCATAGTCTAGATGCAAGGAAGTTGAGGAATATTTAATAGAAAGAGAAATGAAAATTAAAATGTTAAAACCAGGGACTGTGAAAAGTCTCAATACAATCAGAAAAACAAATTTTATACTCAAGTAAAACACATACCAGGAATCACCTACTCCCACCTTTGCTTTCCACCATTTGTTTGTTTTGTGCTGAAATGATAAGTTTTGTAATGAAAGCATATTTCAGACTCAGCCTTCACAGGAAACCTTCTACACTTTCTGTTTAAATGACAGCACTTAGGATGATGCATGAATTTCAAAGAGACAACGTCCAAGCTCATCTCGGGTTTACTTGGGCATTATTATTCATGAAGCCCTTTCTGAGCTCTATTTGAGAATATCTGTAAGCTGTTTCAAAAGACCAGGGACCCCTACTGTAATAAACAAGTCATTTACATGGGGGAAATGAAAAACCTGCCATGTCTGCCAAATGAAGGCAGACGTGTCTAAGCAGAGGAGGCTTGATGAAGCGAGAGTAGAGAAAGCTAAAGGCTGGATTAAAATACATCAAATCTGCCAAGTGATGGAGAATATACTACCAACCAACAGGAATGGATGTTAGTGCCTAGATGATGTTGCCATTGATTTTTTTTTTTTTTAAAGCAGTACATACGAAAGCTTCAAAACCTAAGATTTAGCCAAATCACAGCCCGAGGATTTCAGACACCTGCCAGGTGCTGGTGAAGCATAACTGCATTTCTTGATGCTTTCTCCTCCAGCGATCAGAACAGCACAGATGTCCATCCTGCTTCAATAGATAAATATTTCTGTACTCTGCATCTGGTCCCTCAGCTTCTGAGAGAACTGCTGTGGCCTGATACATAGGCTGTGGTCACCAGCAGGTAGTAGCAAAGGGTACTCTGCAAGGGTTGTGCCTTGCTCCGCCCACCTGCTCTGTGTCTCTCTCATGGTAGCCTATCCTGGAACACTTCTCTTGAAACCTTCGGTTATTTTGCCAGGCATGGTGGCTCATCTCTGTAATCCCAACATTTTGGGATGCCAAGGCAGGAGGATCACTTGAGGCCAGGAATTTAAGACCAGCCTGGTCAGCATAGTAAGACCCCCATCTCTAAAAAGAAAAATGTGAAAATTAGCCAGGTATGATGGTGCATGCCTGTAGTCCCAGATAGTGGGGGAGGCTGAGGTCAGAGGATCGCTTGAGCCCAGAAGTTCAAGGCTGCAGGGAGCCATAATTGCAGCACTGCACTCCAGCCTGGGCAACAGAGTGAAACCCTGCCTCAAAAACAAAAAAAAAGTTTATTTATCACTTACATAGCACTCTTTCTGTGCTTGACATTGTGATAAGCACTAATGAATAGGAACTCATTAATTCCTTACAACAACCCTCTCTATAAGGTAGGTACGACTGTGATCTGAGTGACAGAGATAAGGAATTGAGGAATCAGAGCCATGGTGAGACTGAGTACAGTGTTCCAGGTCACAAAACAAGTGAGCAGTGGAGACAGGATGTGAATGCAGACCGACTCTGGCTTCAAAGCTTGTCTCCTAATGACTGTTCTCCACCTCCTTTCTGGCAGCTATGAGACCTGGTAGGATCTTGCTCTAGCATTGCTGTATGACTGTTAAAGGTCTAAAGCACTGGTTCTCACTCTTTGGCATGCATCAGAATTAATATCCCCTGGAGAGCTTGTTAAAACACAGATGACTGCGGCCTTAGAGTTTCTGAGTCAGTGAGTCCAAGGTGAGGCCCAAGAATGTACATCTTTAACAAGTTTCTGGGTAATCCCGATTGCTGCTGCCTTGGGAACAACACTTTGGGAATCATTGGCCTAAAGCACTATTTTTAACTATTGATGGACATTGGGCTAATAAACTGATAAGCTTTTGGATGTTAAAGGATTCCATCCTATGTCATTTTTATATCATTGGAAAGAAGAAGGATAGTCTCTCCTGGAAAGAAAAATAAAAAAGAAAGGATACTCACAATATTGTGTGTAGACTTAGAGTGAAGACACATGGTTTTGTTAGCTTTTCTGTTTTTATGAAGGAAAAAAAAATTAAAACTAGTGAATACACCAGAAGGAAGTTTCAAGACTTCCTGATTGGCAGGTGCAACTCTCCTGGATCCTTGGCTGCTGAAGAAAGATTGGACTAACCAGCATCACCTAGTGGCCATGTGGCATTGACTCCACTGAAGGGGAATGAACTTGTCCCTTGGTATTTGAGCCTTTCTACTATGTCCCCATATATGACCTTGTTCATGTAATTAGCACATTATTATTGCTAATATTTCATGCCCTTATTTTAATAAGAAAACATTATATAGGTAAATATAAGTAATCAGAATATGTGCTTCACTTAGTACTTCACTGATCAAACAATATTTACTGGGATTTTGTTATACACTCAACACTCTAGTAAGGACCAAGTGGGCACAAACCAATTATAAAACATGGTCCCTGTCCATATAAAACTCACAGCACAGCTGGGAAGGCAAGTCACTCTCATTAAAACAGAAAAAAACACACAAGAATCAAAACTCATGTTATCCATTATTTACAAAACAAATCCTTTTTTCTTATAGTTATACTATATTATTGTTTTCCCCATTTATTCAACAAATATGAACTAGGCCAAGTATTGTGCTGGACTCTGGGAATAGAAATAGAGACACACTTCTTGCCTTTAAGAAGTTCACAGTCTAGAAAAGAAAGGCACTTAAACAAGCATATACCAAACAAACAGGAGGATACAGCCAATCTGCCTGGACTCAGAGGGTACTGAAAAGTTTCATGGAGAAGGTGACGCTGAACTGAGGTAGGAAACGTGAGTGGGAAATTGTTCAGTGTACAAACTGTACACTGTAGAGGACTTAGCATTCTACCAAGGAATGGCACATGCAGAGGCAGAGAGGCCTCACCAGGAGGGCAGATTCCAGAATGGCTAATGCCCCAATTAAAAGACACAGACTGGCAAATTGGATAGTCAAGACCCATCAGTGTGCTGTTTTCAGGAGACCCATCTCACATGCAAAGACACACATAGGCTCAAAATAAAGGGATGGAGGAGTATTTACCAAGCAAACGGAAAGCAAAAAAAAAAAAAAAAAAAAAAAAAGAAGAAGAAGAAGAAGAAGAAAAAAGAAAATCCCATCTTCTCAGCCCCAAATTTCCTTAAGCTGATAAGCTACTTTAGCAATGTCTCAAGATGCAAAATCAATGTACAAAAGTCACAAGCATTCCTATACACCAATAATAGACAGAGAGCCAAATCATGAGTGAACTCCCATTCACAATTGCTACAAAGAGAATAAAATACCTAGGAATGCAACTTACAGGGGATGTGAAGGACCTCTTCAAGGAGAACTACTAACCACCGCTCAAGGAGTAAGAGAGGCCACAAACAAATGGAAGAACATTCCATGCTCATGGATAGGAAGAATCAATATCGTGAAAATGGCCATACTGCTCAAAGAAATTTAAAGATCCAATGCTATCCCTGTCAAGCGAACACCGACTTTCTTAACAGAATTGGAAAAAACTACTTTAAATTTCATATGAAACCAAAAAAGATCCAGCATAGACAAGACAATCCTAAGCAAAAAGAACAAAGCAGGAGGCATCATGCTACCTGACTTCAAACTGTACTACAAAGGCTACATTAACCAAAACAGCATGGTACTGGTACCAAAACAGATATATAGACCAATGGAAGAGAACAAAGGCCTCAGAAATAATACCACACATCTACAACCATCTAATCTTTAACAAACCTGAAAAAAACAAGCATTCCCTATTTAATAAACAGTGTTGGAAAAACTGGCTAGCCATATGCAGAAAGCTGAAACTGGATCCCTTCCTTACACTTTATACAAAAATTGAATCAAGATGGATTAAAGACTTAAACATAAGACCTAAAACCTTAAAAAACCCTAGAAGAAAACCTAGGCAATACCATTCAAGACATAGGCATGGGCAAAGACTTCATGACTAAAACACCAAAAGCAATGGCAGCAAAATCAAAATAGACACATGGGATGTAATTAAACTAAAGAGTTTCTGCACAGCAAAAGAAACTATCATCAGAGTGAACAGGCAACCTACAGAATGAGAGAACATGTTTGCAATCTATCCATCTAACAAAGGGCTAACATCCAGAAGCTACAAGGATCTTAAACAAATTTGCAAGAAAAAAACAACCCCATCAAAAGTGAGCAAAGGATATGAACCGACACTTCTCAAAAGAAGACATTTATGCAGCCAATAAACATAAGAAAAAAAGCTCATCATCACTGTTCATTAGAGAAATGCAAATCAAGGTCACAATGAGATACCATCTCACACCAGTTAGAATGGAGATCATTAAAAAGTCAGGAAACAACATATGTTGGAGAGGTTATGGAGAAATAGGAATGCTTTTACACTATTGGTGGGAGTGTTAATTAGTTCAACCATTCTGGAAGACAGTGTGGCAATTCCTCAAGGATCTAGAACTAGAAATAGCATTTGACCCAGCAATCCCATTACTGGGTATATACTCAAAGGATTATGTATCATTCTACTATGAAGACACATACACACTTATGTTTATTGTGGCACTGTTCACAGTAGCAAAGACTTGGAACCAACCCAAATGCCCATCAATGATAGACTAGATAAAGCAAATGTGACACATATACACCATTGAATACTATCCACTCATAAAAAAAAAAAAAAAAAGGATGAGTTTATGTCCTTTGCAGGGACATGGATGAAGCTGTCTATTCTCAGCAAACTAACACAAGAACAGAAAACCAAACACTGCATGTTCTCACTCATAAGTGGGAGCTGAACAATGAGAACACATGGACACAGGGAGGGGAACATCACACACCAGGGCCTGTCAGGGGTGGGGCCTAAGGGAAGGATAGCATTAGGAGAAAACCCTAATGATGGGTTGATGTGTGCAGCACACCACTGTGGCATGTGTATACCTATGTAACAGACCTGCATGTTCGGCACATGTACCCCAGAGCTTTAAGTATAATTTTTTTAAAGATTTGAATATTTTCTCATTAATTATGCCAGAGAAGAATGAGATTATGCACAAATATGAATACATAAAACACATTAGTACTTTATTACTGTATTACTAGAGTTTAAATAAAATGTTAATTTTTTATTAGTGAAAAGAACCACTGTAATGGTGCAGTTTATCATAAATACATCTGGTAAAAATATAATTGTGTTTCTCCATAGATTTCTTCACTGATGATCAAAGCAGGATTCATTAGGCTTTGGCAAATAATGTGTAACTGGCTCTGTCCCTCAGATTTCTGTGATGGAAACCTCAAGGAAGGTCCTACTCTACTAAAATAATCCCCAACTATTTGCGGGCAATTCATCAAGGGTGTTTCTGCTATGATTAATAAAAATAATCTGTTACATAATTATTTTTCACTTCCTCTGCACTCACTCTCAATCTGGTTCTTTGAGGTCCAAGGCAAAGCAGCGTCATGGTGCATCCCATCTCCAGCTGACAACCAGCAGTGTAGTGCACAGAAGGACCCAAAACACCTGCTGTGTGATGGTCCCACAGGAGGGAAAGATCAGTGACAGCATCTGTACTATGTCACAGCCACACTGGGGGTGGCTGACGGGACCAGGCGCCCAAGCCAAAACTGTCCAATGAGAGCACTGCTTCTGTGTTTTCCACACTGGAGGTGGAGGAGCGGGGAGCTGTGAGGAGTGGACACTGAGAACTTGTGTCTCTCATTGATTTAGACCTTGGCACATAGTAGGAACTCTCACTGAATTAAAGAAAGAATAAACTGAGGCACTGTCGTTGGCACATCTTGTCAGCCTAAAGTCGTCTCCTCTCCAGGGTAAGGGTCTACAGGACTCTTATTTTATCATTCCACAGGTGACACCTACTCTATTAACCATTAATATATTTACGTACACAGTCAAATCTATATAAGCATGGTTTAGGGTTCAACTGGGATCCCATTACCTGATAAAATATACCCCAAAATGAAACAGGGTATTGTGTAAGGAAGTGAGTTCCTCAACTCTCAGAATTTTTAGGCGGAGGCTGGAAGACCATCTTTCCCTTCCCTAGGAGGGAGGCTGGTCCTGAAGACATTGCCATCTCTAATGTTTTATTTTTCTAGTGACAGCAGAGTAATAAGTGTCATATTTCTAGGTCTTCTAGACCTCAACTTAGCTGAGAATCAGGGTTTCCTTGTGGCAATACCAATTCTAGATACGTTTGCTCTGAAAACCCAATTGTAGTCTTCAATTCTAAGATACATTTTTTGTACTAACATGTCTAAAATAGTGATGTGTCTTCTAACCAGTGACTTGTCATTGTTAAATTTCCAGCACTTTGCTTTTTATTCCTTAGTGGCATATAAATGATAGCGTGCCTAACAACTGATGATGTCTTAGATTCAACTGAATATGTTAGGTCTTTCACAGGTTCCTCTGATACAAGCATAGTCAATCTGTTCTGTTGTTTTTCTTGTGATTCTCAAATATGTATATATAATCTACCCTTTTAGCTATATACCCACGGGTTTTGCAGGCAAGCCTGCTGGATTCTCTAAGTTCTCAGATTAAAATGTTACCCATCTTCAAAAAACAGAAATTCTTTTTTACCCATCTTGTTAACAAAAACTCTTCTACTTCTTAAGAAGTAAGGGACCCAAGTCCCATCTAACTCTCTCCTTGAAATTTCTTCTTCACTAGAGAGAAAATAAAATCCAGAGAGAGATTTCAAACAATGTGAATCATTAAGCAAGCCACCAATTCCAGACCTTGAGAATTTCTAAACTGCCTAGGACTGGGGGCTTCCTAACCTGAATCTGTGAGCTGTAGGATATTCTGATTTTGAAGTAGAGGATAAATTTCATAAGAAGAAGAAATGCTTGAAAAACAAAATTCCACATCTCTCACTCCCCGATCGTTTATATTCCTTCCTGAATTCCTATGGCAGATATGCCCTAAGGTGCCCACAGCGAGTCACACCTTTGTACAATCCCCTCCCTTGAGTTGGGGCAGAATCTGTGCCTTGCTTCTCAACAACAAAATACTGCCAAGGTGACAGGATGTCACTTTCTTGATTATGTTACACTATATAAGACTGCCTTAGCCTACTAGAATACACAAACAGCCATGTGTGACTTGCCTGTGGGAGGACCACGTAGCAGAGAATAGCCTCCAGTCAGTAACAGGTTAAGAAGCTGAGGCCTTTAGTCACACTGCAAGGAAGTGACTCCTGCCAACAACCTGAGTGAGCTCAGAAGTGGATATTTTATCAGATGAGCCTCCAGATGAGAACACAGTCTGGGGAGACCCCTGCAGAGGGACTAGTCAAGCAGTGCCCAGATTCCTGACCCATGCAAACTGTAAGATAATAGGTGTTGTTTTAAGTGACTACATTTGTGGTAATTCGTTATTGCCACAGTAGAAAACTAACACAATCTCCCTTCTGCTCCTTTACCTCCCTCTTTTCATCATTGTGTCTGCAAACATTCATTCATCCACTAAATTGAGAGAGAGATATATATATGTATATATGTATTTAGAATCTACGCTGTTTAAACAGAGGACAAAATGGACCAGGCTTCAAGGATACAATGAGGATTAAAACAAAGTATTTGCCCTCTTAGAATTTACATTCTGATGGAGGAAGACAGAAAATAAACATATAAACAACTATTTTTGATGATAGTGATAGTTTGAGAAATAAAAATAATGGGGATGTGGTTTAATCCCCTCTTAAGATTTGCTTTTAACTTTTATTCCCCTTTCCTGTCTCTTTTTCAGTATGGGTGACAACTCATTGGACAAAATAAAATTCATGCTATCATCATAGTATACGACCCAAGAATTATTCATTTACACACAAAGATGAACAGGTAGTTGAAGGATAAATTATTGTGAGAGGAAAATGTTCCAGGCAGGCTGGAAACATAGAAATAAACATGAGCTGGTACTGGGACTGTTTTTAAATAAGAAGGTTTTCAATTACATACTTCAACCAGCCCTCTTTTGGCTTTGCTTTTCTGCGTGAAGATTTATACCAGCACATTCTGCACATGCAGACAACTTACACAATCCCCACCAAGAATAACTAACTCTTCTCTCCCCCTCACCTCTGTCTCTAGTTTGCACACAGCGTTAAGGAATCTGGGAACCATGTTACACAAGGATCAGGTGGAAGAATTTGAGTTTTTAGCTAAGCAGAAAGCTAAAGCAATGTGCTAACATGAAATTTAAATCAATGGACTCAAGTTACAAATAGGTTTCAGACAAGTCTAATTTCTTTAATAGTTGGAATTTGTTCAAAATGGAATAAGTTGCCTAAAAAACTTATCCCTGGTGGGATTCAAGCAGAACCTATCCACCTTTCTCTTATGGTTGTGAGAAGCTATTTCTCTAGGGGCTAGTAAATGGATCCTTTAAGGCCCTTAAAGGACTTTAATCATGTAATCTGAGCTGGAATGTTAAAAGCTGATGATGAATTAATTTGTTATCCCTCTGTATCTGGGTTCAGTTGCAGAAGACAGAATCTACTCTAGCTATTTGAGATGGGAAAAAAAAAAAATGATTTTGTGTAATTAGGTGGCTGGCAGAAATGCCAAAAGAGCAGGCTCAAGGTTGAGATTTCAAGAACAACTTTTAAAACTACCCATCAGAACTTACCCTCTGAGAGAGCCTCTGTCACGTCAGAAAGCAAGCCAAGGAATCAGGGAGCTGCACCACAAATGCTGGTTCAGTACCACACTGCCTCTGCCATAATTGGCAGCAGCAGAATGGAAGCACCTCCCTCCCTGTGTCCATGCCACCTTCCCTGTTGCAAGGGCATGTGTCCGCTTGGTGAAAGAGGGCATTTGCAGAGCCCAAGATATAAGAAACATAGGCTTCTGGTACAAGGGAGACTCAGTAGGATTGAGAGATTCAGGGTTCTCCAAATCCTCCCAAATGTGGTAACTCCCAATTTTAGGTTCCTACTCCTTCTCATAAACAATTAATTTTCATAGGTGATCTGGTGAGGCTGTGAGCTCCAACTGTGTTGTAATTAATATACCCCCCAACTCCCTCCCCTAATACACACACAACAGACACTGCAGATGATTTTGATTATACAAACTCTGCAACAACAAGGGATAAGAGATTATTTTAGGGCAGAAGAAACTCACTAGTTCTCTGACTAAACCTCAAAATAAAAATTTGAAACTCCAAGTCTTTTTAAGTTTTCAAATGCTGTTCTAAGCAGCCAGCACATCCCCATAGTCCAGGTACTGCTACTCCAACTATATAGTCACTCAGTCCATGAGAGCCGTGAGTCCAACAGACACTTTTTCCAGATTACCCTGGAACTTATGTAACTTAAAGTTTTGTTTCTCCTGGTTATGATCTACCAGTAGCCCCTCCTCTACCAGTTACTGGAACCCAGGGGCCTTTAAACCCAGCTAAGCCATGGAATCCACCCCAGATTCCCATCCCTGAATGTTTGTTGCCTAAAATCACTTCTAGCAGTGATTACTCCAGGTTCACGGCACACAGCAGAACTCATTCTGGCAAGTTTTAGTATAAAGGAACTTAGAATTTACTATTAGGTGACGTATAAAAAAAAACTAGCATAATTGAGCTGAGCTCCCAGGAGTGACTCTCAGAACAATGCAGAACTTGTCCACCTAGACAACTGCTGCCTATGCTGTGATCAGGAAGCTGGGATCAACAAGCCACCAATTATCTCCAAAATTGCCTACTTCTGGCATGCTCCTTATCAGAAATTAAATATTAATATTTGCTTCTCAATACCCACAAAGCTGGGACCACACACTAGGCCCTCTGCTACAGATGCTATAGAATTTTTTTAAAGCACCTCCACAACTATATTTGCCTCACAATGTTCACTTCCTTCTTCTAATCTTGCATGAGTGTATCAGCTAGGAGAAAGCTGGGTCATTTGTAAAACCAAAACATAAGAGAATCTAGGAAATGCAGCATTGTATTCAGATTTGCAGCCCCTACCATTCAGTTAGACACATATCTGAGTCTCATCCTCAAAGAATCTGCAGCCTGGACGTCAGGATTTTTAAAAGCTTCTCAGGTGACTTAACGTTCAGCCAGGTGAAAATCATTGACTCAACAGCGCCCTACTCAGCCACACATAGGCTGTCCTTGGCCAGAGACTTAACGCTAAAGTCATCACAAAGACTCCAAATGTCTGTGTAATCAAGAAAGTCATGGGAAGTTTGTTTTGTGAAGACAACCCTATATGCATCACACTTGCCTTCTACCAGGCAAAATTAAGGTATACCTTCTAATTAGAAAGATTTGCCTAACTTTATAAAACAGACTGGTTGGATTCACATTATGCCAATGTGTAGGAACACTTCATCTAAACAAGGGGTGTCCAATCTTTAAAGGCTTCCCTGGGCCACATTGGAAGAAGAATTGTCCTAGGCCAGAATGATAGCTGATGAGCTTAAAAAAAAAAAAATCACAAAAATATAATAAATAAATAAATAAATAAAAATAAAAAAATAAAAAATAAAAAAAAGAAAAAGAAAAAGAAAAAAAATCACAAAAAAAACCTCATAATATTTTTAAAAAGTTTACAAATTTGTGTTGGGCCGCATTCAAAGCCACCACAGGCTGAAAATTGGAGAAGCTTGATCTAAACACTTTTTACATCCATTACAAAACAATTTTTAAGAAACAATTCAGTTCCACACATGTTATTAGGATATACAGCAGGGGTTGGGTATAGAAACACCAATAAAATTATTCCTGCTGTCACAGACTCTACAACCTAGCCATGTAAAGTATTCAGAGAGCTTGTATTTGCTTTTATTATTACCAGCAGATACCATTTGTTGAGTATTTGCTATGTACTCAGTACAGTCATTTTACAAACATTATTCATTTAATCCTCACAAGAAAATCTAGTGACGCAGATACCATTCTTCCCATTTGGCAAATAAAGATTTTGAGGCTCAGAGAGTTACGTGACTTGCCCAGAATCACACATATGGTAAGTATTGAGAATCGAACCTAGGCCTTCTGACTGCAAATTGAACGACAACCTAGAATCCTAGCTTGAAAGGCCTAAGGCTAGATAAATGTCACTTCTGTTTCACCTGGGACAATTCCATTGTAAATATTCTGACTCCCCAAATAATCAAGTTCCAAACCACCTTGGCCCCACAGGCTGCAGACCTCATTTAATCCTGCCTGCTCTACTGACTAGAGCAAGAGTATGGGGAATCAAAGGAGAAACTCCAGGCCCCAAGCTCTACTTCTCTTTCAAAGTTTTGCAAGCCACAGGGACTTTGGGGGGTTATTCCTTCCACATTTGTGTATTACAAAAATGGATCATAGCCTGGGAGCAAAGCTTCTCCACTTGAGTTTGTAACAGAAAAATTAGACCAGTTTCAGCAGAGACTCTACAAAAACATCTCCAGAAGATGCCACAGCCATGTTTGTTTCTCCAAGGCAATCATCTCATTCCTGGCTGCACATTAGAATCACCTGGGAGAACTCAAAACGCCTCAGTGGTGGACCCACCACCTAGATCATGCTGTAATCACACTGGTGTGAGGCCCAGGTGTTGGAAGCTTCCTCAGGAGTCTCCTATGCATAATCTAAGGATCACAGCTTCAGTGTATTAGGTGCTGTTTAGAGCTACCAACAAAATAAACGTTAATTTCTTGCTTCCTCACCAACAAGGACAGGGAAGAAAATACCAAGAGTAGCAGGAGCTCATAGATTCTTTCCGTAGCTCAGCTACTAAAGTGGAGAATAAACCATCCATGCCAAAGTAGGTCCTAGATACCTCAGAGCAAATAGTTGGCAAAATCACAGCATATGTACTGCAATAGCACTGGGAGAGCATAAAAGGGTTTTTTAAATTGTTACATCTTTAAGCACTTATCTATATGTCTGACACAAATGATAACAAACACATGGTTCCTGCCTTCTAAGAGCAGGAATGTATAATGAAAAAAAATAATAAGGTAAAAACATACAAAATAAACAAAAGCAAACTAAACCATAATGCAATGTGATTTCACTCAGTGCCATGGAAGTATCTGTTCATTTATTCATTAGATATTCAATATGCACATACTATGTGCCAGGCACTGAGTCTACCATGGGCAATGTGGGTAAATAAAACAGGTTATCTCTACTTTCACCAACCTTACAGCTTATGGGAGAGATAGATATTAAACAGATAAGGAGGCATATAACTCTGTATTAGTCTGTTCTCACACTGCTATTAAGTACTACCTGAGACTGGGTAATTTATGAAGAAAATAGGTTTAATTGACTCACAGTTCCACAGACTGTAGAGGAAGCACAGGTAGGAGGCCTCAGGAAATTTACAATCTTGGCAGAAGGCAAACAGGAAGCAAGCACAATTTACCATGGCAAATCAGGAGAGAGAGAAGGGGAAAATGCCGCACACTTTTAACCAATCAGACCTCAGAAGAACTCATTCACTATCATGAGAACAACAAGGGAGAAATCCACCCCCATGATCCAATCACCCCCCACCAGGCCACCTCCTGACACATGGGGATTACAATTCCAGATGAGATTTGGGTGGGGACACAGAGCCAAACCATATCACACTCCAGGCCAAATATGTATGATAATTGGTAGAGTAGAAATGAGCAGGCTGCTACTCTGAAAGAAAATTAGTAAGGGCAGGGAGAGGGTGGAAATATAGATTTGGAGGATCTGAAAAGACCTAAAGAGTAGCTGGGAAGAAACTCACCAGTCTAATAGTGTACGTAGGCTGAGGAATCAAAGAGAATAACATGTGAGGTATCCCAGAGGAAAACTGCAAAAAAAAAAAAAAAAAGCTTTTCCTCTAAGATCATAAATAAGGCATGTGTGCCTACTCTTGACTCTTCTATTCAACATACCACAAGAAGTCCTTGCTGGGGCAAACAGGCAAGAAAATGAAAAAAAAAAAAAAAAGTACCCAAATTTAGAAAGAAGTTATATTGTCTGTTTGCAGATGACATTATCTTATGTACAGAAAACCTCAAATACTCCACCAAAAACTGTTAGAGCTAATAAACAAATTCAGTAAAGTTGCAGGATACAAAATCAGCATGCAAAAATCAGTAGCATTTTTCTATATTAATAATGAACAATCCCCCCAAAATTAAGAAAATAAGCTCATTTACAGCAACATCAAAAAAAAATAAAATACTTAGAAATAAATGTAACTAATAAGGTAAAAGATCTGAACACTGGTAACTGTAAGGTATTCAGGAAAGAAATTGAAGAGGGTAGGCACAGTGACTCACACCTGTAATCCCAGCACTTTGGGAGGCCACAAGAAGATTGCTTGGGCCCAGGAGTTCAAGACCAGCCTGGGTAACATAGTGGGACCTCATCTCTAAAAAAATTAAATTAAATTAAAATTGAAGAAGACACAAATAAATAGAACAATATCCTGTGTGCATGAATTGAAAGAATTAATATTGTGAAAATATCCATGTCTCCCAAAGCAATCTACAGATTGATTCAATGTAATACCTATTAAAATTCCAATGACATTTTTCACATTAATAGTAAAACAATCCTAAAATTGTATGAAACTACAAAGGACCCCTAATAACCAAAGCAATATTGAGCAAAAAGAACTAAGATGGGGTTGGGCACAGTGGCCTACACATGTAATCCCAGTACTTTGGGAGGCCAAGGCGGGTGGATTGCTTGAGCCTAAGAGTTCAAGACCAGGCTGGGCAACATATTGAAACCCTGTTTCTACAAAAAATACAAAAATTAGCTGGGCATGGTGGCATGCATCTGTAGTCTCAGCTACTCAGGAGGCTGAGGTTGGAAGATTTTAAATGATTCATATTCTGTGTCCAAGGTATTTAAACCTATAAACTCTTCAACCTGCCCTCATTGCAGGGGCATTCAAAGTCAATCTGTTGAATCTTCAACCTGAACTCAAATTAACCTACACTTTACTTTTATGCAGTAAGTAAATAAATGATAATAGTTGAGGATATGTCCCCCTCTAAAAGAATTTTTTTTTTAAAATGAGGGCTGACCCACTTCTCTCTTATAGTCATTAGTGAGACTGTGGAAGCCTAGGAAGTCAGAGACTGCAGTGAGCTGTGATCACACTGTTGCAATCCAGCCTGGGTGACAGAGGGAGACCCTGTCTCAAAAAGAAAAAAAGAAAAAGGAACTAAGATGGAGTCATCACACTGATTTCAAACTATATTTCAAAGGTATAGTTATCATAGCAGCATGATACTGGCTGGGATTTCAAACTATATTACAAAGGTACAGTTATCAAAACAGCATAGCACTGGCATAAAAATAGACATATAGACTAATGGAACAGAATAGGAGCCCAGAAATAAATCTTCTCATATACAGTCAACTAATCCTGAAAGTCTTCAAAAGTACACAATAGGGAAAGAATAGTATCTTCAATAAATGATGTTGGGAAATCTGAATAGCCACATGCAAAAGAATGAAATTGGAGCTTTATGTTGCATCAAAATGCATTAAAGTTTCTTTTAGGAGTTTTACAGTTTCTCCTAAAAGAAAACTAGAAAACTCCTTCACATTGATCTTGGCAATGGTTATGTAGACATGACACTAAAAGCATAGGCAACAGAAGCAAAAATAAACAAGTGGGACTACACCAAACTAAAAAGTTTCTGCACAACAAAGAAAACAATGAAAATGAAAGGGCAACTTACAAAATGGGAGAAAGCATTTTCAAACCACGTATATGATAAAGGTTTGATTAAAATCCAAAATATATAAGGTACCCACACAATTCAGTGCAAAAATCAAATAGCCCAATTAAAAAATGGGAAAAAAACCTGAATAGACAATTTTTCAAAGAAGACATACAAGTAGCCAACGGGTATATGGAAAGGTGCTCAACATCACTAATCACTAGGGAAATTCAAATCAAAACCACGATGAGATATCACCTCACACCTCTTAGAATGGCTATTACTAAAGAGAAAAAACATAACAAAGGTTGGTGATGGTGTGGAGAAAAGGGAACCCTTGCACACTATTGGCAATGTAAATTCCACTATTATGGAAAACAGCATGGGTGTTCCTCCAAAATTAAAAATAGAGCTACTATGCAATCCAGCCACCTCACTTTGGGTTATACACTTTTGGCTAAATATCGAAAGGAAATGAAATCAGTATCTCAAAGAGATATCTATAATATATCTTCATGTTTATTGCAGCATTGATCTCAATAGCCAAGATATGGAAACAACTTAAGTGTCCTTCAACAGATAAATGGATAAAAAATTTTGGTATAGTCATGAACCACATAACATCTTGGTCAATGACAAACCACATAATATTATAATGGAGCAGGAACACATAGTTAAAGAAGAAACAAGTAAAAGGAAATTGTGGGAGAAGAAAAAGAAGAACCCCCAAGAAAATTCACAGTGAATGGTTTAGCAGAAGCTTTTGCAGACCTCAACAAGCTCCTTAAAAACTTTGAAAGCATGGACCCTCACACTGAAAGGTTGTCGTTAATAGAGAGGAATGTTCATGGTGCATTATATGGTTACAAGCAAATCTACAATGAAAAAAAGAACTAAACCAAGCAAGCCACTATGGACATATTTCTGAAAAGAGTGACACCTCTTCAAGAAGAGCCTCAGGCAGGTCCTTCACCAGGTATCCAGACAAAGGCATTGTTATCTTAGGAGATGACAATTCCACGTGTGTTATTGTTCCTGAAGATCTTCTAATGGGACAAGATATGGAGACTGAAGATAGTCACATTGATGATCCTGACCCTACGCAGGTCTAGGCTAATATGTGTGTTTTGTCTCTTCGTTGTTAAGAAAAACATTTAAAAAGTAAAAATATAACTTTTTTTGGCCGGGCATGGTGGCTCATGCCTGTAATCCCAGCACTTTGGGAGGCCAAGGCTGGTGGATCACCTGAGGTCAGGAGTTCAAGACCAGCCTGGACAAAATGGTGAAACCCCATCTCTACTTAAAAAAAAAAAAAATTAAATAATAAAAAGCTTATAGAAGAAAGATACAAAGAAATAAAAGAAAGAATTATTTTTGTACAGCCATACAATATGTTTGTGTTTTATGCCAAGTAGTATTACAAAAGAATCAAACGGTTAAAAACTTTAAATGTTTATAAAATTAAAATGTTACAGTGAGCTAAGGTTAATTTATTGAAGAAAAAAATTGCTTATAAATTTAGTGTAGCCTGAGCATAAAGTGTTTATGAACTCTACAGTAGTGTACACTAATGTCCTAGGCCTTCATATTCACTCTCTATTTACTCACTGACACACTGACTCACCCACAGCAACTTCCAGTCCTGCAAGCTTCATTCATGGTAATACAGGTGTACTAATTTTTTCTTATATATTGTACTTTTACTGTACTTTGTCTATGTTTAGATGTATTTAAATACATAAATACTTACCACTGTGATACTATTGCTTATAGTATTCAGCATATTAACATGCCATACAGGTTTGAAACTTAGGAGCAATAAGCTATACCATAGAGCCTAAGTATGTAGTAAGCAATGCCATCTAGGTTTGTGTAAGTATGCTCTGTGATGTTCACATAATGAATTTACCTAAAAGCACATTGCTCAGAGCATTTCCCCATTGTTAAGTGGTGCATGAATGTATACACAAACCCATTGGAATATCATTTAGCCTTTAAAAAGAAGGAAATTCTGCCAATTGCAACAACCTTAATGAACCTGGAAGACATTGTGCTAAGTGAAATAACCAGGCATAGAAAGACAAATTACTACATGATCTCACTCATGTGTGGAATCCAATAAAGTCAAACTCACTGAAGCAAAGAGTGGAATGGTGGTTACCAGGGGCTGAGGGGTGAGGGGCAGTGGGATTAGGGAGATGTTGATCAAAGAGCACAAATTTTCAGTTATAAGATGAATAAGTTCTGGGGATCTACTCTACAGCAGGGTAACTATAGTTAGTAACACTGTGCTGTTTACTTAAAATTTGATGACAGCATATTTTAAGTGTCTTCACACGACAGACAGACACACACACACACACACACACACACACACACAGAGTAACTATGGGTAGTGAAGGATGTGTTAATGAAACATTTTTTTAAAGGAATGCAAGGTGGGGAATACAGAATCACCAAGGCCGCTCACAGAGTCTTGGAAGGGCAATAAGAAGCCTTGAAGCTTAAGCTTGATTGGCTTCATGGTAAGCCTGCCCAGCTACCTCTATTTGCATCCTGCTCCATTGCCTTGAGTCAGGTGAATGCTTCCCAATGGAACTACCTAATTAAGACCTAACACTCCCTTCTAACCACATTCATTCCCATTTGGGCCAGCATCCAGAAGAAAGCAATAGTGTAGGCAGTCAGGACTCATTTGGTCATTTAACAGATTTACATGTATTTATTAGATTAAATCTTAAATGTATCATCTTCATCGACTATTACAGAGCACTTCGTAGTCTATGGGCATGACCCAAGGAGTATTTCACATCTACTGTGTACCAGATTCTGAGGCTACAGTTGTGAATTAGATAGACACACTTGTTGGTCTCAGAAATTGAGCATTTTTCATCTGTCTTTGCAATTTTTGAGAAAGAGAAAGCTGAGATTATGACATCCTATAAAAGCAGGACAATCTCAAAGACTTTCATAGAAAGACTGCCTTGTGAGAGAAATGGGTGCACTTGACCCCCAGGATTCTGCTGCTTGCTGCATCTTTACAAATTGTGTGTGTGTGTTCATATACACATATATATTATGTATAATAATAAAACATTCCTCTGTGTAAGACAGTTTAGGTGGACTTAGCAATTAGTCAAATTTGATTTTATAGGCGGAAATAGAGCCTGGTGAGGAAGTAAAGGGCAGAATTTCTGTAGGTGGGATTGTGGTAATGTGGTAATGGTCTTTTTCAGCAAAGAAGCCTAAGAGCAGGATTTGGCTGTGGCTTGCCGAAAGCTGGATTCCTGTGAGCTGATTCTGAGTAGCCAACTGCCCTAAAGTAACTCAGGTGACTAATGACTGTGAGAGAGAAATGGGTCAGCCCTCATTTAAAAAAAAAAAAAAAAATATTTTAGAGGGGGACATATCCTCAACTATTATCATTTATCTACTTACTGCATAAAAGTAAAGTGTAGGTTAATTTCAGTTCAGGTTGAAGGTTCAACGGATTGACTTTGAATGCCCCTGCAATGAGGGCAGTTGAAGAGTTTATAGGTTTAAATACCTTGGACACAGAATATGAATCATTTAAAATCTTCTGCTGTTGTCTCCCTTTCCTGCTTTCCTAGTGTATAGCAGTATCTCAAATGGCATCTGTTCAATGACCTCCAAATAGTGCCTGGACCAGCATGATATACAGTAGTTTCTCCCAGAGTAATCCTAATCATCATTGTCTCAATTGGCTGAATTACATTCAACACACCCAAAATTCCTGTTGCTTCTTTCCAGTATGAATTAACTTTATAGTGCCTAATTACCTGGTGCAAGGTAAATGCCTTTAATAAAACGTTCTGGTGTGATCTGTCTTTGAGATTACTCTGACAGATTTTGGTATATGACTCTAGGTGACCCGGGGTCTGTATCCTTACATGTCACCTCCTATTTTTAGATAAAACAGAAATATAAGGTAATTTGGAGTATATTAGGTGCATAATCTAGAAAACCACACCTTAGAGACCTCATCAAAATGAAGAATGCAAAAGAAAGTGATTTTGCTGGAGTTTGGCTTTTTATTTCTTAACTTTGTGCATAAAACAATTCCTTTGAGCATGCAGAGTTGGGTCTAAAAAGTACCATTTATTCTCTAATATTTATTGAACACCAAGTAGGTATAGGGAATGACTCTGAGAGACACACAGCAACATAAAATGCAGGCTCTGCCCTTCAGAAACATAGTCTGCTTGGGAAGCACAAGACAAGTAGATGTAGGAAATATAAATTGCAGGCCCAGCTGAACACCGTGAGGAACACAGAAAATTTGAGTCACAGGAATTCAAATGCCAATCATAGTCCCTAAGAGCTTTTGACATTGGGGTTTGGAAAATATTGATGGAAAGGAGGGGTGGAATTTGGGTTAAAGTATAGACTTATAAGAAGATGGATTTTAAGCAGTTGAGGTGGTCAAGGGAAGGACAAAACATACATGGTTTATCTTAGGGTTTGGCCAACAAAATAACACCAGGCTTGGATGATATTTGAGGATGACTCTCCTGTGGACACCTCCTTCACTTCATCCCATCACTGGAAACCTGTCACCTGCAGATGCCTGGTTAGAGGGGACATACTCTTCTCTGAGTCACTGCTTAACCTTCCCCAGTGGCTAGGAATTGCAAGGAACAAACCAGATAGAATTGCAGAGGCCCTCCCTACCCTGTTTCAAAATTAAAGTTCTCAAATATTGATACATCATTAATTCAGCTGCTATGAAGACGCCTTACTTTCCATAATATCAGAATACTAATGAGCTAAAAAGTTATTAAAAGGTAGAACTCCTTTATTTAATAAAAGCTATGAGTACTGACCTTTACATTATCAGCTCGATTTTCCCTTGGGTTACAGAATAACTAACCAGGCTTTTGATCACGAGCAATTTCAAATCGCAGTTCCAGATAGCACAGAGCTGACATAGAGGTGCCCATCCCTGAAGAGCTTTGATGGAATTCTTGATGAAGTGAAACTGATGTGGAACTGCCATTCCTTTTCCAGTGGCATTTCCTAAAGCTACCACAACCCTCCTGCATCATCTATCTCAGTCGTCTGTGGTCAGCTCCTTAGTGAGAAGAGTTGAGCTCTGAGCCCCTGAAGCCAAAGGCAAGGTCCTGACTTCTGCCCAGCCCTTTGTTTTGATGCCATCTCATGGTTACAGACCACATTCTGACTGTGCCTCCATCTCAGTGCAAACCTATTCATATGTAAAATTCAAAGAGAGTAGGTCACAAGCGTAATTCACACTGTTTGAATAACTTTCTGTGGCTTATGATGTCCCTAAAAATGCTGCTTATTCTGAGCTCCTCCCCTTTTCAGGGGTCTGTCCCACAGACCTTGACCCAAGAGTGGATGAACAACGTACACTGACAGAGATATTATGCCTGTCAGTCTGTCTGAGCATCCAGGCCACTTACAGACTCCAAGAAGAGTGCTATTAAAGAGTTGCAGCCATGGCCCTGACTCGCTGACTCTGTGGCATTTATTTAGCACACTTTAAATGACAATGGCTTTGAGTCAACACCATTAGAGGGTAATCAACCTGGTTACCTTCCCCCAAGAGTGCCATCCTGCCCGTGAATGATGAAAGGTTAGTTTTAGGACCACATGAGTAAACAAGTTATTTAGATAAACCACTCTACATTCCCATGTCTCTACGCCCTAAGCTTTTAAGAGAATTCAGCTGCCTTCAGCCAAACACTTTATGCAAACTCCCAGGCCTTCCAAGAGGGTTTGTGTTTATTTCCTATAATTTTACAATTTCTCCCACCATCCTGACTGAACCCCCACACCCCTTCACCTCTGAACCACTTTGACTGGCTCATATGCCCTCTGCAGCCCCTTGCCAAAGTGAGGTACAGGTCTGGGAGCCAGGAGAGGCCACTCCAGTTCAAATTTCAGTTTGTCACCAACTCAGTTTTGATTTTAGGCTTTATCTCCATGAATCTCAGCTCTCCTATCTAGAAAATAAGGCTAGGTCAATCTTTAGAGGTCTTCTTAGTTACAGTCCCTCTCTGTCATCCAGGAAATAAGAGACAAAGACCACATAGAAACCACAGAAAGGGAACTGTGTCCTTGGCCAGTCCTACCTGCCTGTGAGCCTCAGGGAGAAGTCCCATCCTGTCTGCCTTGCTCTGGGCAAAATGTTCCCTACCAGGTGACGTTGGGAGAAACACTTTGAGAGCTGAAGGATGAGAACACATGGACACATGGAGGGGAACAGCACAAACTGGGGCCTGTCCTTGGGTGGCAGGAAGGGAGAGTCTCAGGAAGAATAGCTAATAGATTCTGGACTTAGTGCCTAGGTAATGGGTTGATCTGTGCAGCAAACCACCATGGCACATGTTTACCTATGTCACAAACCTGCACATCCTGTACATGTACCATAGAACTTCAAATAAAAGTTGAAGGAAAAAAAATTCAAAATAAAATAAAATAAAATAAAAACGAAAAGAAAAAGAAAACCCAGTCAGAGAGCAGCCTAGGACCAAAAAACTTACAATCGCACAATTACCATCAAAACTCTGGGAAACTATACAGTGTGAGTCCTGGACTCTCCAGGGACACTGCATTGGTCCAGCCTCCTGACCTTTCCCCTCTCAGGTCCCAGGCCTTTCACCTCCTGGGCTCTAGGGTGCTCATCTGCAGCTGCAACCCTCACTTCCTGAACAGTCCTAAAGCTATCTTTACTTGTCTCATGGGTCATTCAAGAAACCTAATACCATGGTATACTTCCCTGCAAATGCCCTATTACCTTCTGAGAGCACACCAAATATTAACATTTTTTTTTCCTGGAGAATATCCCTTAGTATAGGGGGTAATGCCAAATTCCACTAAGAACTTCCATGGAGGCATCAGGTATTGCCCCACTATGCCCCACACTAACCTCCCACAGTATCTAATATCTAGTTTCTCCTCAAATTTCCCCAAAAAGGGACCTGCTGCTACACTGGCCATGATGGTGGCCAAGCATGAGAGTCAGGGTAGATGACTTGGAATTGGGATTTTTCCAGACAGCCTTCTGGATCCATTTTCCACCCTTCTCTGCCCTGCCATGTACCCCCAGAAGACTGCTCTTTGCATGGCATAATCGGCACTTGCCCACTCTCTGCCTTCCAGTTGAGTTCAGTCAATCCTCCTACTGACAGGAGCTCCGAGAGGTGTGAGGCATTTATTCCCTTCACCCCTCCACATCAGGTTTGACTTGGGTAGTGGTTGCTTTCCTCTACACAGGGCCACAGCTTCTGCCTGAGGCCTCTCATCAGCTTTAGGAACAGTTCCCACCCCTTGACAATTCATGTCTAAAGATGGTAATGACGTCTCACTGTTGCTGATAGCAGGGAGCTTCACCTTTGGGTGTGCCGTCGGACACCTACCAGGGACAATTCAGGGTGGTGAAAACTAAAGGGTCACCCTAGCCAAAATCCACTGAGGAAAGCCAACTTTCAAATACTTGGGAGAATAGGTCCTAATGTCCAGTGCAAGAGTCAGACCAGGAATTAAAGTAAGTGATGCAAAGCCAGAAGGCCAGAACCTAGAAAAGACAGGACCAAACAAACCCAGTCAGAAACAAGCAAAAGTGCTGCCAAAAGGATTGACAATGGGAAATTATGCTCACCTGCCTAGCAGCAGGTATAAATTGCCTGAATAGGATAGACTAGCTTCAAGGATGAGGGACACAATGAATCCTGTAATTCCCATGTAACATTTAGTCTTTGCTTCTCCAAGAGCTGAATATTATGATACATATGCCTCAGGGAAGAGCTTTAAGTCAAGGGATCTAACCCTAGTGCCAAAGATGTGCAAGGGTATGCATTTCTGGGCAAAGAGTCCATAGTATTCATTGAATTTGAAAAGGGATCTAGGGCCAAAAATGATAATCATTTCCAGTTAATCCTATTTTACCACTCAGCGTTTTTTTTTCTTGGAAAATATCTCAGCTCCTGTCTACTATCTCAGCACCAACACTGTGTACCAGGAGGATGGTACACTTCAACTCTGCAGAGACAGAAGGTCCTCCTGACCTTGCCTTTCTCTTTCATTTGGCTGTTCGAGTTGTATTCTTTATGATAAAACTGTAACCATCATAAGTGTGGTGGCTTCAGAGAGCTCTGAATTATCCTAGCAAACTATTGAATCTTAAGGGGATTATGGGAAGCCCCAGATTCGTAACCAAGTAAGACAAAATTGTGGGTGGCAAAGGCAAAACCAGGACTTCTGACTGGCATTGGAAGTGGGAATAGCCTTATGGGGCTGAGCCCCTTAACCCATGAGGTCTGTGTTAACTTCAGGTAGTTAGTGTCAGAATTGAATTGAACTGTAGAACACCTAATTGGTGTTGATGAATTGGTGTTGGAATGTAACACTGAACTGGAATCAGCCAGATTACAGGTTGGAATCTGGGGAAAAAGGACAAAAAGAGAATCCTATTTTGTACTGTATTTTGTATTTTCGTCCCCCTAGGGGGACACCTGTAATTGTGATTATTTAGAGAGTGTTAACGTGTTTGATTTTGAAGATCAGGCCATCCTGAAAAGCTGGTACATGCTAGGGCAAAGATGCAGTAAGTGCTAAAAGCTCTACCAAGAAAATAAAAGTGATTTTCAGAGTTGGCAATGGCTGGCACTGGAGCAGCGTGAAGATGCAGAGCTGTGGCAGGGGAGCTTGGGGAGCCTGAGACAGGAGAAGGCTTGCAACAGGAGCTGCAGGAGAAGAGTTCCTGGAAAGGATCTCTCTGTGGCCTTGGTATGACTCAAGAAAGGTATGACTGAGACTCCCAGCTTGAGTACACCCTGCTGCTTCTCTTGACAAAAGTCGACCACAAACTAAGCTTCTAGAATGGGTTGTGGAGAATTCAAGAAGGGGCTACATTCTGCGTTGGGGAAATGTCGACCTAGGGAGATGGGAAATGTGTGAGATATTCAAAGCAGTAAAGCAGTGGCAATATAACACCAGACCAGAAGTGACGAAGAGAGCTTTAGACTACAGAAATCTGTTAAA
This sequence comes from Rhinopithecus roxellana, assembly GCF_007565055.1. Classification (NCBI taxonomy): domain Eukaryota; kingdom Metazoa; phylum Chordata; class Mammalia; order Primates; family Cercopithecidae; genus Rhinopithecus; species Rhinopithecus roxellana. The sequence continues at coordinate 21,304,160 of NC_044565.1, read as the reverse complement.
ATCTTGGTCATAGACTTCACCCATGATGTGGATGTAGCTGAAAGCCATTGCATGTGACTTTCACAGGACAGGGTGAAATCTGACACCCTCAGTGAAATAACTTGAAAAATCTGATTACATGTGAGAATGACATGCCTTGCTCTGTTCACTGCTACTCATTTTAGGGGAGTAGCAGTGCTGGCCAAGAAGAGGGGGTTTCCATTTCTGTTAAAAGATGCAGTAGAGTTCCAGCTTCTGGCAATGATGGAATAGCTTGATCCACCTAACCTTCCTGAAGATAACAATTACTAAATCAGGACAAATTATTTATAAGACAACAATTACCTGAAAGCATTGTAGAGTGACCAAATCATGCAGACAGTGAAGGAGATTACCTGTGAAGGGGGCACTACAATGGCTGAGATTTCTGAGTTTGTAGCAGAAGTTAAAGGCCTTCTCCAATAAGCAGTAGGTAGTAAAAACCAAAAATTGGTACAAGGTCAGATAGGAAATCTGAAAGGCCCTTTATCTATCAAAGAAATTGAATTTATAATCAAAAGCTTTCACAAAGCAAATTTCAAGCTCAGATGGTTTTACTAGCGAATTCTATTAAATTTAAGGAAGAAACAATATCAACCTTACACCAACTTTTTCAGAAAGCAGAAGAAAAAAGAACATTTCCCAAATTATTGTATAAAGCCAATATAACCCTGATACCAAACTTGGCAAGGATGTCTATGAAATTTTATTTATTACAAGAAAATAAAGATCAATACCCCTCATGATTATGTTCATGAAAATTCTTAACAAACTATTAGCAAGTTGATCCATCAATGTATGACAAGGATAAGATCATGACCAAGTGGCAATTACAAACAGGAATGCAAGCTAACATTTAAAAATCAAACATTTAAATTGACCATATTAACAAAATAAAGTAAAAAATATACATAGTCATCTCAATAGACTCAGAAAAATCACTGGAAAAAATTCATCAGCCATTCATGATTTTAAAAATAAACAAGGTTGGGCATCGTGGCTCATGCCTGTATCCCAGAACTTTGGGAGGCCAAGGTAGGAGGATCATTGGAGCAAGAAGTTTGGGACTAGCCTGGGCAGCATAGTGAAACCTCTTCTGCATAAAAAAAGAAAAAGAAGAAGAAAAGGAAACAACAACAACAACAAAAGCCCTACAACAATAACAAAGACATTTAACTAACTTAGAATAAAGGGGAATTTACCTCACATATTTAAAGGACATCTATGAACATCTTTAAGCTAGCAACTTCTAGCAATCTTCAAAACAGGCATGAAGATTGGAAAATAAGTAAAACTTACCCTATCCATAGATGACAAATTTCTATATAAAAAATACCCTAAGGAATCTAATTTTTAAAACTATTAGATCTAAAAAATGCAATCAGCAAAGCTTTAGATTCAATGTACAAAAATCAATGCATATTTGTGTATTTCTGCAACAAAAAAAGAACATGGAAAACTATTGTTAAATAAAAATTTTTCTCAAAATAATATACAGAATTCAACTCAAACACAATCATAATTCCATAGAAATTGACAAACTTATTCTAAAATTTATATTAAATTACAAAAGGCCTAATAGAATACAGTCCAGAAACAGACCCATACATACATGGTCAATTGACCTTTCTACTCTAAATGAAAGCAGTTAATGGTCAAAGATCAGATTTTGCAACAGATATTGCTAGACCCGCTTGAATATCCATTAGGAAAGAACTCAATCTTGACCCCTACTTCACTCAATAAACAAAAACTAATTCAAAGTTGATATAAGAACTAAATAATGAATAATATAGGTTTTACAAGAAAGCAGAATCGTGTCATGAACTTGGGGTAGAAAAACATTTCTTAGGATGAGAAAGCAGTAAACAAACAAACAAAAAAAGATAAGTTGCTCTTTATCAAAATTTAAAATATTAGTTCATCAAAAGACACCAGTAAGAAAATGAATAGGGCAAGGCATAGAGGGTGAGAAAATGTTCTTAAAATACAGATTTGAGAAAGGTCTTGTACTCAGAATATAGGAAGAATTGTTGGAACTTCAGTCCTAAAAAGACAAAGAAATAAAAACTAGGCAAAGACACTTCTCAAGGAAAAAAATACCAAAGGCCAAAAAGCACACTTAGAAGTGCTCAACATTAGGCTGGACCTGATGGCTTACGCTTGTAATCCCAGCAACTTGAGAGGCTGAGGTGGAAGGGATGCTTGAGGCCAGGAGTTTGAGACCAGCCTGGGCAACACAGCTAGACCCCATCACCAAAAAAAAAAAAAAGGTCTCAGCCTCTCAGCACAATTATTATTCAGGGAAACACTAATTTAAGCATGAGATATCACTGACATCCCCACTAGAATGAAATTAACAAGAACAAAAATACCAAATGTCAGAGAAGGTATGGAAAAACAGATGCTTATATTTTCTTGGGATAGAACATGAATAGTACAACCACTCTGGAAAAAAGACAGTTAAATATACACATGCTATTACAGCTAGCTATTCTATTCCTACATATGTCTACAAGAAGAAAGAAAATGTATGTTCACAAAAAGACTTACACACAAGAATCATAGCAGCTTTATTTACTAACAGCCAAAAGCTGGAAACAACAAAAAAGCCAGCAACTGGAGAATGGATAGACATAATGTGGAGTATTCACACAATGGAATAGTACTCAGCAATAAAAAGGAATGAACTACTTACACAATGACATGGGTGAACATCACAGATACTATGCTGAGTGAACGAAGCCAGACCTCAAAGACGACATACTATATGATTCCCTTCATATCTGTTTCTAAAACAGACAAAACTAATTTCAGGTGAGAAAGAATACAGGTAACCTATAGAGAGGAGGCAATTAGGTAGGATATGATGGAACTTTCTGAGACAATAAAATGGTCTATATTATAAGGAAGATGTGGTTCCATGGGTTCATCCATTTCTCTAATGTATATGGCTGAGATTTATGCATTTCAAAGTATGTAAAATTTACCTTAACAAAAGAACTCTTATAACAACATCACCACTATGGGACATGGATTGGAGATTACTTACTGATCATACAATAATGGTAGAATGTTGATAATTTTCAAAGCTAGGTGATGGGTACATGGGAGTACATTATGCCATCACAATTCTTTTGTAAATGTTTTAAAGTTTACATAACAAAAGTTTTTCAAATTTACTGGAGTTGTGAGTAGCCCTTTCACTTTTTTTGTTAATAAAACTGAAATAGGAAACACCAGAACCTAAAATTCTGCCCACTGCTGTCTAAGCTGTGAGATCAGAGGTAGCGGCGGTGTTGTAGGAGGGGAGAGAGGTGAGAGAGGTGGTTAGGAGAAGGTGGCCTCACAGGATCCTAGGAGTGGAGAGGGTAGGTGGGAAAAGGAAGATGAAAGGGAATGGGAAGATGGAGGTGGTGGTGGAAGATGAAAGAGCCATGGGGACACTGAGCTCCCTGGATTAGGCAACAGGAACAGAGGAGTGAAAAGAGAGACGTAGTCTTGGGACAGATGCTCAGAGGACAGGTCAGGGTGCTGAGGCAATCCCGGAGCAACCCTGGGTCAGGGTGGACCCTGAAAAGGATGCCTTCTGTTAGGGTCATGCAGTGGACTGAATGTGTATGCCCCCCCAAATTTGCATGTTGAAACCCTAATCAGAATGTGATGGTATTGTGAGGTGGAGCTTTTAGGATGTAATTAAGTCATGAGGGTGTAGCCCTCCTGAATGCTCCTGAATGGGATTAATGCCTTTATAAATGACCAGCAAGCTAGCTAGCTCTTTCCACCTTGTGAGGACACAACATTGCTGTCTGTAGACCAGGGAGAGACCCTTACCAAGAACCCAACCCTGCTGAACCCTGAGAGTGGACTTCCCAGCCTCTGGAACTGTGAGAAATAAATGTTTAAGCCATCTGGTTTATGGTATTTTGTTATAGCAGTTTGAGCTGAGCTAAGACAGGTCACCTACCTATCATCTGAGCTGTGTCCCTGTCACAAAGCCACAGTGAATTCAACCAAGACATTTTCCTTGGATGGGTCCTTGGTTTAGAGGAAGGAAGAAATGCCTTCCTTCCTGGACCAGTACTGTCACCCTGGGGTGTCCTAAGCACAGCAGCAGGGTACACCCAAGTTTATGGAGCAATGCCAAGCCCTAGCCAAGCCTGCTGTGATGAGCACCCTCACACACCACGTAACGTATACCCAGGTACCCTCTGGCATGGGAGCCATTCTCCACATTTTTAAGCTAAGGAAACAAGCAGAAATAAAGTCTACTTGATCTGAAAGTCAATCACCATGTGTCCCTTGGTCTGGGCAGAATTCCTTGGTCTGTGACACCTGACACCTGCTTTTTGTGTTCTCAGCAGCAGCCTGGGTATGGTCATGCAAGCTCCCAAAACACATTTCCTCAGGCCCATCAAACCTCCTCAAACCCATCTCAAACTACCCAGTATTCCTTCACCTCCTCAAAATGAGCTCTTCCCCCTCCCTGAATTTGCACAGGCTGTTCCCTTACCTGAGTGTTCACACTCCATTTTTCCATGGCTGGTACCTTCTCAGTCCTCAGGTCCCAACGCACGTCCCCTCCCCAGGGAGAATTCCCGTCTGTTTCTTCAGGGGCTTCTCCCTAATACTATTTTTTTTTTTATACTCTTATTTGTTTCCTTCAGGACAGTTACACTATCTGATATTTTGTTCCAGAATGTAAGTTCCTGATGACAGGCACCACTTCTGTCTTGTTTAGTGGCAATTACCCACTGGGATTACTTCTTGTTAAGAAGTTCCCTTTTGAACACGAAGTAGGATGGCTAACAGCTTTCCAGTGTTCTTGCAGTGAATGTCTTAAATCTTAAACAAAGAATGTAGGCTCTGGATGGGCTCTCTGCAGAACCACAGAAAAGCATGGCATTGGTGAAGACTCTCCATTTCCCCGATGAGGCAGAAACTGAAATATAAATGAGCTTCTGCCTCTAATCCTGATGATGATAATGATGACGGTGTGGTGGTGATGGTAGTGATGACAGAGGCACTGATGACAATTAAGTTGCCTTATTACATCCCAGGGACTTCACGCATCATCTCCAACCCTTTGAACTACCCTGCATGATGGAGATATATACATATATGGAAAACTATAATTCAAAAGATACCTGAAGTCATTCTATGTCTAGGCTAGACAACACAACGTTGACACTGCTACAGCCTCATTCCCCCAGAGGTTTTGGTTACAATGTTCTCTAAAGAACCCATTAAAGGCCCAGTGCGGTGGGCGGGTGGATCACAAGGTCAGGAGTTCAAGACCAGCCTGGCCAACTTGGTGAAACCCCGTCTCTATTAAAAATACAAAAAAGAAAAATAGCCAGGTGTGGCAGCAGGCGCCTGTAATTCCAGCTACTCGGGAAGCTGAGGCAGAGAAAACTGCTTGAACCCCGGGAAGCGGAGGTTGCAGTGAGCCAAGATCACACTACTGTACTCCAGCCTGGGTGACAGAGCGAGACCCTGTTTCCAAAAACAAACAAACAAACAATCAGAATCTATTAAAACATACACACATATAAATACACCTCCATTTCTCCCACTCTCCTCATCCTTCACACTGGAACAATAAGAAGTCTCCCAAACCATATTGAAATCAAATTGTAGATTTATTGACTGTTTCTGTTATACAGTGAGGTGAAAACATCTTAATTCAGGACATCCTCCACCTTGTTTTGGCTTCCAGTTGTACTGCAAGACCAGTGTCAGGCACATAGGCTGATAATCAGTGGACAACAGAAGCAAACTGCTGCAGGGTCACATGTCTACGTGATTCATTCCACAGTTTTAGGAATTTTTTTTTTCTTTCACAGCATCTTCCTCTTTTCAAATTCCTTCAAAAACAGGAGAGAGAGAGAGAAGAGAGATGGAATGAATAAAGATAAAAGATCCAAATTACATTTATCGTCAAAATGATTTTGAAACCTATTATCTTTAGGATCCTTTGAACAACCAAATTACAGAAGAAAAATGTACCAGGATGAGGGTGTTTGAACACAGAATAACAGCTTTCAAAATGAGTCTGTGTCAGCTTGAATTTCACGAAACAAGATGCAGAGCTTCAACTTTATATTTCCTAAATCCAGAAGTGGAGAGGGAGGTTTTGAATAATATGTATTTTTTCATAGCAGTGTAATAACAATAATTTTAGGAGCTGAGAAACTTCATTGTGCTTATCCAAACTGTAGTGCTATATACATGAACTACATCCAGCCCTTCTAATAAGGCAATGGAAACAAGTTTGCTCAGTTTCTCAGAGAATAAAGCTAAAGACAGATTGTTAGGATTTGAACAAAATGTCAAGAACCTTAGAAATACCTGAAACAAACAAATACCTTAAGCAAAGTAGTGTTTAAGGAAACAATACCAAAAATCATATTTTTCTAGATTTTAACAATTAGGATAAAATGTGTAGATCCCTGCTGCCACTTACTGGAAGAAAATGGTAACACACATCTCCAATGTGAATTTAAGCATTTGCTTTTCTCTTTACCCCCCACCTTCAAATAAAATTCTTTCTCACACTCACTAAGCACCTAGATTTATTTCAAACACTTTGGCACATAATGTTCTATTCCAAAAGCAGGATCATGCAAAGAGTCAATAAAACAAGGAGTCCACTTTATTCATCCCTAAGACAAGGGCAAAGAAGACCACCAAATCAGGATTTTGAAATTTTCTCTGAATGCTGTTCCCTTCTAGGAAACCAACTGGTACCTATTTTCAGCATGCTTAAGAGGGGATTTTTTTTTTTTTTTTTTTTTTTTTTTGTGGCGGGGGTATACCATCATAAAAACAATGAGGGAGAGAGAGCCTTAAATGACCACTCAAAGAGGCAAGCTGAAAATCAGTACAAAGAGATTATAAAAGACATCAAATCACTTAGAATATTTTAACCCATAATGTCCTATTAAAAAAGGAAAATCAAAAAAAAAAAAAAAGCTAAGAAGTCACTCCTTCAACCTTTAAGTAACAATGGTATTACAACATAGCCAGGGCCAATCTCCTCATCCTCTTTAGATCTCCCTCCACCCCAACTCCTTCATCCAATTTCCATTTCTTGTTACTCAGCCTCCAACCTCCTCTCCTTAGAAACAGAAACCCATGGGGTCAGGGTGGCTATATCCCTAAGGAAAAAACAAGTAACAAAACAAAAAGCAGTTATCTGCACAGCTACCTTCCAAACCCTCAAAATGGAAATCATGACAGATATGATCTTCAAGATGCTTTTTTTGTATGTTGTATCTTGCCACTTACAAAAATACAAATCCCAATGTTTAAAGAAGAAAGCTTTAAAATAAGAACATTATTCCTGGTCATGCCTAATTAGGGCACTAGGACATCAATAGAGTTGATAAAAACTATTAAGCTGCATATCAGAAAACCAATTAAGTCCCAGAAGCAAAGGCCATGATTTCCAGGTACCCAGTATGGCCACACACACAGAAAGCCTACAACCTCAGAGAAAGTGGGCCACTGTTGGAGCTCACCTTGTAGATCGTGGTTCCCAGCTGTGCAGGAGACATACTGACCACAACTCCTGCACTCTGAAGAGCGGAGATCTTCTCTTTAGCTCCACCTTTTCCTCCGGCAATAATTGCCCCGGCATGACCCATTCTCCTCCCAGGAGGAGCAGTTAACCCAGCAATGAAGGACACTACAGGCTTGGAATTTGGACCCTGGAAAGAAAGTAATCTTTTAAATGCTCTAATGAAGAAGTCAATCAAAACTGGACCTCAAAGTCTTGACTCTGCTGGTAAATGGTAAATGACTTGGGCAGGGGAAAGCCCACCATTCATCCTAGGAAAACCAACACAAATATTAAACCATGATAGAAACTAGTGCATTCTCCTTTGAGTTAACTTTCCATACAAACTCAGGAATACAACACCGTGCCAATGTTCGTATCTGTTCAATATAAAATTCCTACTTCACAAATACACATGTGACGCTTTCATTTGAAAAGTAAAAGAGCATACTGGAAAATATGTTATATGATTTGTGATAATAATAATTTAAGACACAAGACTGGGTTGCTTTACTTCAACCTAATATTATGTTAATTCATTATTAGTTCACCCTTAATAAATGTGCTAAAAGAAAAAGATGAGGTGGGAAGTATACTGGAAAGGACCTAGGACTTAATTTCCTAGTAACAAAAGCTGCTTGACCTTGGACAAGGTTTCTTGAGAACCAGACTTCTGTTGCCTCATCTATGAAATGAAATGGCCAAACTAGATTGATGCCCAAAAGCCCTTTCTACTCTGGAATTCTATGTCTAAGAGGGAAGATCAGAATTAGTTTTATTCAGCAAAAATCCATTCTAATGTATAATCTCTATGTACTAGATTCTGAGGTTTAAAAAAAAAAACATAACCCATACAAAGAAAATATAAAAATTTCTGTACTCTAGACTTGCAAAGTAGTTGAAGACATAATATAAAATATGTATATACCTCAATCCATTAAGAGATACCATAGGCCAGGCATGGTGGATCAGGCCTGTAATCCCAGCACTTTGGGAGGCCGAGGCGGGCAGATCATGAGGTCAAGAGATTGAGACCATCCTGGCCAACATGGTGAAACCCCACCTCTACTAAAAATACAGAAATTAGCTGGGCATGGTGGCTCGAGCCTGTAGTCCCAGCTACTCGGGAGGCTGAGGCAGGAGAATCGCTTGAACCTGGGAGGCGGAGGTTGCAGTGAACCAAGGTCATGCCACCGCACTCCAGCCTAGTGACAGAGCAAGACTCTGTCTTAAAAAAAAAAAAAAAAGAGATACCATAAACTAACATATGAATAAATGATTACGTTTCACAATTAATGGTAATATCATGTTCATAACAGAAGTCCAGAGATAATAAGGAACCAGGTAAAACAGAGAGGCCTGGAGAAGGCAGAACTTGAGCATGAGAGGAACCTGAGACCCTTCACTTAGGTACCATCATCTTCCCCTAGACCAGCAGTTCTCAAATCATTTGGTCTAGGGATCCCTTATACTTATGAGAATTACTCAGGATCTCAAAGACCTTTTGTTGATATGTATTATATCTAATGATATTTAGTATATTAGAAATTAAAACAAATTTTATAAATATTTGTTAATTCACTTAAAAATAACATTTTAACACTTTAAAAACCATTCTAGTGAGAAGAGTTGCATTATTTTACCACTTATATTTTCAACTCTTGAATGTTTAACTTAATAAAAGACAAATGGATTCTGATAAATGCTTTCACATTCAATCTGTTGCAATATGTTATTTAAGCTGAAGTATAAAAGGAAAATCCAGCCTCACACGGATACGTAATTGGAAAAGGGAGAAGTATTTTAATTGACTGCCTTACAGATAATTGGGAGTATTCTTCTTTGACACTACCCAAATCTCTCAGTGGTAATTTCTTAAAGGTTAGGTGCAATGTTGGAATCTGAAACCGTATCAGTGAACTTTCTGTCCCTTGTTAATTTAAAACTCATTAATCTGTCTTGCACTTTGAGTGATCTTTTAACCACAATGATTTTGTAACATGCATTCCTCAGTTAGGAAATATGGGTTCACTGAGTTATGCAGATCTTCCAAATGCTGACACATTTCATCATTTAATAACCACAAATCAGTTATCAGTATCACCACCAAGCTCATTAGAAAAGCCTCTAGGTAGGAGGAAGTTGTCAAGCTGACAGTTACAGATGCAAGTTTTCCAAAATTTTAAATATTCACTTGAAAGTTCAAATGTTATTAGCAGCAACAAATACTATCAACTGTTTTCCTTGACACAGCAGGTTTACTTTGTTCATTTTTGGGAAGAGATCTGTCTGAATTACCAGTTTGTCTGCCAGTCATTCTTTCAAGTAAAATTGGTGTCCAATGAAAAGTCCACAGCTAGTTCAGCTCACAACTCAACTGTGAAAGTGCTTTACTTTCCATTTTATCACAAAATACTGACTCCAGCATCATAATTTGATAAAATTAATAATTTGTATTGCTTCATCAAGGACATTCATAAGTGAAACTGGCTTTTCTTTTTTCTTTGCACTGTGAGTAGTACATGGCAGTGAATGACTGCTACTCTGATTCCACTGACTGCCCCGATTCCCACTAAGATGCCAGCATGCAAGGAGCTACATGGTCAGACACTGCTTACTCCTGCCTCCTCTGCCACCTTTCCTCCCTTCCTCCTTATCTTACATAGGCACAGAATGCTCTAGCTCTGTGCCTTTGCTGAGAATGTTCTCCACCCTCCTTGGATACTTGGTAAACTCCCACTTAACTTTTAAGACCTGACTCTAGCTTCCTCTTCCCCCATAAGCCTTTTCTGTCTCTCTCTCCCACCCTCCCCACAAATGCCCTCATATTTCATCATCTCGTCAATGACCCTGCTGTGCCTTTTACACCTTTCTACTATTAAATTCAGCACACTGGCTATAACCTATTCCCCATGTGTTCTTCTACTAAACTATGAATTCCCTGAACACAGAGGTTATATTTTCACTAACTTCGGTATGCGTGGCACCTACTGTAGTACCTATGGTATAGAATTAAAAAAAAAAAGACTCCACAGATTATTTATTCATTCACTCATAAGATCTACATAGAATATGACAATCTCATGTTTGAGTGGCATTAATTTGTACTTGATTTCGCTCCCCTATTCCCCAAAAAGTGGGAATATTGTTGCACTAGAAAGGATCAAGACTTTGTTGAGCCTAGAATGTCAAACAAATCTGCATCTGTCCCATTAGCAAAGAGCCATTGGAGGCTTCTTTGTTTTCTGTTTTTTAAGTGGAGAGAACTACAACTAAAAGACTATGGGGAAGTGTAGTCTGAAAATACGACACAGAAATGATGAGAGGTATGTCTAAAAACAGTAAGACCAGTTAGAATGCTATCAGTACAGTCTGAGCCTATGCCCAGGACTGATGACTCTTTGTTCTTAACTCCTTCAGTCTGACTCCTCATCCTTCCATGGTGAAATGGAGAAGTCAGGCAAACCTGGGTATGAATCTCACCCCTGGTTCGTTTGCTGTATACCTACCATTGGCAAGTTACTAATCTTCCTGTACCAGTTTTCTCTTTCATAAAGAGAGAATAAAAATATCTTGCCAAAGCATCAGGATAAAAGTTAAACACCAGAACTTTTGCTAAACAAACTTTTGTTAAACAACAAAGGCAGCAGCAGATCACGTTTACACCAAGTATTACACTAGGCATTTTATATAATGCAGCATCTGAACTGTTTAACCTAGAATCTTGTACACATTAGGTTCTCAATAAAAATTAATTCCATAAGAACTAACCAGGAATAGGAAATATGCTGCCAAATGAAACAAAATGTCTATGTTTCATTTTCCCCATTAAATACTAAGCTATTCAAGGGATTCAGAATTGGGCCCAAATACATTTTAAATTCAATTTAACACAGCATAATGCTGTATTAACCCAAACCTTTTTTTTTTTTTAAAGAAGTCAGTTTTTACTTAAATTTCAAACTATACAACTTTCTGAACACAAGGGAATCTAACATTTTACTCCAATCCTTAACAATCTACTCCTCCATTTATTTGACCTGTATTGGTGCCTACTGTGCCAGGGGACTGGGCCGGGCACTGAGATTAACAGTTCCCTGCAGTCCATAACACAGTCTAGAGTGAAAGTTAGATATTAAGCATGCCTTGCAGAAGGAACAGCAAAGACATGTGAGAATGAAAACTGGTATGTCAGATGGAAAACTGATCTAAAAGGGAAGGTTTCGATGGTATGGGAAGGACTGGAACACCATGCTAAATCTGCCCTTTAGCTGACATGTAATGGGAAACATTACACGGGAAACACTGTCTGATGTGAACCAAGGACAAAGAGCACCAATACCCATGTTTCAGAAGAGCAGATAATTTGCGTGGCCATAAGCAGAATGGTCTAAGAGTAAAGGGGGGTGGTTGGAGAAAATATGAGAGATCATGAAGGAAATCATTGAGATGGTCCAGATGAGATGGGATGAGGACCCAAACCAAAGTAGATGGACTAAACATAGACAAGGCTCTGAATCTAGACAAACCTCTGATGTCTCAGAGACAGATCTTGGTAACTGAGTAGAAACAGGAGAAGAGATAAATAAAAGTTAGTTCTCAGGTTTCTGCCATAGAAATAAGCACAGAAAATAGATCCAGGGAATGAAAAAAGAGGAGGAAAACCAGAAAGAAACCAAGAGTATGGAGAGGGTGACGAATGAATCAAGGCCACTGGTGACCTCCGCAAACACAATGTCAGGAGAGTAAGAAGATTCCACAGCAGCAAACGGCTCAGTAAGAAGAGTGCTTACTGAGTGACAGGCACTACTTTGCTATACATTACTAAGTCATTTAAACCTCACAGACCTTACAGTAACTCTAGGAGGCAGGCACTACTATGTCCTCATTTTTCCAAAAAGGAAACTGAGGCAATGAGAGACTAAGAAGCATTCCCAAGGTCATATAGCTTCTAAGTGACAGAGAGGAGCCCGACCGCTGAGGATTCAAGAATGAAAGAAAAGTAAGGAAAGAGATTGAGAGAATGAGGGTAAAGTTGAGTCATATCTAATATGGGAGTTAGGGCTTAACATCACCACAAAAGAAAATCAAGTATATTCAAAATAGCCCTTGAAAATTCCTTAAAACACAAATAAATATGCCTTGTTTTGGGTAAACCACCCTGTACATGATATTATTGGTTCCTTTAACTCTCCAGTATTAGTTTTACGTGGCATTTAATTCATTCACTAGTGGATTTTTTTCATAAGCATAGAGAGAAAGTTATCTCCCCTCTCTTGCCTGGTCTCCTGAAGAGAATTTTTCACTCATTCCTCAGTGTAAGATAAATTCTGAAAATCAATGGCTTGATTTTTTCCCACAGTTCTCTGACACAACAATGGCCACAGCACAAATTCACTGAGTGGGGGCTCGTGGCCACCAAACTGCTTCAGTCACTACTGCACCCCCATCTCTCCTTTCACCACAGGAATAAGGCTTAATTCCCTCAAGCTAAAGGAAATGATGACACAACTCAACACTACTCCTTTACCTTTAATTCTAAGCGAAAGGCAACAAGGAAAGCCTCCCCAGGACATAGACAGTAAAGCTTTTCTACTTGATCTCTGAAGGAAAGTGCCATTCCACAAGGAAAGTCTAAAACTAGAGGGAAGCCAGATCCTGAAAAAAAGGCAGGGGGGGACAGGATCTTTAGGTCAGCCTTGAAAAAGAGAAAACAACACTTATTTCCCTCTGAGATCGGGAGAAAGAATACCAGTCACAGGTGAAAACCAAGTCTGCAGGTCAAATAGGGGCTCTCGGGCTGATGGCCTGAATGTATCTGTTCAGCAGAAGAACAACTTACCTACCACAAAGTGTGGGATGATGCCTGGGGAGGAGAGTTCAGAACAAGGAAGTAGAGAATCACCCAGAAATAATACAGAATTGTCTGAGTGTCCGGTATAGAAGTCCCTGCTCAGAAAAGTTTTATCTTTCATGTTTTCTCAAAAAGTTCACCTTTGAAAAAATAAAAATAACTTCTGAAACAAGCCTCTGATATTAAGAGCAAAGAGCTACATTTTTCCAAACCCAAACTTACTGAATTATGTTGCTTCAAAAATTCTGCAGCATTCTCTTCTGCATTACCACCAATTTCACCAATCAATATGATGCCTTCTGTGGCAGAATCATTCAAAAAGATTTCGAGGCAGTCAATAAAATCTGTTCCATTAAAAGGATCGCCTCCAATGCCTGAAAAAGTTGAAAAATATCAATAACTGGAAATTTAAGAGTGAACCTTGGAATTTAGGTCAATAAATGTTTTTAACTAGTTTGTCATTTTTCTTACCCTTCTCCTTAATATTTTTAAAGTATCATTAGTCTTGCATTTAATATTTTAAAAATCACAAAATGCTACATTTATTTCTGTTGATAATATTATATAAATGCTAAATGGTGGTTGGTCCCTGATATTCTAGGAATATTCTAGGGCTGTAACAAAGACAACCCTCCTTTTGCTTTAGCTCCTTTATCAAGCCTCTTCTGTCTCACAAAATTATTCCCAGATAACTCCTTAGAAATGAACATTTTAAGAAAATGTGTATCTGTGTTGCATGCTGATGTTACACCAGAGGAAAGAATAAACATTTAACAAATTTCTTTGAGCAAAGAAACTATTTGATGAAGTATGCTGCAGATAAACCGCCCACAAGTTTTAAGACACAAGTGCCAGTGAGTGACAGTGACTGCCCTGATCCCTCCTGTTCTGGATCCAGAGCGGTGATGACAGAGCCTGCATATCAGAGCCGTACTACATACCACATTTAAGAACGAGTTCTTAGACAGGGTTAAAGTAAATGTTCCCTACAGAGAGGCTGCCACTTTTTATTTTTAAATTATAAACTTACTGAGGGCAGGATTGATTTCTTACTTTTTACTGCATCTCTGAAAAATGGAGTGGAAGAAGAGAACTGGCATTTATTAAGTGCCAACCGTGGTCAAGTCCTATGCTTTGGCACACATTAGATCTGTCATTTCCTAATTTTCTCAACTTCTCTGTGAGACAGGCATCATTATCCTCCATTTACAAATCAAAACTGAAGATGGAAAAGAAGGAATCAGTAAGCCTGTTTCAAACCTTTTCTTATTCTCTGTCACACTAAAGTATCTTCCACTTATGATTGTGCTTTGCATGTAGAAATGCTCAATTAATGTCTTCAATATTTAATTTATGAATTTGGATCTTAATAAAAACACTCCAGAGCTATATGTTATTTTTTGGTAAAGATATTTCTAGAAGGTTAAGAGGTATTCTAAGAATTTGAAGGAATATTTATTAATATGAAAAGGAGGAATTTGCCTTGGCTTTTGGCAACAAATAATTAAATTATTTTAAAATGTAAAAGCTTGTAATTTGTTATTTTTTCAAATGGGAGGCAGTATAGTGTGATAAAAAGAGACGTTCTGAGGAACTGAACCTTCCTCAACCTTGACTTTCTCACCAATAAGGCTCTAACAGTACAATTTTTCAGCTCAGAGGCATCTGAGAGGCTTGCCTTAAGAATGAGACACTAATTGGCAAAGAATTCAGTAACTATGAAGCACTGATGAACATAATGGCAATGACAGCAAAAGTCCTAATATAAAGAACTATTTCTTCAGAGCAATCAAATAAAGTGATGTTTTCAGGCACCCAAGGTGCTCCAGGAGCCACATGTCCCAAGACGTTAGTTCTTCAACCTAGAAATGAAATCTTGGACCACGAATCTTGAAAAACTATAGAACGACTTTATACTTAAGCAAATTAAATTTGAGATCATAACATCTTTTTTATAAGAGTATCAAAATATTTTGCAAATAATAAAATCAATAATTATTATACTCATCCAATGAAGACACTACACTCCAATAAAATGATTTTAGCAAAAATCCCTCACCAACACACAAAGACTGCCCCAATCCAACTTCCGTTGTCTGGTGAACTGCTTCATAAGTCAGGGTGCCGGA